>NC_090328.1:41754969-42083540 GCF_035084215.1 Heptranchias perlo | reverse complement strand
GTGTCTGTCACCTGACCTCAAACATCTAACACAGGACTGTGTGCAGTGCCACAAACATCTAGCACAGGACTTTGTGTGCAGTGCAGATGTAAAAGGACTATATCCAATAGCCTTCAGTTGTAATGGGGAGGAACAGGGGAAATTGCATCATGTTACAAATTCTCATTTTTTTCCATAAACTACTGCATAAGTAAACCAAATTTTGCAAAATGATAAATAGAGCAGTTCAGATTTGCCTTCCAATATTTATGGGATATGGTAACATAAAACTTGACACTGACACAGAATTTGCTGAATTTAAAGCAACTGGAGTTTTGTGCCTGAGTCAAGTAATGATGTGCAACATTATTAATTGCACTTGGGTTAGTATTGTACTTCTCTTCTAAACAGCAGCTTTGTGTCATTATTTAACCAGCGTCTTTAAGTAACTGCATGTGATCCTGTTTAGTTTGGTTAAATACATTACTAAGCCAGACATGATCAAGATTTCTTTTGCGGTTGTTAAAATAAATTAGTTATTAAATTGCAAAACTTTTGTTTAAGGACGCTGTAAAGTTTTAATGTGTAACTTTTATTTACCTGCTATCCAGTGTCAAAAATTATGCATTTAGCATTATTCCCCCTTCCCCCCTCCCTCCCTGTTCTTTAAACCTTGAAGGCTACCCTGATGGCAACACATTGATGTTCAGTGTAGTTCTGAAGTGATTAGTCCACAAAATGGTTCTCCTGTAAGTGCAGAGATAGTAACTCACTCTAATGCCACTGCACCACCTTTGTCTTAATTTCACCTGTTCATATAGTAAAGGGATTCTGCTGCCTAAAATTAAGTTTTAATATAAAAATGTATTTATTGACTGACTATAGTTGAAGACATGCAGATGTTTTGTTAGTATTGAGGCTGTTGAAAGTTAATATTTTATGTAGCAGTTATTGATTCTGAACAGTGAAGCTGGAGATTATAATTGTGAAAAGACCAAATGACTCTAAATTGATGGTATTACAAAGCTAAATGTGGTTGTTAAAGAATGAAATTCCAACATTTACTTCAGTTGTATTCTCTTAAAGCTTAGTAACCAAATTGTAATCTTTAGGAATCTGTCATAACTTTTAAAATAAAAATGGAGACACTTTTGATGCAATGCATTGCCCATTTATATTTAGTTTAGGCTAAATATACAATGAATAAACAAATTAGCAACAAAATTCCAGGCATCAGGATCGCGCCCACCGTCATCATAGCCCTTGCTGGAGTATGCAGGGTCAGTGGGAGAGCATCTAATTTGCAAAGAGCAGGTGGGAACATCTCTCGCCAGTTCCATGTGGCTGGAATGTCCAACCCCCCGCCCACTACTTGAGGGTGCGCCCAGGCTCCCCCTGACCTTGGCCATGACCCTCTCAGCCCTCTATAAAATGAGGCAGATCAGAAAGATTTTTTTGAAATGCCCACTTCAGATATCCAGGCCACTGCCTGGTTGAACTGCACTTTCACCCAGTTGGAGACCAGTGCTACGAACATATGAATTAAGAGGAATAGGCCATTCGGCCCCTCGAGTCTGCTCTGCCATTTGATAAGATCATGGCTAATCCGATTGTGACCTCAACCCTACTTTCCCCGTCTACCTACTATAACCTTTGACTCCCTTATTAATCAGGAATCTATCTAACTCAGCCTTAAAAATATTCAATGACCCTGCCTCCACCACTCTCTGGGGAAGGGAATTCCACAGACTCATGACCCTCAGAGAAAAAAATTCTCATCTCAGTCTTAAATGGAAGACCCCTTATTTTTAAACTGTGGCCCCTAGTTCTAGTCTCTGCCACAAGGGGAAACATCCTGTCAGCACCTACCCCTTCTAGTCCCCTCAGGATCTTATATGTTTCAATAACATCACCCCTCATTCTTCTAAACTCCAGTTTATACAGGCCCAACTTGTCCTCAGGTAACCCCCTCATCCCAGGAATCAGGCGAGTGAACCTTCTCCGTACTAAACTCACTCAGCATATCAGTCTCCAGTGATACGACAGGTCCCAACTGAGCCAGACAAGCAGGAATTAAGCTTTTAAGCAGCAGACGAAGGTTCCACCCCTTACAGGACATTTGGAAACTTCCAAACATGTCAGAGACCCAGCACAAGCAGGTCCCTGCTGTTTTCTGTGGCAGGGGAGGTTCTACCAGACTCCCATCAGCGATATGGCAGAAGAACAGCAGAGCCTCCAGGATTTGAGCCCCCAATGTATGCCTCATAAAAAAGGCTTGTGTAATTGAAGGTACTGTTAAGAATAATTATCCTAAACAGATAGGTTAAGGGGAGATTTAATAGAGGTATTCAAACTTATTTACTTTGTCAAAACCCTTCATAAAGGAGAAACTATTTCCATTGGCAGGAGAATCAGTAACCAGAGGACACCAATTTAAGATAATTGGCAAAAAACAGAAGGGGAGACTTTTTTTTACACAACGGGTTATGATCTGGAATTCACTGGCCAGAAGGCTGGTGGAAACAGATTCCAGAATATTTTTCCCTTATTGGCCCTGGGTTTTTTGCTTCTCCCAGCAGATTACATGGCTGTGCGGTGGGGGGGTTAAGGAAGTGTGGGGCAGGCTTGATGGACCAGCTGGTCTTTTCCTGCCATCAATTTCATATGTTTGTAGTAGTAACTTTCAAAAGGGAATTGGATATATACTGGAAAGGGAAAAATTTGCAGGGCTATGGGGAAAGAGCAGGGGCGTAGGACTAATTGGATAACTCTTTCAAAGAGCTCGCACAGGCATGATGGGCCAAATGGCCCCCTTCTGTGCTGTATGATTCTATGACTAGCCATTCCTCATCTTGACAAGCACAAAAGTGCAGCAAATGATCCAATTTCAGTGTAACAGTTGTAATAGCAGATCAAACCAAATTTGTGTTAGTCTGACTTGTGAACTACTGACAAAGTGAAGCAAATCCAAACAAAAATTGAACCATGATTGGGATTCCACAACAAAATGGTTATCCAAGAATCTAGTATCCAAATACTTTATTAATGCAACACTTTAAGGCATTTGTATATTTCAGTGGTATGTTAAGTTTACATCATGAAAACAAAATCATATTAGAAATAAATATTTAATTACAAGATTTGCAGAAATGTCATACTGTTGGCAAACTTTATAGCATACACCAATAATTTATTATGCACATAAAAAATATGCATGTACTATACAAAATCAAATGCAAACAAGCCATGATACACTAATTTCCCTTGAACAATGAAACCGATTAAAAAAATTAAGGCAAAATAATACTGCACATTTGTTTTCAAGTCTTAAATTTTTTAAATAATTTGTCAGGGTAATTCTAGTCCTTCCAATCAGACCACCATTTTCCATTTAGTAAGTTGTTCAAATGTTCTGTGGCTACATGCAGGTTTGCGCTAGAAGAGGGCAGCGGGCTGATTGAAGCATAGCCTCTTCTATTCCAAAATAAAAATATTGCACTTGATAAGTAATAACCAGGAGTTCAAAGAACATCTTGTGAACAGTGACAACAATGTTAGAGTTTATGATTAAGCTTATAATGGAACAGGGAATGATTCATCAGAAATATTTAACTTCAGCAGGGAGTTCTCCCAGTGTACAATCAACATTTATCCCTCACCCAACACTACTAAAACAGATTATTTGGTCATTTACCTCATTGCCTCATTAGTGCTTGCCTACAAAAATGCAACTACACTTCAGAAGTAATTCATTGTCTAAAGCGCTTTGGGGTGTCCGAAGTCAAGAAAGACGGATGTTCTTTTCTTGACAACAATATTCTGGAGGATATGATTTCAGCAAGGCTTTTGATAGTGTGTCACAAAAGCAATTAGTTCACGAAGCAGAAAGGCATGGAATAGGAGGCAAGCTTCTGAAGTGGATTGAATATTGGCTAAATATTGGAGTACTGTGTACAGTTTTGGTCTCCTTCCCTAAGGAAGGATATACTTGCCTTAGAGGGGATGCAGTGAAGGTTCACTGGATTGATTCCTGGGATGAGAGGGTTGTCCTATGAAGAAAGATTGAGTATAATGGGCCTATATTCCCTGGAGTTTAGAAGAATGAGAGGTGATCTCATTGAACTATAAAATTCTGAGGGGGTTTGACCGGGTAGATGCTGAGAGGCCGTTTTCCCTGGCTAGTAAGTCTAGAACCAGGGGTCATAGTCTCAAGATAAGGGGTTTGCCATTTAAGACAGAGATAAGGAAAAATTTCTTCACTCAGAGGGTTGTGAATCTTTGGAATTCTCTACCCCAGAGAACTGTGAATGCAGTCTATTTGAGTATTGAGTATATTCAAGATTGAGATCGACAGATTTTTGAAGGACAGGAAAGTGAAGTTGCGGTAGATCAACCATCGTCTTAGTGGAGGGCCGAGCAGGCTCAAGATGCCGTATGGCCTACTCCTGCTCTTATTTCTTATGTTCTTATAGATCTGAGAAAATAAATAATGGTTGTAAATGAAGATGCATCAACAATACAAGGGTTCACTAATGTGATGCCATAGGAATCAATACTGGGGCCACTGCAATATATAAAATGTATTTGGAGCCAAGATCCGTAACAAGGTTTGCAAAAAGCATTACAGTAAGGTAGGGCATCCACACTAAAAAGAACAGGCAAACAAAGTACAACGGGATCTGGATAGATAGGGAAGGTGTGCTGGTAAGTGGCAAATAAGACTAGGGAAGCGAATTAAAAGTGGGAATATAAACTAAATCACTCTACGCTACAGGAGAAGAATCGGGCATTTTGATGGACAGCTCACTGAAACCAAACCAACAGTGTGTAACAGCAGTAACAAAAGCTAACTGGATAAGAACATAAGAAATAGGAGCAGGAATAGGCCATACGGCCTCTCGAGTCTACTCTGCCATTCAATTAGATCATGGCTGATCTTCAACCTCAACTCCACTATCTTGCCCGATCCCCATATCCCTCGATTCCCCTACAGTCCAAAAATCTATCTATCTCAGCCTTGAATATAAAATCTTGGGATTAGTATCTTAGGAGGTGATGATGAGGCACTAGTACATCCACACGAAGTACAGTGGACAATTTTGGTTACCATACTATAGCAAGGATATCCATTAGAGGCACTGCAAAAAATAAAAATGGCATCAAAACAGATAATAGCTCAGATGTCTTAAACTAGGTAAGACAGGTAGAAGAGCCTGGAATTATTTACTGTGGCAAAGAGAAAGCTTAGAGATATTCCAGATTCATAACTGAATAAATAAACTGAACCCAATAATATGTTTGAGGTTGCCTGCGGATGTGGGCTCAAGCTTAAAAGAGGGAAGGTGCAGACAATTTAGATTTAACTACTTTATGGAGAGTGTGGAAACATATGGAATAGACTGCGCAGGGACGGAGATAGCGGAACAATTTAAGGGAGAAATGGATATATATTTGAGGGAGTGGGGAATTAAGAATTAGTATTTGGGACCAGACAGATGGACTGCTTGGTCTTTTCTGTACTGTACTCTCCCATGTTCCTTTTCATATATTCTTGGATTTGAAAAATTCAGGGCTGTTTGGGCTCCTTTAAATTGGCACAGCTCAGAGGGTAGGGATTTATCAAACGTACATTCATACTCACATTCTTAGCCAAACTGGACTGCCTCTTTCTTTTAAGAAAGTTTCTAAGGCTTTGTATTATTGTTGTATCTCATCTGGTGCAATATATAAACAGTTACATTGAAAAGGTGATCTGGAGGTTTGAAGTACCCAAGGACATATACTTGTGCAGTCAGAATTTTAAGAGGTAGGTTACATGCCTGGGCAATGGAGGCAGTTGGCTTCTGTAAACATGATTGCATTTCTTTATAATACGTACTATTTGATACTGCAAATAGCTGAAGCATTCCTAAATAAAGATTCAGTCAATATGAATCAGATTTATTCAAACCTATTGCTTTGAACATTTATTTATACTAGTTTAAGTCGGAACCAGCAAAGAGACCTGACACATTCTAGCACCAAAGATGCAATGAACCAGTCTACTTTCATTGACAGGATTTTAGGGTTCATAATAAATGGCAATGATCATTATCAATAATCATTAAAAAAAAACTCTGAAAGTGTTGACTTGCAAATTGCCACCAAGGAGGATATTTTAACATTTACCTCTACTGTTATGTTTTCTACCTCATTTTTGTGACTCTTTCCTACAAGATTTGCATAATTATATATTAGTACATAAATGCTAGTGCAACCACCAACCCAAGTGCATTTAAAACAAGATCGGTTACTGGTAATTTGCTTTTCAATCAACCAGTCCAAAGTGACTAGATCTAACGTACGCTTATTGTAGTTTAGTTGGAACCCATTTTTCTTTGTTGTAAACAATATTTCTTATTTGGATTCCTTTGCATCTGCAAAACAAAAGCCTGCAGTGACCTGAGGAAAGTTAAAATAATTCTAACAAGAATGTTGAATACTTTCAGAGTGTACATTAATTACACGCAATGCCAGGCACGGTTAGTAAGTAGCTTCATCCATATTATCGTCACTAGCTCCATATTCATCTCCATCTTCAAAGTACGATGCAATGTAGTCATTTTCCTAAAAGAAAATGAATTGATTTATCAGTTTACTTGAGTTTTCCCCAGTTCATCAAAATTGCATACTAACACCATGAGGAAAACACCAGCAGGTATTACATATCTTACAACCAAGAACTATAAATCTCCAATAATTTTCACTTTTACAAATTATAGCCAGGCAATCCGTTTTTGTTTTGTATTTTCAGATGAAGTACTGAACAATATAGATGGGTGCTTTTCTGATCAGCAATATCTATATCTATCAATCATTAATACTAACAAAACAAATCAATTGATCACTTCCCATTGTTTCTAAACGGTTGCTGGAAATACTGAATACTATACCTCTTCAAATTCTTCCTCATTATATTCATCCTCCACAGCTTCTTCATCCTCTTCATTTTTTTCTTTCTCCTTCTCTTCAGTTTCTTCATCAGATTTATTTTCTGTATCCTTCTTCTCTAGAACCTACAGAAAAACAATTATCTTCAACACAAGAAAATTGAACATAGCTTTTACATTTGAAGAATCATTTACTTCCTGCAAGAGTTAAAACAGCTATACGTTTCAAATCCGTAAAAAGTAACACCATTAGGATATTGCAAATTCCATACGATAAGCCAATTACCAAGACCAGATCCCTTTACCCAGACATATGCTGGTGGTAGGGTACAGACAACACAGGAGACCACCATGCTGACATCAGAGAATTCAGAGAATGTAGACAACTCATTTAGAGATGTAGGATGCAGAATTTAAGCAAAAACAGACATTGGTTCCAGTGCCAAATTACATGCTTTAGCATGTAGGATTGATAGATGCACTAAGCTGCATTTTATTTATTCAAACTATTGTTTATTAGAAATGATCTGGCCGCTGAACAGAGTCTGTAAATTAATGAACTCAATGGAACATCTATGGAGCAAGAAGTTATCCTAAGGAGGAAGAAATGACAGTGATGAGTAGTAGTTAGTGGGGGGGGGGGGGGGGGGGCGGTGGGAAGGGGAAGTCATTAGAGGAAGGTATAGTCTTTTCTTCAGCCATGACTGGGAGTAGTCTGTTGCCTCCCAGGTGCAAAGGTAAAGGATAAAATAGAGCACATGGAAAAGATTATGGAAGGAGGGCGGGGGTGGAAGTGAGCGGCTCAAAGTCAGTTCATTTTAGGACCAATGATGCAGGGAAGACAAAGCAAAGTTTGAAAAGGGATTTTGAGGAGTTAGGTGTTAAAATTAAACAGCAAGACCTCAAGGGTAATAACCTTCAGATTATTTCTGGTGCCACAGTGTTAGGTCAGTTAGGAAGAAACACAATTAGACATTTTAACACAGCTCAACAGATGATGTAGAAGGGAAGGTTTCACACTTCTAGGGCATTGAAACAAGTTCTTGTGCAAGGGGTAAAATTTACAGCTGGAACAGGCTTTTCTTCAGAGACAGTAAATACAGCCATGGGGAGGTTTTAAACTAGTGGGAAGTGGCAAATCTTAAGAGTCTGTGGGCGAGGAGTTCAAATAAGTAGGGGAAAAACTGTCTAAAATAGTAAGCTTAGGAAGGGGTAAAAAGGCACCTACCTTTGACCAGATAGAAGATAGGCTAACAAGTTAGTGAAGGAAATAAGAAAACAAAGGAAAGGGGTACTGAGGAATATGAAAGTCAGGAATTTCAGTTTTTACATCTAAACTTGCAAAGCATTTCAAATAAAGTCAGGAAACTAGAGACTAATTAGAATGGGGAAGGGGGGGGTGGAGAAGAGATATGACATCGCTTTGATGAAATTTGGCTTCAGGCAAGATAAAACTGGGAACTAAATAAACATGGCTTTAAATTCAGAAGAGTTGTAGAAGGAAAACAAGGGATGAAAGATGGCCTTACTAATTAAATGATTATAGTCTGCTTAAAAACAAAATCAAACTCTCAGATAATTCAAATTAAGCAACTTTGAATTTAGAGAAGTAGAAGGTTTTTAAATCAATGGTGGTGCTTAGGGTCATGTCTGGGTTAGAGTTAAAAAATAATAAAAGTCAGGTTGGTGTGCGACTGGAGTCACAGAGGTCAGACCAGATAAGGATGGCAGGTTTCCTTCTCTAAAGGATATTGGTGAACCAATTAGGTTTTTATGACAATGGTCACTTTTACTGATACTGTTTTTTTTTTAATTTCCATATTTTTTTTAAAACTGAATTCAAATTCGCAAACTGCCATGGTGGGATTTGAACTCATGTTGGCTGAATTATTAGCCCAGGCCTGTGGATTACTAGTCAAATAACATAGCCATAACACTACCTTATCCCCGTACAGCCTCTGCTGTCCTTGTATTCATGAAGTTCAATGGTCCATCTTATCCACTGCAATTTATTGCACTTCATTTTGCAGGTAACTGCAAAGATCAGTTATTTTTATCACTTTTAATTAAACTCATTATTGAACTGTCAGGTCTATCTATTTTTGGAATAGTCCAAGTTACTGAATTGGTAACATTAACAGATGAAATCAAGATGTAAAATTTGTAAATCATAGACTAGCAACTAAAATGAACTATACTTAATTGTGCTTCTCACCTCCAGCGTCTTTATTACATCCTCATTAGATTTGTTAACTGCAGCTTTAGGCTTCTTCATTTTAGAGACTGAGGGTACATTTATGCTAATTTCTGCAAAAATAAAATAATGGAATCGAGAAAGCAATAATTAGCAGTCTGTTCTATAAAATTCACTAAACCCATAGTCACAACTATATAAAAGTTACACAAGTAATGAAATTTGCACTGCTATTTGACAAAAAGTAGTTTAAAAAACTTTTCATTAGGTGTCAATTTTATTGCTCCTTAACTCCAAATACTGTCTGCTCACCAGACATTCATTTCATTATTGCTTACTCTAGTTATTAACATTTCCTTGACAGCAGAAAAAATTTCATTTGCATAGGACGATTATCGGTTCCAACAAAAGAAATTGGTAAGTCCCAATGGTTTCATTTGAAAACTCTTCTATGCATCTAAAACAGACAGGGCTGATTCATGGGAAGTAATTGCTTGGATAACCCAGACCAGAAGGTGAGGAGTACATTAGAGTGGGATATTAAAAAGACATTTCTAATTTTTTTTCTCATTTATATGGCATTTTTGAATAGCTGGAGGCTGAATTCCACCACACTTCAACTAGAATTACTATCCCAAGTGTAAGACACATGCATATATAGTATATGGATTATAGACCTTTTCATGTTTGCATGAATTCATCAGACATTTCAATTGCAAATGTAGTTGTGCCAATCAAAAAGGCAGCTTGAACATCTGTACCCTTTAAATTCCAGTTGCTCTATATTGGTACAAGATACATCTAGTATCTATAGCCTAGCTCTCAAGCAATAAATACCAAGCCACCTCCTGCATCAATTACCTTTTCTTTTTTGAATGTTGTTTACACTACAGACATGTTAGATTTCCCGAAAAGGTTCATTAGCAAATTTGTCTCTTAATAGTTTGCAATACTCTGCCTTGGGCTCAAAAACTTACCTCAGATTAGTTAATGCAAAATTAAATGGATGGCAGCACAATGCACTGGACTACAAATACATTGTGCCACAAAATGGTGGGACATAGCTTTGTCCCCATGATCTTCTATTCCAAGCCCCTGGATTCAACTGATCCACTGTATAGAGTACTGCTCCACGGGTTGGGGCAAAAGGAAAAGGGAGTGTCATGTCAGCCACTCTGCACATGTTATTGACGGTTTACAGTACCATTAACATACTGTGAATGAGGTTTGGATGCATACTGACCCAAGGGTATCAATATAACTAAGGACTCAGTCACCAGTCTGACTCCCAACTGCACTGAAGCCAAGAAGATTGAGGCCATGAAATAGTTTCACACCGCATATAGTACAACTGCAGCCTGTTGCAAAGTGAAGTTTAATAAGCACCTCATCGGTCCAACTGAACTGAACATTGCTGAACTTAATGCAAGGCAGAACCAGCGATGTAATTTGGGTCATCTAGCAGTACATTACATCCTGCAGATACTGGTATGTGTAGTATAACAGCATCCTTAGGGCAATGCTGGTAGAGACCAGAGAGTAGATTGCCTACCACTGTATATGGAAAATAATAGAAAAGCAAGGGAAGGAATGTTTCAAAAATCTAAAGCATACATTGTTCAATGTGACAAAATTTCTTATTAATATAAAAGAGACTTGAAAAGACAGGTTTGGTGCTTGGTTCAAAAAATCATTAAAAACTGTTTAAAAAGGAACAGACTAGAATCCTGCTACACTATCCATTCATGTATAAAAGGAAAGACATACTAGAGTAAATTTCCCAAGTTTCTGCTCCCATCGTGGAGCTAAGATGAGAAAATGGGTCGCCTAAAAGACAATTCTATGACCTGTATTCCTGACAAACAAGGCTCCTTCTATTCCAATCACTGGTTTGTTAGTAAGTAAGAATAAAATATTTTGTGCATTAATAAGGTTTATTGATGTTAATAAAATTCATCTTTACATATATTTTCATTAGCTACGTTTGCAGTAACAAGTTGGTTGAAACACCTCATTTTAAATTAATTAATTGGTTTTCTTTCCAGGTCTGATATTTTGATATGAAACAGATTACAAAATATAAAGTTTCCAGGATAGCAGCAACATTTTGGATTAAAAATGCATTAAGAGTAATGCATTAAGAGCTGGATTCTACTGATTTACCAACACATTATATAATTAATTCACTGGATTAAGTTAACTCACCCATACATTATTAAATGAATTCACTGGATTCCATGAGATCCCTTCGTGACTTAAGTGTTTGTGGTGCAGCAGAGGTAGAGCAGGTGAGCGATGCAATCTGGGTTAGCAATGGGGAGACCCAATCTGGATGAGCAGTGAGAAGTAGGAAGCGAGACTGGTGGTCAGCAGTGACTGGGCCAGAGGTCTGATCTCATATTTATGATGTAAACATTTTTTTAAAATGAAAATGGGAACAGAGGCTAGGCCTACCTCTGTGTAAGCATGGTGGCTATAAGGTTGTTTGTCGTGTGTGGATGTGCAGGCTCTGAAGTTCCATCTAGTGGGCAAGCTAGATCTGTTGCCACGACTGGGACCTTGACAACTAACTACACACTTTACAATAGGCAATCCTATTGAGGGGACATCTATAGGCATGACAGGGAGTGGTGACAGCCAACTATTGATATGATGTGGAGATGCCGGTGATGGACTGGGGTTGACAATTGTAAACAATTTTACAACACCAAGTTATAGTCCAGCAATATAATTTTAAATTCACAAGCTTTCGGAGGCTTCCTCCTTCCTCAGGTGAACGAAATGAAATCCTCGAAATGAAATCGCATTTATAATTCACAGAACAATGCTTGGTGATTACAGACAGTTTTTTCAACTGCCCGTTGCCAAGGCAATCAGTGTGCAGACAGACAGGTGTTACCTGCAAGGTCTCAGAATATACTGTTGAAAAAACTGTCTGTAATCACCAAGCATTGTTCTGTGAATTATAAATGCGATTTCATTTCGAGGATTTCATTTCGTTCACCTGAGGAAGGAGGAAGCCTCCGAAAGCTTGTGAATTTAAAATAAAATTGCTGGATTATAACTTGGTGTTGTAAAATTGTTTACAACTATTGATATGTTAACACTGGAAAACCCCAGAGGAGAGGTTTATCCGTCTCTAAAATGGAGCATACGATATACATACCAATTTTAATATATTAGGAACAGGAGTAGGCCATTCAGCCCCTTGAGCCTGTTCTGCCATTCAGTTAGATCATGGCTAATCATAGAATCATAGAAGTTACAACATGGAAACAGGCCCTTCGGCCCAACATGTCCATGTCGCCCAGTTTATACCACTAAGCTAGTCCCAATTGCCTGCACTTGGCCCATATCCCTCTATACCCATCTTACCCATGTAACTGTCCAAATGCTTTTTAAAAGACAAAATTGTACCCGCCTGTACTACTGCCTCTGGCAGCTCGTTCCAGACACTCACCACCCTTTGAGTGAAAAAATTGCCCCTCTGGACCCTTTTGTATCTCTCCCCTCTCACCTTAAATCTATGCCCCCTCGTTATAGACTCCCCTACCTTTGGGAAAAGATTTTGACTATCTACCTTATCTATGCCCCTCATTATTTTATAGACTTCTATAAGATCACCCCTTAACCTCCTACTCTCCAGGGAAAAAAGTCCCAGTCTGTCTAACCTCTCCCTGTAAGTCAAACCATCAAGTCCCGGTAGCATCCTAGTAAATCTTTTCTGCACTCTTTCTAGTTTAATAGTATCCTTTCCATAATAGGGTGACCAGAACTGTACACAGTACTCCAAGTGTGGCCTCACCAATGCCCTGTACAACTTCAACAAGACATCCCAACTCCTGTATTCAATGTTCTGACCAATGAAACCAAGCATGCCGAATGCCTTCTTCACCACCCTATCCACCTGTGACTCCACTTTCAAGGAGCTATGAATCTGTACTCCTAGATCTCTGTTCTATAACTCTCCCCAACGCCCTACCATTAACGGAGTAGGTCCTGGCCCGATTCAATCTACCAAAATGCATCACCTCACATTTATCTAAATTAAACTCCATCTGCCATTCATCGGCCCACTGGCCCAATTGATCAAGATCCCGTTGCAATCCCAGATAACCTTCTTCACTGTCCACAATGCCACCAATCTTGGTGTCATCTGCAAACTTACTAACCATGCCTCCTAAATTCTCATCCAAATCATTAATATAAATAACAAATAACAGCGGACCCAGCACCGATCCCTGAGGCACACCGCTGGACACAGGCATCCAGTTTGAAAAACAACCCTCGACAACCACCCTCTGTCTTCTGTCGTCAAGCCAATTTTGTATCCAATTGGCTACCTCACCTTGGATCCCATGAGATTTAACCTTATGTAACAACCTACCATGCGGTACCTTGTCAAATGCTTTGCTGAAGTCCATGTAGACCACGTCTACTGCACAGCCCTCATCTATCTTCTTGGTTACCCCTTCAAAAAACTCAATCAAATTCGTGAGACATGATTTTCCTCTCACAAAACCATGCTGACTGTTCCTAATTAGTCCCTGCCTCTCCAAATGCCTGTAGATCCTGTCCCTCAGAATACCCTCTAACAACTTACCCACTACAGATGTCAGGCTCACTGGTCTGTAGTTCCCAGGCTTTTCCCTGCCGCCCTTCTTAAACAAAGGCACAACATTTGCTACCCTCCAATCTTCAGGCACCTCACCTGTAGCGGTGGATGATTCAAATATCTCTGCTAGGGGACCCGCAATTTCCTCCCTAACCTCCCATAACGTCCTGGGATACATTTCATCAGGTCCCGGAGATTTATCTACCTTGATGCGCGTTAAGACTTCCAGCACCTCCCTCTCTGTAATATGTACACTCCTCAAGACATCACTATTTATTTCCCCAAGTTCCCTAACATCCATGCCTTTCTCAACCGTAAATACCGATGTGAAATATTCATTCAGGATCTCACCCATCTCTTGTGGTTCCGCACATAGATGACCTTGTTGATCCTTAAGAGGCCCTACTCTCTCCCTAGTTACTCTTTTGCCCTTTATGTATTTGTAGAAGCTCTTTGGATTCTCCTTTGCCTGATCTGCCAAAGCAATCTCATATCCCCTTTTTGCCCTCCTGATTTCTCTCTTAACTCTACTCCGGCAATCTCTATACTCTTCAGGGGATCCACTTGATCCCAGCTGCCGATGCATGTCATATGCCTCCTTCTTCTTTTTGACTAGTGCCTCAATCTCCCGAGTCCTCCAAGGTTCCCTACTTCTACCAGCCTTGCCCTTCACTTTATAAGGAATGTGCTTACCCTGAACCCTGGTTAACACACTTTTGAAAGCCTCCCACTTACCAGACGTCCCTTTGCCTGCCAACAGACTCTCCCAATCAACTTCTGAAAGTTCCTGTCTAATACCATCAAAATTGGCCTTTCCCCAATTTAGAATTTTAACTTTTGGGCCAGACCTATCATTCTCCATAGCTATCTTAAAACTAATGGAATTATGATCACTTGTCCCAAAGTGATCCCTCACCAACACTTCTGTCACCTGCCCTTCCTTATTTCCCAAGAGGAGGTCAAGTTTTGCCCCCTCTCTAGTCGGGCCATCCACATACTGAATGAGAAATTCCTCCTGAATACACTCAACAAATTTCTCTCCATCCAAGCCCCTAATGCTATGGCTGTCCCAGTCAATGTTGGGAAAGTTAAAGTCCCCTACTATTACCACCCTATTTTTCTTGCAGCTGTCTGTAATCTCCTTACATATTTGCTCCTCAATTTCCCGTTGACTAGTAGGGGGTCTGTAGTACAATCCTATCAAAGTGATCTCTCCCTTCTTATTTTTCAGTTCTACCCATATAGACTCAGTGGGCGAACCCTCGGATATATCCCCTCTCACTACTGCCGTGATGTTCTCCCTAATCAAGAACGCAACTCCCCCTCCTCTCTTACCTCCTGCTCTATCTTTCCTATAGCATCTGTACCCTGGAACATTGAGCTGCCAGTCCTGCCCCTCCCTTATCCATGTTTCAGTAATGTTCTTATCCCAGTCCCATGTACCCATCCATGCCCTGAGTTCATCTGCCTTGCCCATCAGACTTCTTGCATTGAAATAAATGCAGTTTAATCTAGACTTCCCTTGGTCTTTGCCCTGCTTTGTCAGACCATCTGTCCGGTCATGTTCTGTACACTCTCCCTTACTGCCTTTTGTTTCTGTCACCATTTTATTTCCCACTGACTTCCTGCATCGGTTCCCATCCCCCTGCCACATTAGTTTAAACCCTCCCCAACAGCACTGGCAAACACTCCCCCTAGGACATTGGTTCCAGTCCTGCCCAGATGCAGACCGTCCAATTTGTACTGGTCCCACCTCCCCCAGAACCGGTTCCAATGGCCCAGGAATTTGAATCCCTCCCTCTTGCACCATCTCTCAAGCCACGTATTCATCTTAGCTATCCTGTCATTCCTACTCTGACTTGCCCGTGGCACTGGTAGCAATCCTGAGATTACTACCTTTGAGGTCCTACTCTTTAGTTTAACTCCTAACTCCCTAAATTCAGCTTGTAGGACCTCATCCTGTTTTTTACCTATATCGTTGGTGCCTGTACTTCAATTCCATTTGCCTGCCTTGGTTCCGTAACCCTTAATATCTACCAATCTTAGTTTTGAAATTTTCAATTGACCTAGCCTCAACAGCTTTTTGGGGGAGGAGGGTACCAGATTTCCACTACTCTTTGTATGAAGAAATGCTTCCTGACATCACCCCTGAACAGCCTAGCTTTAATTTTATCATACCCACTTGTTCTGGATGACCCAACCAGGGGAAATTGTTTCTCTCTATTACCCTATCAACTCCTTTAATCATCTTTAAAACACCTCATTTAGATCATCTCTTAATCTTCTATACTCAAGGGAATACAAGCCTCGTCTATATAGCCTGTCCTCATAATTTAACCCTTTTAGCCTCAGTATCATTCTGGTGAATCTGTGCTGCACCCCCTCCAAGGCCAATATATCCTTCCTGAAGTGAGGTGCCCAGAACTGAATGCAGTCTAGTCAATCTCCTACGGCGTTGCGCACGGGGAGTCAAGATCAAGTGTAGTGAACCTGGGTTAGAGGGTAGGAGATAATTGGGTCGGGGGCACAGACGTAATTCAGTCCGTTCTTATTTTAATGTAATACTTTAATTTCATATTATTTATAGGTAAATAGCAAAACTTACAGCAATTTGGGAAGCAGACCTGGTTGGCACGTAGGTGACAGGGACACATCCTGGCCTTTTCAAAATGGAGGTTCTTCACTAGAACCCACAACACACTAGCAGGAATACTGCTGCAAATTATATATTAATTTATGAGAAGGTAGGTTCTAAGTTTTAGCAGTTTCAATTTGTTGGCTATGTATATCACTCTTTATCACAGTTGATTACATCAAACCTACATCTGAAAAGTTTGATCAAACCCTGAAATACAAGCTCTAAATTAATATAAATAATGAACATTGGTATCTTTTAAACTAGACTCATTTCAGTGGTAGGTTTTATACTAGAACTGATCAAAATATTTTAAACTTTAAGCAGACAACTTGCTATATCGTGCAATAAATGCTGGCCTCGCCAATGACGCCCACATCCCATGAACGAATATATAAAATTAATGCTGATGACTTGTGTGGAAAATAAAAAAATGTTTTGCATGGGTAACTCACTGACTTGAAAATAATATAAAATGCACTAAATTGGCTAGTTTCGACATTGTGAATGGAGTATGGAGCCCAGAATTGGCATCAGGTTTCAGCATAAATATAGGTTTTCAATTCTCAAATGCAGTCTCCAAGGCTCCTCACATTTCAGAAACTGTTTCCCAACCGAAATATTTTAAAACATGCAAATTAACCTTCAGGCAAACCACAGATGAGTTTTTTTTTTTGTCTGGGTGTGACTGGGCTGTTAGCACTAGAGAAAATATCTTGTCCTGTGTAGCATTTCCTGGTGCTTTAAAACACATCAACAGTTGACTTGATTACATCTACTGTGCAATACGTCAATCTTTAAACTTACAGATCTCAATTAGCTGAAAAATCAGCGTTGGCGGCAAGTTTTCAGTTAGAGGTCAATTTTTTCAATATGTGGCTCACCTTAGAAGAAATCTGGGTACTCAGGCAAAATGAACGCCGAGACAAAGGAGGAGAGATTAGAAGGGGCAACCAAAAGCTTGGTCAGAGCTGAGTTTTATAAAGCCTCAAAGGAGAGGGATAATGAGGGGCGGAGAGAACTCTACAATACGGGCTGACGCCACCAATAGTGGAATATGGGGGGGGGGGGGGGGGGAGGGAGGGGGGAGGGGAGGAGGAATGCAGAAGAGGCTAGTCAGAGGGAGAGGGTGATTACAGAAAGAAGGCCGAAGCAATGGAAGCATTCAAATGCAAGGATGAGAATTCTAAATTTGAGGTTTGGGGAACCAGGAATCAATGCATGTCAGCGAGAAGAGGAGATGGGCGAGCAGGATTTGGTAGAAATGGGCAATCTTTGTGATGGAGAGGATATGGGGTCAAATGCTCAGCTCAGAGTTAAGTGGGATAATGAGATTGCAAACAGTCTGATCAAGCCCGAGAGATAGTGGTCGGGGAGGGGAAATGGTAAAGGTTTGTGACAAGGGCTGAAGACGATGGCTTCAGTGTTCCCAAAGTTTAGCTGGTGGAAATTGTGGCTCACCCAGGACTGTATGTTAGACAAGCAAGCTAACAATGCCGAGGCAGTGGAGGGGTCAAGATTGCCGGTGGCGATGTTGAGCTGAATGTCATCAGAATATATGTGGAATATGACCCCACATCTGCGGATGATGTCACCAAGGGACAGCACGTAGACGAGGGAGAAGAAGGGACCAATGATAGACACTTCAGCAACTCCAGTGCCGACAGTACAGAAGTAGGAAGAGAAGCCATTGGTAGAGATGTTCTGGCTACAATCTGATAGATAAGAGATGGACCAAACGACAACAGCCCCGGAACTGGAGGGCGGAGAAGGGGTTGGAGAAGGATGATGTGGTCAACTGTGTCAAAGGATGCAGAAAGGTAGAGGAGGAAAAAAGCATCACGGCCAGTCACAGATAACGTAGTTCACGACTTTGGCTAGAGACAATTTAGTGAGGGGGGAGGGACGGAAACCTGTTTGGAGTTGCAGTAGAGATGAGATCAGATCAGATCTGGTAGGCAACGACACATTCAAGGACTTTGAAAAGGAAAGGGAGGTTTGAGATGGGGCAGTAGTTTGCAAGGACAGAGGGCTTGAGGATGGGTCTTTTGAGGAACGGAGGTAATGATGGGAGTTCTGAAAGGGAATGGGACAGTATCTGCAACAAAGGAACCATTTACTATATCAGCAAGCACAGAGTCTGTGAAGTTGGATGGTCAGCAGTTTAGTGGGCACAGGGTCAAGGAGCACAAGGTGGAGCTCAAGGACAACATGTGTTCAGAGAGGGCATGAGGAGAGATGGGAGAGAAAGAGAGGTTGAGGGCTATGGAGAGGTTTGGCTTGGTGGGCAAGGGTGAGAAGCAGTAGAGACAGCTGGTCTCTATCTTAGTCTAAGAGTTCCTTATATTTGTTGTTGGATATGAGGATGGAGAGGGCAGAGGAGAAAGGTTTATGGATGATCTTGAAGTAGTGGGCAGTTTTGGGCAGACAAGAGTGAAGTCCGGTAGAGCTTGACATGGTCTAGCCAGATCACACAATGAATGACTAAGCCAGTTCTGCACCAAAGCTCAAGTTTGCACCCCTTGAACTTGACGGAGTGAAGATGGGGGCCGTACTAGGAGGAGCAGGGACACAGTGAAGGTTTTCCTGGGAACAAGGATATCAAAGGTGGAGGTGAGGGAGTGGTTGTGTAAATCAACTGCTGCAGAGATATTGTGGCAAATGGAGGGCTAAAGGCTGAAAGCTAAGCCATTAGGAGTTTGAAAGGAACTTTGGGGGCAAAGCTTTTTCTCCCCCAGGACAGATGCAGAAGGAAGTAAAAAATAAACAACTTGCATGTATATAGTGCCTTTAACATAGTAAAATGTCCCAAGGCCATTAAGTAAGGTTGTAAGGAATCTTACAACACCAGGTTATAGTCCAACAGTTTTATTTGAAAATCACAAGCTTTCGGAGGCTTTCTCCTTCGTCAGGTGAGTGTCGAGATTCATTGAAAATACCGCATATAGTCATAGAACAATGCCTGGTGATTACAGATAATCTTTCCAACTGCCCGTTATCAAGGCCATCAAATGAATTGAATAGTGTTCAGACAGAGAACCTTAGATACCCAAGACAACTGAATATACAAACGGCCAGAACCAAAGATAGAGAGGGAGAGAGAGAGAGAAACATCCGAAAAGAAGAGAAAGAGAGAGAATGACCAGTTGTATTAAGAACAGATAACTTTTTTTTCCCCTGGTGGGGTTACGTGTAGCGCGACATGAACCCAAGATCCCGGTTGAGGCCGTCCTCATGGATGCGGAACTTGGCTATCAATTTCTGCTCGACGATTTTGCATTGTCTTGTGTCTCGAAGGCCGCCTTGGAGAACGCTTACCCGAAGATCAGTGGCTGAATGTCCTTGACTGCTGAAGTGTTCCCCAACTGGGAGGGAACCCTCCTGTCTGGCGATTGTTGCGCGGTGTCCGTTCATCCGTTGTCGCAGTGTCTGCATGGTCTCGCCAATGTACCATGCTCCAGGGCATCCTTTCCTGCAACGTATGGAGGTAGACAACGTTGGCTGAGTCACAGGAGTATGAACCATGTACCTGGTGGGTGGTGTCCTCTCGTGTGATGGTGGTATCTGTGTCGATGATCTGGCATGTCTTGCAGAGGTTGCCGTGGCAGGGTTGTGTGGTGTCGTGGACGCTGTTCTCCTGAAAGCTGGGTAATTTGCTGCGAACGATGGTCTGTTTGAGGTTGGGTGGCTGTTTGAAGGCGAGTAGTGGAGACGTGGGGATGGCCTTAGTGAGGTGTTCGTCGTCATCGATGACATGTTGAAGGCTGCGGAGAACATGGCGCAATTTCTCCGCTCCGGGGAAGTACTGGACGACGAAGGGTACTCTGTTGGTTGCGTCCCGTGTTAGTCTTCTGAGGAGGTCTATGCGATTTTTCGCTGTGGCCCGTTGGAACTGTCGATCGATGAATCGAGCGTCATATCCCGTTCTTACCAGGGCATCTTTCATAGTCCATTGCGTTCCTCCTCGTCTGAGCAGACCCTGTGTATTCCCAGGGCCTGTCCATAGGGGATGGCCTCTTTGACGTGGTTAGGGTGGAAGCTGGAAAAGTGGAGCATAGTGAGGTTGTCCGTGGGCTTGCGGTAGAGTGAGGTGCTGAGGTGCCCGTCTTTGATGGAGATTCGTGTGTCCAAGAAAGAAACCGATTCTGAGGAGTAGTCCATGGTGAGTTTGATGGTGGGATGGAACTTGTTGATGTTATTGTGTAGTCTCTTCAGTGATTCTTTGCCATAGGAAGAAAATGTCGTCGATGTATCTGGTGTATAGCGTTGGTTGGAGGTCGTGTGCAGTGAAGAAGTCTTGCTCGAACTTGTGCATGAAAATGTTGGTGTATTGGGGTGCGAATTTGGTCCCCATGGCTGTTCCGTGTGTTTGGGTAAAGAACTGGTTGTCGAAGGTGAAAGACATTGTGATCCAGGATGAAGCGGATGAGTTGTAGGATGGCGTCTGGAGATTGGCTGTTGTTGGTGTTGAGTACTGAGGCTGTTGCAGCGATGCTGTCATCGTGGGGGATACTGGTGTAGAGTGCCGAGACGTCCATCTGTCTGAACACTATTTAATTCATTTGATGGCCTTGATAACGGACAGTTGGAAAGATTATCTGTAATCACCAGGCATTGTTCTATGACTAGATAGGCGGTAATTTTCAATGAATCTCGACACTCACCTGACGAAGGAGAAAGCCTCCGAAAGCTTGTGATTTTCAAATAAAACTGTTGGACTTTAACCTGGTGTTGTAAGATTCCTTACATTTGTCCACCCCAGTCCATCACCGGCATCTCCACATCATTAAGTAAGGTTGGAAGTGGGTAGGAGGATGTGGGTTGTGAGGGATACATGTAAGCAGTTAGAGATATCCTTGCCAGTGATCAATACCATGGGAGTAGAGACCACGGGAGATGGAGCGTTGGCCATGAATATGAGTAGGAGTTTGTATGGAAAGAGAGAATTAGGGAATACAGGTGGCGGTGAATTCAGAGAGGGGACAAGTGTAGTGGAGATGGAAATTGAAATCACGGATGACAGGAGTCAGTGTAGAGGCTGAGGGAGGAAAGGAGGAAGGATATCTCAGAAATTCAGGTTGGGGCTGGGAGGCCCTTAGACAAAGATGATTTTAAAGGAGAAATGAGGGGGTGGAACAGGGTGAGGTGTTCAAAAAAGAGAGGACAAAGACAGCATTTAATTCTTGTTAAATAAAAATAAAGTTTCAAGTTTATATCAGTCGTATAGGATTAATATTGTACTTATAAAGCTACTTTTAGCATTTGGGTAATTTTGTACTGATATTAGGGTTTTTTCAGTGTCACAGTATGTGACCTGATTTTTAAAAAAAAAATCTGACCTGTCTTGACAGTGCTCCAAGACTTTAATGCTCAAAACTACTGTCCTTTTATGAATCTAGCATTATAAAAATGTAGCACTTGATAAATCTATTTTCGTTTACAGTTGATCTCCTACTCGAGCTAAAAAAACTTCCCAGAGTTCATTGCATCCTTCAGATAAAATACAAGCTTCTATTCCAACTTTCCCTTTCCAAAAAAAGAAAATAGGCCTAGATTTTCCTCAGGGAATCTTCCTATTTTCAGGTGGTCCCGGAACATATTTTGGAAAAAAAATGGATCGGGGAGGCCGACCACCCAATTCCCACCCTCCACTTCTTTGGCTGTTGCTTGTCTACCCTACCATGTGCAAATAACGACCTGGGGGGTGGAGGAAGAGAAAAATAGAGGTTAGATGGAGCAGCCAATTTCCCTTCACTACTGCCCTGGGCCACCTCCTAAAAATAATACCTTAGTTGGAAGAGACGTTGAGGCCTGCATGGAGGAGCTGCAGACCTGAAGGCCACAAGGGACCCAGGGCAAGCTGTAGGTAAGTTTGTTTGGTGTTCTTAAATTATATAGTGACTTTTTTTTAAAAAAAGAACTGCTCAGATTTGAATAGTATGGGTTGTAAAAGTGTATAAATACCCAAGAATTTTTGCTCAATCATTACTTGGAGGCAAAGAAAATGTTTGTAGTTTTACCTACTTGGCAGCCTTAGTTGTGGTCAGTTGCTTCCCTCAGACTACGTCAATTTGGCACAGTCCATGATACAGCATGGACTGTTCAGGGAATGAACTCTTTGAGCCAAGTGGCTTTTACTCATTCCAATGCATATGGGCCTATATTTTCCATCCAGAGTCAACAAATAGAAAATATAAATGATCTTAAAATGTGGTAAATAGAATATACAATGCAGAACACTGGAAGACACAGAATGCTCTTCAGCAGCTGTATATCCTTCATCTTCAGTACAACCCCACACTTTTGCAAAATGTGTGTCACAAGGCAGATACTGAAATCAGCAGAGTCAGTATGAAGATTATTGTACTATTTATGCTCTGCTTTCCTAGAAATTTGAGAGATCGAAGATACATTAAGACCAGGGCACCTAAACTGGACACAACAGAAAACATTTGTGGAATTTAGTTAAGTTCTATTTGTATAACAAAGTTTTTATTTTCACACACCAAATGTGATAAAACAAATCATACTTACTTGTTTTTTTTAAGATTTTGATTCTTGGCTTTAGCTCCCTTGGAAGTCTTCTCCAATCTAAACATTTAAGTTTTTTTTTAAAATTAACATATAGGTCACTAAAATCCACAGTATTTTAAACTTATTTTCCAATTAACAAACCCGAGTAAAATAGCCATTGTTCAGGTCGCCACCAAAGTTGAAAAGAACAGAAGATGAGGGGGAAAAAAAAATAAAGCGGTTTGGGTTTTAAAAACCTGTAGATTGTAGGAGGTAGGGTGTTCCGCAGTTCAACATAGCATTCCCTGATATAAAACAGTGCCGGCGACTAGTGCAACCTTCAAGACTTCTTTTTGGAGTTGTGGAAAAGGAAATCTGGTATGTGCTCAGAGGAATTAACTAATGCCTTATTATTTTTCAATGCTACATAATTTAAGCCTTAAAGTACACAGGGCTAAATTTACCATCCATCTAGGCCTAAGTAACCTCAAAAACATGATAAGGTATTAATCTATCTGAGAAAATGTAGTAGAGATTCTAGCTGGAATGTGCGTAATTGCATTTTTTATTCCCACACTCCTCAATTAGATGGATTAAAAAAAAGGGTCAAACCCAAGCGCTCAGCTAATGCACAGCAGACTGATAAATAATCCTGGAGGGAACATACCAACACCTAATCCTTGGCCTCCACCCCGCTTTCAAAAAAAAATTCTCTCGGTATACGAAGCGATGTATGACAATCAGGCCAAGCGCAATACAGTTGCTAATGAATTTCTAACCACTGACGGCTCCAATTCTCAAAACCTTCATAGTGGGCTAGTTTAAATCTCTCCTCGAAAAGAATACCATGATTTAAATAACAGTGAATCAAAAGCAAAATACTGCGGATGCTGGAAATCTGAAATAAAAACAGATGATGCTGGAAATACTCAGCAAGTGAGGCTGCATCTGTGGAGAAAGATACAGAGATAACATTTCAGGTCTATGACCTTTCGTCAGAACTGGAAGAAGTTAAAGATTGAACAGTTTTTAAGCAAGTACAAAGCCAGGGAAAGGGGAGGGCGGAAGAAGAGGAAACGGAGTGGAGGGGAGGAAAGAACAAAAGGGAAAGTCTGAGATAGGGTGGAGGGCAGGATTGATTAAATGATGAAAGGGATGATGGTCCAAGGCAAGGAGGATGGTAATGGGACCGGAAACAAAAGATGGATCTAGAGGAGCTGTAAATGGCAACAGCAGAACCATTACCAGCACCTGCTATCTGTGATGACTGTATCGGTGCCGTTTCCTGCTCTCGCCCCGAACTGGAATATTTAATCAGTTTTACTTCCAATTTCTACTCATTCCTCGCCTTCACGTGGTCTATCTCCGACTCTTCCCTTCCTCGTCTTCTCTATTTCCATTTCTGGGGATAGACTTTCAACCAATATTTACTATAAGCCCACCGACTACCACAGCTACCTTGATTACACTTCCTTCCTGTAGGGATTCTATTCCATTCTCCCAGTTTCTCCATCTCATCTGTTCTGACGATGCCACCTTCCACACCAGTGCTTCCAATATATGTCTTCTTTTATGCATCAGTAAATCTACTGTATGAAAGAACTTGGACAACACACTGCTTCTATGAGGCTGAAACATTGCTATGCTGCTGCCTAGAATGGACTGTTAAGGATAGGAGGTATGCAGAAAAGGATCTGGGTTTAGAGTTTTGCTGCTGCAGTAGTTCCTTTTAAAGAAATTAGTTTGAACTCAAAGGGTTTCAAGGTTTTATTTGTTCCCCTCTTCCCTCCCCCCCCCCAACCAAAGAAGATTTTATTTTCCTTTATTAATTCCCTGTTTAATGTTTACGTGGACAATCTTCTACATTTTCCCCTACAGACTTAGGGCTTGTATTAAATTTTAAATGTAGGCTACATCAAGAGAGGAAGGTAGGAGGGATGTCTATTGGACATTGTGGTAAAAACAATCAAAGCATTGAGAGTGTTTAACTATATAAATGTAAACAATTTTACAACACCAAGTTATAGTCCAGCAATTTTATTTTAAATTCACAAGCTTTCGGAGGCTACCTCCTTCCTCAGGTGAACGATGTGGAAATGAAATCCTCGAAATGAAGTCGCATTTATAATTCACAGAACAATGCTTGGTGAGTACAGACAGTTTTTTCAACTGCCCGTTGCCAAGGCAATCAGTGTGCAGACAGACAGGTGTTACCTGCCAGGTCTCACAGAATATACAAATCACCAAAAAAAAACAACAAACAAAAAAAAAGAGATAGAGAGGTAGAAACATAGAAAAGACAGCAACTGACCCGTTATATTAAAAACAGATAACATTTGTTCGCTGGTGGGGTAACGTGTAGCGTGACATGAACCCAAGATCCCGGTTGAGGCCGTCCTCATGGGTGCGGAACTTGGCAATCAATTTCTGCTCGACGATTTTGCGTTGTCGTGTGTCTCGAAGGCCGCCTTGGAGTATGCTTACCCGAAGGTCGGTGGCTGAATGTCCTTGACTGCTGAAGTGTTCCCCGACTGGGAGGGAACCCTCCTGTTTGGCGATTGTTGCGCGGTGTCCGTTCATCCGTTGTCGCAGTGTCTGCATGGTCTCGCCAATGTACCATGCTCTGGGGCATCCTTTCCTGCAACGTATGAGGTAGACAACGTTGGCCGAGTCACAGGAGTATGAACCATGCACCTGGTGGGTGGTGTCCTCTCGTGTGATGGCGGTATCTGTGTCGATGATCTGGCATGTCTTGCAGAGGTTACCGCGGCAGGGTTGTGTGGCGTCGTGGACGCTGTTCTCTTGAAAGCTAGGTAATTTGCTGCGAACGATTGTCTGTTTGAGGTTGGGTGGCTGTTTAAAGGCGAGTAGTGGAGGTGTGGGGATGGCCATAGCGAGGTGTTCGTCGTCATTGATGACATGTTGAAGGCTGCGGAGAACATGGCGTAGTTTCTCCGCTCCGGGGAAGTACTGGACGACAAAGGGTACTCTGTTGGTTGCGTCCCGTGTTAGTCTCCTGAGGAGGTCTATGCGATTTTTTGCTGTGGCCCGTCGGAACTGTCGATCGACAGTTGCTGTCTTTTCTATGTTTCTACCTCTCTATCTCTGTTTTTTTTTGTTTGTTGTTTTTTTTTTGGTGATTTGTATATTCTGTGAGACCTGGCAGGTAACACCTGTCTGTCTGCACACTGATTGCCTTGGCAACGGGCAGTTGAAAAAACTGTCTGTACTCACCAAGCATTGTTCTGTGAATTATAAATGCGACTTCATTTCGAGGATTTCATTTCCACATCGTTCACCTGAGGAAGGAGGTAGCCTCCGAAAGCTTGTGAATTTAAAATAAAATTGCTGGACTATAACTTGGTGTTGTAAAATTGTTTACAATTGTCAACCCCAGTCCATCACCGGCATCTCCACATCATATATAAATGTAAGTTGTTAATGTAGGAAAATATCCAAAAGTACTTCACAGAGGCATGATCATAAAAATGGACATGGAGGAAATAATTGGGGAGGGGTAAACATAAGCTTGGTCAAAGAGGTGGGTTGAATGAGGTGGACAGGCACAGGGGTTTAGGGGCAATTCCAGAACATTGTACCTAGACAGCTAAAGCCACAGCCACTAATGATGGGGTGAAGGGGGGATGGTGGGTGTATGAGGCCAGAGTCAGAGTAATAGTCAGTTTGGAGGTGGGGGGGGTGGGTGCTGTAAGGCTGGAGGAGGTCGCAGAGAGGGGGAGGGAGAGACCATGAAGGGATTTAAACGTGGCAATGAGAATTTTAAATTGGAGGTGCTGAGATTCCACAAGCCAAGGTAGTCAGTGAGGACGGGGTTCATGGGCAGGCCTGAATTCTGGTGGGAAAGATACAGGCAGCAGAGTTTTGAATGAGCTGAAGTTTACAAAGGGTGGAGGATGGGAGCCTGGCCAGCAGGCCATTGGAGTAGTCGAGTCTGGAGGTTACAAAGGCCTGGATAAGGGTTTCAACAGTGGATGGGCTGAGGTAGGCAATGTTACATGGGTGCAAGTAGGCAGTCTTTGTGATGGAGAGGATAGGGGGGTCAAAAACTCAGCTCGGGGCAAAAAGGGAACAGAGGCTGTGAATTGTCTAGTTCACCGCAAGACATTGGTCATGAAGGGTACTGGAGTAAACCTGTAATATGTTCATCTTGTACACAAAGTGAATCATGAATCAACAAGTGGTTAATTTTTTTTGATTCATCAAGCCGAAATCCAACAGTAGCCTAAAGAAGTCTCTGACGTAAACCCCTTTCATTATTTCTGACGCTACTGCATTTCCCACAGTACTGCCCACAGATTCTAAGCCACGGTCAGGTTAGATTGTCTAACTCGGCTATATGCCCTCCCTCTCCATGAGGAGAAGCTTACTGGTGTGCATTCCCACATTTACTGTCTCTGCTGCTGTTGCTTTGTTTCTCTCTCTCTCCATTTGACAGATAAAAGATCACCAGTTCATATTCTACCACTATATCTTAATGGGTCATGTCACATGGTGCAAAAACAGTTATATCCCTGGAAACACTCGAGAGGTGGGTAGACTCTAAATGGTTGACAAAGAGTAGGGCTTACAGCATTAAAACTGATGTTTATCATTGGTGTAAGTCCAGCAGGTATTGGGTTATAAACATTTGTGCATGTTATTTTTACTGTATAAATTGAAATCTGCCAAATCGTCCCTAGCCTCCCACCCACCCTTTTACTGGTCAGAATGTTTAAAACTGACCAATGGAAGTACACAGTATTACTATCACATGATTACTATCAGTCAATTAGATTTTCTAGAAAAGTGACACACACAACTTGACTAAAGATGCTCAAAAGTGATGTTCAAAACAGATAGATTATACAAGGCAATACAAATAAAGTACAACACAATGTACATTAGATATAGAGTAATACAAACATGCAGTTAATTCAATGGGTCACTTGGGGAGGGAGGGGGGGGGGAAGAGAAGAGCAGGAAATACATTAATATGCACTAATAAATTAATTTGTAGTTACCTGGTGTCCAAATCTTTTTGCAATCTTTGTCTTGATACTTGTGTGCATATCTTTCAACATCTAAATGAAAGAAATATCTTTAAAAGTAGCATTATTTGATTTACATTTTCAAATCTGCTTCACTGTACAACTTCACAATTGCATCATTTATAGTTACATTCAACTTTTTAGTAGTCACAATTTTTTAGAATTTGATCTACTCTTCATCCTATATTACCTCACTTTTGTGTTGCAATATGAAACACAAATCCATTTATATAATTTCCAACTATTTTACTAAATTACGATGGTGCTCAAATATTTTCAGTGATCCAGCTCTGCAGTGTAAAAAGACCATTGTGTTTCTGCAACTTGCTTCAGTTGTCACCTAGTGGCTAAACTGAAATAAACAGAATAAAACTACAAAACATGACTAAGAATGAAGGGCGAACCTCTTTTTCAACACAATGGGTGAAGAAAATTAAATTTACCCTTGGGAGGAGTTATTTTTTAAAATCAACATCTTGCCCTGATGTATTTTATCCAATTTAGAACCACAAATCAGGCTCTCCCCTCCGCCCCCTCCTTTTAAAAAGGTACTAACTCATGTTGAGGTACTGTTCCATATGCTGGGTGTCCTCCAATACTTTATCCAAGCAGGCATTCTTCATGTGTGAGCCTAGACAGTGAACATTGGCAGACTATTCAACCGGGAAAAACAAGCATCACAGTTGAATCTGATTGTGTCTTCATCCAACATCCACATATATGAATTTTCAAGCAGGGGATAGCTGGACAGCAAGCAGGCTTATTCTCCCCTAAGGGCATGAAGGCCAAGTGTAGAATAAATGGTGCCCCTCAACTGAGATCAGTTAACTTGGCACAGACTGCTAGTTGAACTTGAAAAAGAGAGATTATGTCTGGTGCGGCACTGATTTATCACAGAACACAGACTGCTTGTTCTGTGATAAATCACCTGCATACAGGATGCAGATCAACAGGATAGTAACACAAAACTTGTACTATTTAAACTCAGCTTTATGACCTTGCTGATCTATTTCACTTGAGTTCTTAAGATTAGATGCAAATGGTATTTCAGTATCCTGTTGTTCCATAGCAGCTTTGAGCATCAGTCTGTGCACTTTTTCTGACCCTGGTCAAAATCTAAAAAGGTTGCGAGGATTTTTTTTTTGGAAACACTGTGCTTTGCCAATTTCTTAAATCTCTCAATGTTATTCAAATTATTTTGTAATGTAAAGTACCACATTAAAATAGTCAAATGTAAAATACCTATAACAAAGTCAAAATGAAGTATTAAATTTTATAGCCCCATCCCCATTTCACAGATGGATCAATTCCCTACTAAACCCACTTCTCTACACCCTATCTTCAGACTTGACCTCAAATTCTGCCCCTGGTGTGCTGCCAGTGCACAGGTACTTTGCACAGTACACTTCGCATTGCCAGGTTGCAGAGGGAATCGTTCCAGAATTTGTGCTGCCCCTATCAGCATACGAATGGTGCACTGCCAGTGCACTTTGCTCAGATGTAAGGGGGAGGAGGAAGCACAATTTCTGGAGAAGTGCTGAGGTGCTGCACCTCAAGGTGCACTGGCCTTTTCTGTAGGGCACAAAGAAGATGATTTGAAATACACCTTTGGTGAAAGTGTTGGAAAATGACTACGAAGTCTGACAATCCTCAGGGTGCAGGCAAGAATGGTGTCTTTACCGAGAGTGCCTTGAAGGAGGTGCAGGCGAGGAGACGTGCCATCTTTGGGTGCGATGGCCATCCTCCTCACCAACATGCAACCAGGTTTGAACAGAGTGCAATCTTTGAAGTTAAGATAAAGAAGAAAGACCCTCAACGTTTGCCAAGATACAAGTCTTCTCCTTATCCATTTGTACTGATCTGCAATGCCGTGCCTGTAACACATATAACCTTTCACCTTTATGCACAACTGAAATACGCGCACTCTTAACTTTACACACCCCTTTCACCACTGATGGATAGGCCCATTAAAGGGGCAGGCTCATCTAGAAATGTTTTTTTAAAAAATTCATTCTCTGGATGTGGGCGTCGCTGGCAAGGCCATCATTTATTGCCCATTCTTAGTTGCTCTAAACTGAGTTGCTTTCTAGCCCACTTCATAAGGCGTTTCAGAGTCAGCAATGTTAGTGTGGGACTGGAGTCACGTAGGTCAAATCAGGTAAGGATGGCAGGTTTTCTTCCCTAAAAAGGACTTTAGTGAATCATTTGGGTTTTTACGACAATCCGATAGCTTTACCTTCACTTTTAAAAAAAATTGATATCAGATTTCTAGTTCCAGATTTTTAAAAAACTAAATGCAAATTCTCAAACTGACATGGTGGGAATTGAACTCACATTATCTGGATGATTTGTCCAAGCATCTGAATTACTAGTCCAGTAACATAACCAGTACGCTACCGTTGCCCTAATTTTTCTACATGTTGCTGCTCAAAGGGTAGTGAATGTCCACATCTTGTGCCTCATTTGTGGCCCCTTCCTCTGGTCCATTTCCTCCATCTCAAAAAGAGCTGGTGGGATTCCTTAAGGGATTCCCATGGTGTGGGTCAAGTTGCCTTGGATGTTTTGGGGTGGGGAAGTCAAGTTCCAAAAAAATTATCTCCAAACAGCTACTCCACTCCACATTAGAAAGAAATACAGAAATTCCAAGACTCTCACAAATCAAAAAAAGCCAAAAATAAACTCGAAGAATGGGTTCACCTTTAAGATTTTCAAGGGTTGCTGCACTGGCTGCACAGCCCTCTGCTCCACCTTCATTTGGTGCACTGGAATGGCACTATGCCAATGGCACAAAGTTGCACAATTTTTGGATACCCCTCATATACCTATTTTAACGAAGCTTGTGCCAAGGAGTAGTGCAAGTCGCTTCTGCCTCCAGCACAGATCCAATGCAAAACCAAGGACAGGCAGACATGAAAAACTAGACTTTCCTCTCTTTCTGCACCATGCCTGTGGCATAAGGAAGTGTAATACGTTCGTGTGGAACATAAACATCGGCATAGACCGGTTGGCCTGCTTCTATGCTATAATTTCTGTGTAATTTCACGCCTAATATTCCAAGCCGATAAAGCTCTGCAGCTAAGGAGGCTTTGCCTACATGTGTATTTATTTGCAGCATACTATTTCTTACCTTTCTTTACATGAGCAGCTTCAATGTAGTAAGGCAGTTTCTTGCAGGCTCCCCTTAACTCCTGCTTCAAGGCTAGAATGTAGTTTACATCTTCCCCTGTATTCAAGGGGACAGGCTTAAATTCTGTGGGCTACAGATTGGTAATGTAGGTTATCATATAGTACAAGTACATTAGACAATAAGATCACTAACATAGCTGAAACCAGATAAACACATACTTGATCCAAACATAATTTTCCATTGTACCAAATCAGATTCTATTCACTCCAACTCAGAATTCCTAAACAAGTTTTTTTTTAAAACTCTTTGCTCACTAAATAATTTACTGCCAAATCTTAATCTGGATCCCATCTGTTGAGGGTACAAATTCTTTTATTTTTCCAGAATATTGAAATGTGTTCAGGAGAACTTTCTTGACCAGTACGTTTCCGGCCCAACGAGATCTGGTTCTGGGAAATGAGATGGGCCAAGTGGAGCAAGTTTCAGCGGGGGAACATTTAGGGAACAGCAATCATAGTATCATAAGGTTTAGATTAGCTATGGAAAAGGACAAGGATCACTCTAAAGTAAAAATACTCAATTTCAATGGGATGAGAATGGATCTGGCCAGGGTAAACTGGAATCAAAGATTGGCAGGTAAAATTGTAAATGAACAATGGGCAGCCTTTAAAAAGGAGATGGGTTTGGGTACAGTCTAGGTACATTTCCACGACGGAGAAAGGTAGGGAAACTAAAACCAGAGCTCCCTGGATGACAAAAGAGATAGAGAATAAGATGAAGCAGAAAAAAAAAAGGGGTGTACGACAGATGTCTGGTTGATAATACAAATGAGAACCAAGCTGAATATAGAAAGTTCAGAGGGGAGGCCTTAAAAGGAAATAAGAGGGGCAAAGAGAAAGTATGAGAATAGACTGGCAGCTAACATAAAAGGGAATCCAAAATTCTTCGATAGGCATGTAAACAGGTGGTAATAGGAGGGGTGGGACCAAAAAGGAGATCAACGCATAGAGGCAGAGGGCATGGCTGAGGTACTAAATGAGTACTTTGCATCTGTTTTTACCAAGGAAGAAGATGCTGCCAGAGTCTCAGTAAAGGAAGAGGAAGATGGGCTAAAAATTGATTAAAAAGAGGTACTAGAAAGGCTAGCTGTGCTTAAAGTAGATAAGTCACCCAGTCCGGATGGGATGCATCCTAGGTTGCTGAGAGAAGCAAGGGTGGAAATTGCAGAAGTACTGGCCATAATCTTCCAATCATCCTTAGACAACAAGGTGGTGCCAGAGGACTGGAGAATTGCAAATGTTACACCCTTGTTCAAAAAAGGGCGTAAGGATAAACCCAGCAACTACAGGCCAGTCAGTTTAACCTCGGTAGTGGGGAAACTTTTAGAAACGATAATCTGGGATAAAATTGTCACTTGGACAAGTGTGGATTAATAAAGGAAAGCAAGCATGGATTTGTTAAAGGCAAATCGTGTTTAACCAACTTGATTGAGTTTTTTGATGAGGTAACAGAGAGGGTAGATGAGGGCAATGCAGTTGATGTGGTGTATATGGACTTTCAAAAAGGTGTTTGATAAAGTGCCAAATAGGCAAGTCATCAAAGTTGAAACTCATGGAATAAAGTGGCAGTGGCAGCATGGATACGAAATTGACTAAGTAATAGGAAACAGAGAGTAGTGGTGAACTGTTGTTTTTCAGGCTGGAGGGAGGTATACAGTAGTATTCCCCAGGGTCGGTACTAGGATAACTGCTTTTTTTTAATATACATTAATGACTTGGATTTGGGTCCAATTGTAAGACCTGACTTATAAAGGTGCACTGTAGTAGGATAGTATGCCCTGCTTTGCCACTTCTTATGTACTGAATATAGCTGCACTGCAGGGTATACACTAGAGACCCACCCTTTCCCCATAGGAGGAGGCAGCGAGGGGCGGGGAGAGAATCAGAGCAAAGGTTTGTTACTGGGCTGCTCAAGCATCTAGTGAGCTCATCAAGAGCAGCACAGGTAAACCCAAGACTCTGGTTGCGTGACCTTTCTGTTGCAATTGGGTTGTGAAAGGGGAGACCAAAATAAAAAGGAGAAAATATATAGAATCATATAATGGTTGCAGCTCTAAGGAGAGCAACCCCAGCTTCTCCAGTCTATGCACATAACTGAAGTCCCTCATCCCTGGAATCATTCTAGTAAATCTCTTCTGCATCATCTCTAAGGCCTTCACATCCTTTCTAAAGTGCAGTGCCCTGAACTGGACACAATACTCCAGTTGTGGCTGAACCAGTGTTTTATAAAGGTTCATCATAACCTCCTTGTGTTTGTACTCTAGTCCTCTCTTTATAAAGCCCAGGATCCCATATGGTTTTTTAAACCGCTTTCTCAACCTGCCTGCCACCTTCAAATATTTGTGCACATATACCCCCAGATCTCTCTGTTCCTGCACCCCTTTTCAGAAGACATAGAAATGTTTCTTAAAAATTTACAAGTAGTAACAAAACTTGTAATCTACCTTTGGACTATTCAATTAGATTTTAGTCAACTAGACTATAGGTGAAGGCAGAGCTTTCCCTTCTTAGACCCTATCTTCTTGAGGAATGTTGAAGCCTAATCATGGCTGCAAAGAACCTAGAATTGGAGATAGACAGGCTGAAAGAAGCTCGATAAAGTGTCCACCTTGCCTACATCCTCCTGACAATGCTTTCCAATATCCGATTCCCAAACAGCAACATGGAAGCTGCATTCAGCAATCTGTGGGCCAATACCATCAGATTTATGGATTCTCAAAACTGTATAATTTGGAGACCAGCTTCAGTTGATGCAGGGGATGAGTGTAAAGAAGACAATTGGATTATAATGAAATCATTTTCCTTCATTTTTCCAACGGAAGCATCTTTCATACACAACACATCCAGCTCGCCCATCCTGTTGCTTTTTCTTTGGGTTCTAACCCTTTATGTACATAGTTCCACATTTTTTTTGTATTATTTCAATTAAATGCATATAAGAGGGTAAGAAACAGATATGAATATGATGTGTATAGTTAATGCCATTCTATTCACAGTTAGACATCTATGACTACCCTTTTGTTTCTTTTATTTTCTATTTATTCACATGTTCTGAGTGTCTTGGTTGCAGATATAGATGCACATATAATACAAATTAAGATTTCTTTTGTTTCACATGAAGAAAAACATACTTTGGAGAAGCACTTTAAATGACACAAGAAGGTCACAAGTGAAACAACATGCAATCAAGAATGCCTTAAGGGTCGCCACATCTCCCTGATGGTCTAGTGTAGCATTAAGCCTTACAGCCCAGAAGGCCCACGGTTTGATTCCCGATCAGTGCAGAGTTAGCTAATCTCAACCAAGTCAACAGTTAGCATGCTACAATTGGGTTCAGCAACCTGAGTTTGGGGGGTGCGGGTAAGTCAGCCAGGGATCCTGCTCTTGATCATTATTAAGTGATCCCCTCCAGGAAGTACACTTGTGTTAATGCCAGGCAGGAACAGAAGTGGGATTGGTACACATTGTTTAGCCTTACATGTGGAAGGCACCAGAGAGCTGTCAGCACCCATGGAACTGTACAACAGTATGAATCAACACTTTTGGTAGGGGAGGAAAATTTGGAAGGGGCAGGAAAGAGTCACCTCACACAGCTCTCCCACTGCTGTTAGATTTTATTGCATTATATGTGGAAGATGCTTCTACTCAGAGAATGAAGATGACACTACAACTTAGGCAATTTATCTTTTCATGATGAACTAGTGGCCAATAACATCAGACATGAACCAGCGGGTTCATCAGGGTTCACCTGTACTAAGCTTCTAAACTAACAAATTATTTTAATTAGTGGAAAGATTTGTGTGGCCATTTCTATAAAGTGCAGCAAAACAGTCACATTGCAAATTTTAAACAGTAAAAAGGTTGCATAGCTTTACACGAATGTTCTTGAGCACCAAGTTACATCGAGTCTACAGCACAGAAACAGGCCATTCGGCCCAACTGGTCTACGCCGGCAATTATGCTCCACATGAGCCTCCTCCCTCCCTACTTCATCTAATCCTATCAGCATATCCTTTTATTCCTTTCTCCCTCATGTGCTTATCTGGCTTCCCCTTAAATGCATCTATGCTATTTGTCTCAACTACTCCTTGTGGCAGCACATTCCACATTCTTACCGTTCTTTGGATAAAGACGTTTCTCTTGAATTCCATATTGGATTTATTAGTGACTATCTTATACTGATGACCTCTAGTTTTGAACTCCCTCACAAATGGAAACACTTCTCGACATCTACCCTATCAAACCCTTTCATAATCTTAAAAGACCTCTATCAGGTCACCCCTCAGCCTTTTCTGAAAACTAACTGCAGTACCACCCACTGGCCAAACAAAAAATGCACTGCATCTGATTTATATGTTGCAGTGTGAACTTTTGCAACATGGTCTTTACATTTAAATCTGTCTTTATTACATAATCATTATAAGAAATTAAATATCATGCTAACAGTCAAATCGTTTCACCCTCCTTTTCAAAAAATACTGAAGCACCTTAGAAGATCTCTTAAATGAAGAGACTGTTGGAGGTTCAAGAAGGCGTCTCATCACCACCTTCTCAAGGGCAATTAGGGATGGGCAATAAATGCCAGCCTTGCCAGCGACACCCACATCCCATGAACGAATATAAAAAAAAGTAAAATTCAACATCCGCAGGAGCGCAAAACGGGTGGTAGCGAATCGGCCACCCGTCATACACCCAGGTCGACTTTCCTAACCATTGAATTTTACCCTCAATGACTCCAACAGATGGCCCAAAAGTTTAAAAGGGTCTTTTATGTGATTTATTTTGCTGTTACAGTGCCATTGGACCAAACGTCGAATATAAAGAGTTCAGGGAACATTGACATCCATTTTGTTATTCCTAAGAAGTTTTATGAAGTATATAAAGCTGGTCCTATTCGAACTATAAAGGTCACGCACATGTTTTCCCTTTAAAGGGAAATGAGTCAGAAGAGCTGTTCATAACCGTGGTGCAGCGACAGAGTGACTCGATGCCGGTTACATCATTGCACTGTATGAATTGCCCAACACTATACCTGGAGCGACACTGCCCCTTTAAAAAAAAAGCTACTCACACTTACCGGAAATAAAGGGAGTGGTTGGCATCCAGTATCAGGTAAAGCTTCGCCTCGGGAAAAGCCGATAGCTTCGATATTAAAAGTGAATTGCCCTCGTCCTCGGCCACGTCCTCCTCCAGCCATTGCGACTGAAATCCCTACACAAAACCAACAGTGTAAAATAAACACCGGGGGGGATCTGCATAGTAACAAACTGACAAGGCTTCTGTACGAGGCGCACACTTGTCTTCTTAATCTCAAGACATACTGTTTGCATCAGATTATGTGCCTCTCACAACTAGCTGCGTGCGGACACGACTGCTGCAGGATCTGAAGCACCACAGTGGCCACGCCTCAATCACAAGTGCACTTTGCCACTTTATATAAATATTTATGTTAAGTTCTAAGCGCACTCTGCTCAAACCGTTTTATATTTCTAGCAATCCCCCAAGCGAACTTGAAGATCTCAGAACGGATTGGCTAACTGCCTCTACACGCTGGAGTTTGCACCTAGAATTAAATCAGCAGCACAATGATGGCACTAGGCTCATCCTGCCGCCGGTACGCGTTTTCTATATTTAACGGTTATCTTACAGATATTTTCCGACTCTCACCCTCACTATCTCACATGTGCTTCCCGCACGCAGACTCGTCAGCTACCGGAACTGCTCAGCCCAGGAGCACGCATGCACCACTTCTGGTCGATCCACGTACAAGGCGATGTGGCAAAAGTCATAGAATCATAGAAGTTACAACATGGAAACAGGCCCTTCGGCCCAACATGTCCATGTCGCCCAGTTTATACCACTAAGCTAGTCCCAATTGCCTGCACTTGGCCCATATCCCTCTATACCCATCTTACCCATGTAACTGTCCAAATGCTTTTTAAAAGACAAAATTGTACCCGCCTCTAATACTGCCTCTGGCAGCTCGTTCCAGACACTCACCACCCTTTGAGTGAAAAAATTGCCCCTCTGGACCCTTTTGTATCTCTCCCCTCTCACCTTAAATCTATGCCCCCTCGTTATAGACTCCCCTACCTTTGGGAAAAGATTTTGACTATCTACCTTATCTATGCCCCTCATTATTTTATAGACTTCTATAAGATCACCCCTTAACCTCCTACTCTCCAGGGAAAAAAGTCCCAGTCTGTCTAACCTCTCCCTATAAGTCAAACCATCAAGTCCCGGTAGCATCCTAGTAAATCTTTTCTGCACTCTTTCTAGTTTGATAATATCCTTTCTATAATAGGGTGACCAGAACTGTACACAGTTTAACACAGGGTTTTTCAAATGAACTTTATCACTTAACTAATGCAAGCAACAATAACAAATAAAACTGTGGGATGCTCCTGGGTTCTTTTTGAGACATTATGGAAATAGTATAGTGTAAGAAAAGCACCAAACAAGCTTTCTATATTATTATGAAACATAAGCTGCATTATTATAAATCTTATCTTAAAGTTTATGTTAAGTTTCATGTTAGTCAACTGTGAACAAAGGGCTTGCTGTTTGTATCAAAACAAGCTTCTCACGACCTTGTGTGAGAGAAAACCCTTTTGGTTAGCAACTACCTGGTCTCCAGACCTCATTACAGCCTTGGTCCAAACATGGACAAAAGAGCTGAATTCCAGAGGTGAGGTGAGAGTGACTGCCCTTGACATCAAGGCAGCATTTGACCGAGTGTGGCACCAAGGAGCCCTAGTAAAATTGAAGTCAATGGTAATCAGGGGGAAAACTCTCCAGTGGCTGCAGTCATACCTAGCACAAAGGAAGATGGTAGTGGTTGTTGGAGGCCAATCATCTCAGCCCCAGGGCATTGCTGCAGGAGTTCCTCAGGGCAGTGTCCTAGGCCCAACCATCTTCAGACCTTCCCTCCATCATAAGGTTGGAAATGGGGATGTTCGCTGATGATTGCACAGTGTTCAGTTCCATTTGCAACCCCTCAAATAATGAAGCAGTCCGAGCCCGCATGCAGCAAGACCTGGACAACATCCAGGCTTGGGCTGATAAGTGGCAAGTAAAATTTGCGCCAGACAAGTGCCAGGCAATGACCATCTCCAACAAGAGAGAGTCTAACCATCTCCCCTTGACATTCAACGGCATTACCATCGCTGAATCCCCCACCATCAACATCCTGGGGGTCACCATTGACCAGAAACTTAACTGGAGCAGCCATATAAATACTGTGGCTACAAGAGCAGGTCAGAGGCTGGGTATTCTGCGGCAAATGACTCACCTCCTGACTCCCCAAAGCCTTTCTGCCATCTACAAGGCACAAGTCAGGAGTGTGGTGGAACACTCTCCACTTGCCTGGATGAGTGCAGCTCCAACAACACTCAAGAAGCTCGACACCATCCAGGACAAAGCTGCCCGCTTGATTGGCACCCCATCCACCACCCTAAACATTCACTCCCTTCACCACCGGCGCACAGTGGATGCAGTGTGTACCATCCATAGGATGAACTGCAGCAACTCGCCAAGGCTTCTTCGACAGCACCTTCCAAACCCGTGACCTCTACCACCTATAAGGACAAGAGCAACAGGTACATGGGAACAACACTACCTGCACATTCCCCTCCAAGCCACACACCATCCCGACTTGGAAGTATATCGCCGTTCCTTCATCGTCGCTGGGTCAAAATCCTGGAACTCCCTTCCTAACAGCACTGTGGGAGAACCTTCACCACACGGACTGCAGCAGTTTAAGAAGGCGGCTCACCATCACCTTCTCAAGGGCAATTAGGGATGGACAATAAATGCCGGCCTCGCCAGCGACGCCCACATCCCATGAACGAATTTTTAAAAAATCATCTCCAGTAATTTATAGGAACAAATGGGCAAGTCGAAATGTTCTTTAACAAGTCTCTCATAAGTTAGTTTGGGGTCTGGAACACATCTGTGGTGCTGAGCTGTTCACTCTCTCAGGTTGCTAAGCCTCTGCTCAGGTATTCCCTGTGGGAATCCAGGTAATAGCGGATGCTTCTAAAATCCTACAATGATTTGGAGGTTGCAAATTGCTTCTAACTTTCAGATCAAAACTAAGGATCAAATATCTGGCTTTCTCCTAAAAAAAAGACTTGTAACCTGGAACTCCCTACCCATCAGCACTGTGGGAGTACCTTCACCTCATGGACTGCAGTGATTCCAGAAGGCGGCTCACCACCACCTTCACAAGGGCAACTAGGGATGAGCAATAAATGCTGGCCTTGCCAGTGATGCCCACATCCCAAGAATGAAAAAAAAAGATTTATCACCTGGAGTTTTATATCACGCACACCTAGATATACTGAGATTCTGGGAGTCACGCTTTGCCTGTGAAAGTTTTGTGTCATGGAACTTCCGGCCACCCAGGTGCCAGGACACAGTCTCTATCCCAAATCGGTCGGTGTTGGCCGCCAACGCCTACAAGAGAGCATTAGCAATGGAGATCCGGAAAATCAGAGTAGCTCCATGCTGCTGTAGTGTGGAAGATCTGGAAAGAGCCAGAGGAATAAGAATATTATTTTGTCTGGCTCTTATTAGAGGCAGTGGCAATTCTGGTGAAGGTAATCAATTGCCTCCATGAAACTTACACCCATCAAAACCCCTCAGGGCTCATTTGCATAGCTGCACTATTGAAGTACGTGGACATTTCCTGGGTTTACTTTGCTCCTGCAATCGGTGTAATGTTACACCCAAAAAAAGTACATTCTTACAGCTCCCCAGCACTTCGGACAAGTGTAAGTGAGGAGTTGGTGAGCTGCAGAGGGCACCAACTTCATTTACATTTCGAGGAAACTATCTTGACCCCCCTTCACAATTTTATATCACTGACACCTGTCCGTAATTTCTCTGTTGTTCTTTCCTCTCTTCCCAGAAATGTTTTTGGAACCACCAAATTCCCCCACATGGTATGATGATACATATGTAGCACTGAAGACAACAACAGAGGAGCCACTGAAGTATGTGAAAAAATGTTTGTGTTTTGCTGTGGACAACTGCAGCCAGCATAATCAGCCAACTTCTCTGCCAAATCCAAGCAGAGATGTTTACTTTCCGTGAGTGACAAATGATAGAACAGAAACTCTCTAAGCTAGTTATATACATTATATTTGCCCGCTCTCTGGGTGGGCTCTTCTCCCTATTTATGTCCCCCAAGACTGTGATTGAATTTGCCTCTTTTTTTCTCCAACTGGGATATGTAGCTGGCCTTGTTCCCCACTTCAGCATATTGCCAATCCAAGATTTGTTCCATCTTGGTGGCCTGTCCTCACTGCTAAATTACCCGGGCCTGCTCTAATTCTTTTTTACACATCTTACATAGGGCCCCATGTCCCATGGCCATTCTACCCCTAGCAATTGTTTTTTTCCTCTGATTGCCTTTTACACCCTGGCACCAACCACAGTCAGAATTTTTTACACCCCCTGTTGTGCCTCTTTACCTTCTACTGTCAGCTGTGGCTCAGTGGTAACAAACTCACCACTGGGTTAGAAGGTTGTGGGTTCAAGTCCCGCTCCAGAGAATTGAGCACCTAATCTAGGCTGACACCAGTGCAGTACTGAGGGAGTGCTGCACTGTTGGAGGTGCTGTCTTTCGGATGAGACATTAAACTGAGGCACTGTTTGCCTTCTCAGGATGACGCAAATGGTATGTTGGCCTTCATTGCAAGAGGATTTGAGTACAGGAGCAAGGATGTCTTACTGCAGTTATACAGGGCCTTGGGAAGACCACACCTGGAGTATTGTGTGCAGTTTTGGTCTCCTTACCTAAGAAAGGATATACTTGTCATAGAGGGAGTGCAGCGAAGGTTCACCACACTGATTCCTGGGATGGCAGGACTGTCGTATGAGGAGAGATTGGGTCGACTAGGTCTGTATTCACTAGAGTTTAGAAGAATGAGAGGGGATCTCATTGAAACGTATAAAATTCTGACAGGGCTAGACAGACTGGATGCAGGGAGGATGTTTCCCCTGGCTTGGGGGTCCAGAACGAGGGGTCACAGACTCAGGATACGGGGTAGGACATTTAGGACTGAGATGAGGAGAAATTTCTTCACTCAGAGGGTTCTCCTGTAAGAAAGTGAGAAGTGTGTCGGTGCGTGTCCTGCGGGATGTCTAGGTGATGTGCCTGTCATGGTTGAATAACTGCCAATGTGTGTGGCCTGCGAGTTGTGGGTGTGCAGCTTGCAACAGTGGTAACGTCGGAGGGTGAGATGCAGCACGTGATTGGAAGAGTTGAGTACTGATTGAAAGAGTTTGTTGATAGGTGGGTGATGGGGGATGTAGTGCATGGAGCAATTGATGCGGCAAGTGGTGCAGTTGGTAGGAGATGCCATTTGACAGTTGACCTCACTCACCTTCACCACTTGTGTCAAAGCATTGAACGTTTTCCTGCACTGCATCCATGTTTGTGGTGCCATGCTCCTGGCATTGACTTCATCCCCTACTGCCTTCCACTGCCTCTTAAGCATATGTCTGGAGTGCTTCTTGCCCACCTTGCTGATATAGGATGCTCCTCCTCTGTCCACCTCTTGCACCAAAGCCTCTAGTGCATCAGCAGAGAACCCTGGTGCACGCTTTCTCGCAGGCCTGATACAAACTCAGATCTGCAGATTGGTGAGGTCTAGCATGCAGATTGGAGGATGTGGGATTTAGTAGCGCGTAACCGTTATTCAATGTTTTAACATAAAATAAGAGACCTCACCTGGAGTATTGTGTGCAGTTTTGGTATCCTTACTTAAGAAAGGATATACTTGCCATTGAGGAAGTGCAGTGAAGGTTCAACAGCCTGGTTCCTGGGATGGCAGGACTGTCATATGAGGAGAGATTGGGTCGACTAGGCCTGTATTCACTCGAGTTTAGAAGAATGAGAGGGGATCTCATTGAAACATATAAAATTCTGACAGGGCTAGACAGACTGGGTGCAGGAAGAATGTTTCCCCTGGCTGGGGGGTCCAGAACGAGGGGGCACAGTCTCAGGATACGGGGTAGGATATTTAGGACTGAGATGAGGAGAAATTTCTTCACTCAGAAGGTGGTGAACCTGTGGAATTCTCTACCACAGAAGGCTGTGGAGGCCAAGTCACTGAATATATTTAAGAAGGAGCTAGATAGATTTCTAGGCACAAAAGGCATCAAGGAGTATGGGGAGAGAGCAGGAATATGGTATTGAGATAAAGGATCAGCCATGATCATATTGAATGGAGGAGCAGGCTCGAAAGGCCAAATGGCCTACTCCTGCTCCTATTTTCTATGTTTCTATGTTTTTATGATGTAAAAGATCTCATGGAACTATTCAAAGAAGAACGGGGAAGTTCTCCCGAATGTCCTGGCCAACATTTATCCCTCAACCAACACCTAAAATATGATCTGGTTAATTATTTCATTGCTGTGCACAAATTGGCTGCCATGTTTCTTACATTACAACAGTGACTACACTTCAAAAGTATTTAATTGGCTGTAAAGCACTTTGGGACATCCTGAGGTCATGAAAGGCAATATACAAATGCAAGTCTTTCTTTCTACTGTTTTATTCAATTCTCATTCCAACTTTTTTTAAAACTCCGAGACCACTCTAGCCCCCCTTTCTGTTCTCCTCTTTATTTAATGCCCAACCAATGTTCAATTATGGTAGGCAATGCTATGGGAGGTTTGCTAATACTCATTACAAACTTTACCTAAATAAAATTTTTGAAATTTGACCTCTAGCTTTTCTTTAGATGATTTTGAAAGATAACCAAATAGACATTGTTAAAGACAGAGAGAAGAATTTTATCATTTAGCTAGCGAAATGCTACTAATTTATACTGGGAAGCTGAACGCACTGCACGCGGTGAAGCTGCAGGATCTACGTTTAGCTCACAGAGCATTGCTCTAGGCACACTTACTATGTCCAACCCCAGGCTTTTTGGAAAGGCAGAGGCCTTCAAGTAAAACATTTAATGAAGGTTTTATAAAACACATAAGACAATTTCTATGAATAAATTTAATCAGTGTGTAAACGCACAGAGCGTGGTAGATAATGTTGGTGAGCTGCAGACACAAGTAGCCACATGGGATTATGATACAGTGGCAATAACGGAGATGTGGCTCAAACAAGGGGAGGAATGGGCACTTAGTATTCCTGGCTACAATGTATTCAGGAAAGATAGGAAAGGAAAAAATTGGAGGGAGGGTAGCAGTATTGATCAAAGATACTATTACAGCACTAGAAAGGAATGGTATACTTGAGGGCTCAAAGACAGAATCTATTTGGTTAGAATTAAAGAACAATAGAGGAATCATGACGCTGCTAGGTGTATACTGTAGGCCACCAAATAATGGGAAGGAAATAGAGGAGCAAATTTGCATTTCAGAAAAATGCAAGAACTTTAGAGTAGTGATGATGGGGGACTTCAATTATCCTAATATAGACTCGGATAGTAACAGTATAAAGGCAAAGAAGAGGAGGAATTTCTGAAATGTTCCAAGAGAACTTTTTTGATCATTATGTTTCCAGCTGAACGAGGAAGGAATCAGTGCTGGATATAGTTCTGGGGAATGAAGTGGGGCAAGTGGAGCATGTTTCAGTGGGAGAGCATTTGGGAAAGAGTGATCACAATATCATTAGGTTTAGAGTAATTACGTTTAAGGACAAGGCAAAATCAAATGTGAAAATACTCAACTGGAGGAGGGCTAATTTCAGTGAGTTGAAGAAGGATCTGGCCCAGGTAGATTGGAATCACAGACTGGCATGTAGAACCGTAAATGAGTAATTGGAGGCCTTCAAAGAGAACATCGAAACATAGAAAATAGGAGCAGTAGTAAGCCAGTCGACCCTTCGAGCCTGCTCTGCCATTCAATATGATCATTTAAAAAAAATTTTTTTTATTCGTTCACGGGATGTGGGCGTCGCTGGCGAGGCCAGCATTTATTGCCCATCCTTAATTGCCCTCGAGAAGGTGGTGGTGAGCCGCCTTCTTGAACCGCTGCAGTCCGTGTGGTGAAGGTTCTCCCACAGTGCTGTTAGGAAGGGAGTTCCAGGATTTTGACCCAGCGACAATGAAGGAACGGCGATATATTTCCAAGTCAGGATGGTGTGTGACTTGGAGGGGAACGTGCAGGTGGTGTTGTTCCCATGCGCCTGCTGCTCTTGTCCTTCTAGGTGGTAGAGGTCGCGGGTTTGGGAGGTGCTGTCGAAGAAGCCTTGGCGAGTTGCTGCAGTGCATCCTGTGGATGGTGCACACTGCAGCCACAGTGCGCCGGTGGTGAAGGGAGTGAATGTTTAGGGTGGTGGATGGGGTGCCAATCAAGCGGGCTGCTTTATCTTGGATGGTGTCGAGCTTCTTGAGTGTTGTTGGAGCTGCACTCATCCAGGCAAGTGGAGAGTATTCCATCACACTCCTGACTTGTGCCTTGTAGATGGTGGAAAGGCTTTGGGGAGTCAGGAGGTGAGTCACTCGCCGCAGAATACCCAGCCTCTGATGGCTGATCCTCTATCTCAATACCATATTCCCGCTCTTTCCCCATATCCCTTGATGCCTTTTGTGTCTAGAAATCTATTTAGCTCCTTCTTAAATATATTCAGTGACTTGGCCTCCACAGCCTTCTGTGGTAGAGAATTCCATATGTTCACCACCCTCTGAGTGAAGAAATTTCTCCTCATCTCAGTCCTAAATGTCCTACCCCATATCCTGAGACTGTGACCCCTCGTTCTGGACCCCCCAGCCAGGGGAAACATCCTCCCTGCATTCAGACTGTCTGGCCCTGTCAGAATTTTATATGTTTCAATGAGATCCCCTCTCATTCTTCTTAACTCGAGTGAATACAGTCCTGCCATCCCAGGAATCAGTCTGGTGAACCTTCGCTGCACTCCCTCTATGGCAAGTTTATCCTTTCTTAGGTAAGGATATACCTAAGAAAGATAGTTTGGGTAAAGAATAGACATATTCCCACGAGGGGCAAAGGGAGGGCATCCGAAGCTAGAGCTCCCTGGATGAACAAAGGTATAGAGATTAAATTGAAACAGAAAAAGGAGGCTTATGATAAATGTCGGATTCATATTTCAGTAGAGAAGTAAGCTGAATTCAAAAAGTACAGGGGAGAACTGAAAAAAGAAGAGGGTAAAGAGAGTGTATGAGAATAGATTAACAGGTAACATAATAGGGAGTGTATGAGAATAGATTAACAGGTAACATAATAGGGAACCCAATAGTCTTTTATATACATATAAATAGTAAAAAGGTAGTCAAAGGAAGGGTGGAGCTGATTAGGGACCAAAAAGGAGATGATCTTGTGGAGACAGAGAGCATGGCTGAGGTACTAAATGAATACTTTGCATCTGTCTTCACTAGAGAAGAGGATGATGCCAATGTCACAGTAAAGGAGGAGGTAGTAGAGAAATTGGATAGGATAAAAATAGATTAAGAGGAGGTACTAAAAAGGTTGTCAGCGCTCAAAGTAGAAAAGTCACCCGGTCCGGATGGGATGCACCCTAGGTTACTGAGGGAAGTAAGGGTGGAAATTGCGGAGGCTCTGACCACAATCATCCAATCTTCCTCAGCTTTGGGAGTGGTGCCAGAGGACTGGAGGATTGGAAATGTTACACCCCTGTTCAAAAAAAGGGGAGAGGATTAAACCCGGCAATTACAGGCCAGTCGGCCTAACGTCGGTGGTGGGGAAACTTTTAGAGACATTAATCCGGGACGTAATTAATTGGCACTTGGAAAAATATGGGTTAATAAATGAAAGTCAGCACAGATTTGTTAAAGGAAAATTGTGTTTGACTAACTTGATTGAGTTCTTTGATGAAGTAATGGAGAGGGTTGATGAGGTAGTGCAGATGATGTTGTGTATATGGACTTTCAAAAGGCATTTGATAAAGTACCACATAATAAACTTGTTAGCAAAATTGAAGCCCATGGCATTAAAGGGATAGTTGCTGTGTGGATAGGAAATTGGCTAAAAGACAGAAAGCAGAGAGTAGTGGTGAACAGTTGTTTTTCAGACTGGAAGGAAGTGTGCAGTGGTGTCCCTCAGGCGTCGGTGTTGGGACTACTGCTCTTTTTGATATATATTAATGACCTGGAGTTTAGTATACAGGGCATAATTTCAAAGTTTGCAGATGACACAAAATTTGGAAATGTAGTAAACAGTGAGGAGGATTGCACCAGACTTCAGGAGGACATAGACAGACTGATGAAATGGGCGGGCATATGGCAGATTAAATTTAACGCAGAAAAGTGTGAAGTGATTTATTTTGGTAGGAAGAATGAGGAGAGGCAATATAAAAGAAATGGTACAATTTTAAAGGGGGTGCAGGAACAGAGAGACCAGGGGCTGTACGTACACAAGTCTTTGAAGGAGGCAGGACAAGTTGAGAAGGCTGTTAAAAAAGGCATGCGGAATCCTTGGCTTTATAAATAGGGGCATAGAGTACAAAAGCAAGAAGGTTATGCTAAATCTTTATAAAACACTGGTTAGGCTCCAGCTGGCCAATTCTGTACTGTGGCCATTTCTGGGCACCACATTTTAGGATGGATATCAAAGCCTTAGAGAGGGTGCAGAGGAGATTTACTAGAATGGTACCAGGGATGAAATACTTCAGTTACGTGGAGAGACCAGAGAATCTGGGGTTGTTCTCCTTAGAGCAGAGAAGGTTAAGGGGAGATTTGATAGAGGTATTCAAAATCATGAACAGTTTTGATACAGTAAATAAGGAGAAACTGTTTCCAATGGCAGAAGGGTCAGTGACCAAAGGACACAGATTTAAGGTAATTGGCAAAAGAACCAGAGGTGACATGAAGAAAAAGAATTTTACGCAGCGAGTTATGATTATCTGGAATGCATGCCTGCATGATGGAAGCAGATTCGATAATAACTTTCAAAAGGAAACTGGTTAAATACTTGAAGAGGAAAAATTTACAGGGCTATGAGGAAAGAGCAGGGGAGTGGGACTAATTGGATAGCTCATTCAAAGAGCAGTCACGATGGGCTGAATGAAGTCCTTCTGTGCTGTATCATTCTATAATTCTATGATGATTCTATGTAATTGTGAAATATATAATTTTTTGATGTTTTTATATTTTAAAACTTTATTTTGGACAATAAAAATTTAAATTACTGAGAAAAAAATGATGGCTGAATTTTTTTTCAAAAAGCATTTTAAGTGATTTGATTGGCTCATCAACAAGGTAGGTGATTGGCTGGTATGTATTACAGCTTTTTTTTGCTCTCTAAGTTCGGGCAGTGGGTTAAATTAAGAGCTGGAAGAATAAAACTGCTATTACTTTATTAAATTAATAACTTAAACTAGATTAACAAATTAATTAACAAAACTATAAATAATCATTTGAATAAAAACTTTTAAAAAATGTATTAAACTAATCATCAAGATTACAGCCCATGGAATAAAGGGGGAAGTAGCAACATGGATACAGAATTGGCTAAGTGACAGGAAGCAGAGATTAGTAGTGAATGGTTGTTTTTCAGACTGGAGGGAAATGTATGGTGGTGTTCCCCAGCGGTCCACACTAGAACTATTCGTTTTCTTGATATATATTAATAACTTGGAGTTGGGTGTACAGGGCACAATTTCCAAATTTGCAGATGACACAAAACTTGGAAGTGTAGTGAACAGTGAGGAGGATAGTGATAGACTTCAAGAGGATATAGACAGGCTGGTGAAATGGGTGGACACTGGCAGATGAAATTTAATGCAGAAAAATGCGAAGTGATACATTTCAGTAGGAAGAACGAGGAGAGGCAATATAAACTAGAGGGCACAATTCTAAAAGGGGCACAGGGGCAGAGAGATCTTGGGGTATATGTGCACAAATCGTTGAAGGTGGCAGGGCAGGTTGAGAAAGCGGTTAAAAAAGCATACAGGATCCTGGGCTTTATAAATAGAGGCATAGAGTACAAAAGCAAGGAAGTCATGATGAACCTTTATAAAACACTAGTTCGACCACAACTGAAGTATTGTATCCAGTTCTGGGCACCGCACTTTAGGAAGGATGTGAAGGCCTTAGAGAGGGTGCAGAAAAGATTTACTAGAATGAGTTCAGGGATGAGGACTTTATTTACGTGGATAGACTGGAGAAGCTGGGTTTGTTCTCCTTGGAACAGAGAAGATTGAGAGGAGATTTGATAGAGGTATTTAAAATCATGAAGGGTCTAGACAGAATAGATAGAGAGAAACTGTTCCCATTGGCGGAAGGGTCAAGAACCAGAGGACATAGATTTAAGGTGAATAGCAAAAGAACCAAAGGTGACATGAGGAAAATGTTTTACACAGCGAGTGGTTAGGACCTGGAATGCACTGTCCGAGGGGATAGTGGAGGCAGATTCAATCATAGCTTTCAAAATGGAACTGGATGAGTACTTGAAAGGAAAAAATTTGCAGGGTTGCTAGCATAGGGCCGCGGAGTGGGACCAGCTGGATTGTTCTTGCATAGAGCCATCACGGATTCGATGGGCCGAATGGCCTCCTTCCGTGCTGTAACCTTTCTATGATTCTATGTCTGAGACCCGTTCTTCAGTGCATCTTCATCACGCATTTCCGCATACTGGTTGCCTCACACGCAACATATCAAAGGTAATATTCTTGAATATTAACTTTCTGCTGGCCAGCTTATTTTTTCTTATGGTATTTCCGAATGTGTTTTCCATGGCACACATCACATGTCCAGCAAGATTCAATCCTGTAAGAGCAACTGGTCTGTTTAAAGAGTGGTTCCAATAGCTCACTAGATCGTAGGCCCTTGTAATCATGTTCTTTATCCTGGTCTCCGTTTCCAATTGATGGCAACATACATTTGTATCTTTCATATCCACTGTAGTCATTCTTGGGTTTTCAGATTATCTTATCAAAAGATCGGGGGGTATCTGAAGGTTTTTGCTTATCTCCCCCTGCATGGTCCCGATGTCTCAGGTAGTGGCCAGGCTATCAAATGTAGTTTTCTCATTGCTCACGAAAGGCAAGGACACGACATCTCCATGAGAAAGCTATCAATTTACTATTCTCAACTACACTTCCTTGACTTTCACTCGATTGTACATTTATACCAGATTGATATCTTTTGGTAAATCATGCCTAGGTTAGTGACTTTAGATAAATTCCTATTTGGTGGTGTAATTTCTCTGTTTGTATACCTTAATTCTTAACCACTTTCTCTCATCCAATTTTATACATCACATATTACCATTCATGAGCCCTGGAGGAACTTTACTGTCCAATACAATATTTACAGGCTGGTCCAGTATCAATACATTTTCGGTTTATTTTAATTAAATTCTTCTTGGACCGTTTTTCATTACCCAAAATATCCCATTACATTGTGCCTGAGTCCATTCCATCATTTCAAAATTATTCTAATTCCAGAGAGCAGTATTGTTGCACTGACAGGACTTGTCAATGTACAATTTTATTTTCTCCCAAAATACTTTCTTCCTTGATACACATCACTGGATAAAGAACCATTTAGACTGGACTCATTTTATTTTAAAATGTAATTTGATTATCCCCTTAAACTACAGGTAAATTTTCCCTTCTCATGTGCTTGAATAGCAATTTATATTATCAATTCCAATTTCAGAAACAAATTATGTCCAGGCTTTGTGGTTTTACTGTAGACAGAAGTGCTTGTGATTATTTTTGCGTGTAACTCCCATATCTCCCCACCTCGAGCACACTGTCTCGAAAGACAATAAATAACCCTGAATGGGTTAAAGTGAGCCTTTGAGAGGCAAAGTCTCAGTCTAAATCGTCACCACACTGTGATATTGGATATCTGACGATGTCTGCAGATAAGATCTTAAATTCTTCACGCCACTGGACTGTTTCCTGCGCCAACACTTTTGCAGTCCTGAAAACGATGGCTCCCTGTTTAAAAAGAAAAATAGGAAATCCATTGTGGCTCTACTTGAGAGCCCAAGGGGTTAAAAATAACAAACAGTTCATTAAATTTCTTCTGTCACTCTTTACCCTGGGATCAGAGAGGACTCCATGCATGTTTCCGTGAATGAATCTAATTACCTCACTCCAGGAGGAATAGTCAGCAAAGGGAGCACAAAAGTAATGTCCAATATTTCCTTCTATCATGTGGGGAAATATCCACTTAAATTAAGAAATGTAAAAATCTCATACGCTTATCTAAAGCACCACGACAATAGAACTAAATGTAAGGATTAATCCCTTTAAATTGAAACAAATCTAGAAAAATGTCCAGAGAAACATAGGAGAGACTGACTGGCTTTTCTGTCTATCTCCCAAAGTTTCTCTCTCTCTCTCTTGGAAATCACTAAGGGACAATAAAACTGCTTATGAGTCAGCAGATTAACCTGCTGGAAGCTCAGGGGATGGGGGAGGAGTCAATCACAATAGCAGTTTTTTTTAGCTATGATGTCATTAAAACAAAAATGCTTTAAAGAAGTTCAAATTGATCCTTTCCCAAAAAGTCTTTGTGCTTTTATAACAGTGATAACTTGCATGAAGATAAGATTAAACTCTGGATAATACATTTCAGCTCTCTGACTTCCAATTTTCAAGACATGAGACATGAAGGCACAAAAGATTTACTGATTTTATCCATCCTTAGTAATTGAAAATCTGTTAAAACAGCAGAAATCAATAGTATTTCCTTCTATTAACTTTAAACATTGTATGAAAAAATTCTGCAGTATAATCTATCTATCTCCAGATCGTTATCACAGAGATAGCAGAGATCCTGTAACCATTCTTTTTTCCTTCTTCGTGGTCATTTCTGGTTTGACTACCATCAATCACAAGATCAAAGGGTCAGTTTGCTAACAGCTGTCACATTTCAGTAAAACATGATTAAACAAATAGTTACTTCAAGATGTCCCAATATTTTAACACATCAATTCACACTCACCAATACTCATAACAACTTAATTTCAAACCACTCGACAGTCACTTCAAATCATTAAGCATTTAAGAAATTCAAAATGCCAATTTTTATGTGATGATCTCATGTCTGGAATTTGAGACGCTCACATTTTTTTAATAAGAATCAGAATTTTACGTGGCCACAACAAAAGTCTGGTTTCCACAATTTAATAGGTCAGTTAACCTCAATAACTCCAATTTTAATTCAACAATATCAGAATTAAACACAAAACAAAACAGATAGTATACACAAGACAAAGAGATATTAAACACAAGACAAACAGATAAAATTATCAACATAACACATCTTACTAAAACAAAGTACATTATCTTGTCTTTCGTTTTGTTCTTTCTTCAGGCGTTTCTTTCCAAAAACTGTAAAAATACTGGAAATAACTGCTTTCTGAGCTAAACAAAATCTTTGTTACATTACACAAAAAAGGAAAACACATAACAAACACTAAAAAGGGCTAGCCTGCAACAGTGAAAAGAAAGCACTCACAATGAGGACTGACTTTTTTAAAGAGACAGTACACGGAAAACAAAAGAACACATTCTGTAGCTTGTGATCTCCTTTTGTATCTGTCTTCACAGTAGAAGACACAAAAAAATACCAGAAATAGTGGGGAACCAAGGGTCTAACGAGAGTGAGGAACGTAAAGTAATTAATATCATTGGAGAAAAAGTACTTGAGAAACTAATGGGACTAAAAGCTGATAAATCCCCTGGACCTGATGGCCTACATCCGAGGGTTTTAAATGGAATGTTGGCCTTTATTGCAAGGGGGCTGGAGTACAAAAGTAAGGAAGTCTTATTACAATTGTACAGGGCTTTAGTGAGACCTCACCTGGAGTACCGTGTACAGTTTTGGTCTCCTTATCTAAGGGGGAAGGATATACTTGCCTTAGAGGTGGTGCAGCGAAGGTTCACTAGATTAATTTCTGGGATGCGAGGATTGTCCTATGAGAAGAGGTTGAGTCGAATTGGCCTATAATCTCTGGAGTTTAGAAGAATGAGAGGTGATCTAATTGAAACATATAAGATTATGAGGGGGCTTGACAGGGTAGATGCTGAGAGGTTGTTTCCTATGGCTGGTGAGTTTAGAACTGGGGGGCATAGTCGCACGATAAGGGGTCAACCATTTAAAACTGAGATGAGGAGGAATTTCTTCACTCAAGGGTTGTGAATTTTTGGAATTCTCTACTCCAGAGGGCTGTGGATGCTGAGTCGTTCAATATATTCAAGGTTGAGATAGATAGATTTCTGGACTTTTGGGGAATCAAGGGATATGGGGATCGGGCAGGAAAGTGTAGTTGAGGTTGAAGATCAGCCATGATCTGATTGAATGGCGGAGCAGGCTCATTGGCCATGTGGCCTACTCCTGCTCCTATTTCCTATGTTCTTATGTTGATTCCATTATAGAACCCATTCTGTACTGACTCAAGCTCATAGTCCGTGTCCTCACCCAACCTATCTTTCCGAATTTCAACTTCCTCTCTCAACCTCCCTAACTCCTGTGGCTGAAACACCAAGATGCCTGCTTTCCAATCCTCTTTAATTTCCTTCTCCCTTACCAGTTTTTTCATCTTAGTCTCCACCTCACACAAAGTCTGACAGATTTTAACTAATACAGCACAAGTTCCTAAGTTCTCCTCATCCTCCTACACAATCTTACCTACAGTTACTTGACTTTGAATCCATTTTGTCACCTTTTGACACAAGTTCCCTTCTGGACTAGTCAAAAACAACACTAATTCTCTTACACATAATTTCTCAAACTTCTTATCTTGGGCTCTCTCAACATCAGTTGAGCTAGCCATCTGATTGCCCTGATGTGCCCAGAGATGCGCAGCATAGACCAACAACTGTCTACCTTTCTCCATTTTAATCTTTATCTTGTCCACTCGTTTCTGGACGTAATCAACCCTCGCATCTCCGTATATTTTTTTCTGTTTCCTTCCGTGAGACGCGACAGTATCCATATCACTTCTTTCAGGGTCAGGCCCTTTGCCATTTCCCTGTCACCTGGCGTTCCCATCGCCATCCTTTCCGTCTATGTTACTGGTGGGTCTTCACAATCCCAAATTCCCCTTTCAGGTTTTCCAACGTAATGATCAGTTAGACCGGTCGAGCCTATTTATGAAGGACAAAGCACTCTTTGTCACGTCCTTCCGCAGTCACCAATTTGTGAGAATCCCCTTCACTCTAAGTATAGTGGCTCTTGTAATCAATTCGACCTGACACCATATTGTTAAAGAATTGAGCCTTTATTGTTCACAAACAGCAAAGGATACACATATCAAGTGATAACTAACAACCCCAAACTAGAAGCATATTACCTGTCTAGGATTGTACAGCCCGCGCGGAAGATGGCCTTCTACTTCTTAGGACTACACAGGTTTAGGCTCCAGCCAGCATTTACATTCCCTGGATGTATCTAGTCCATGGTTTTTCAAACTGCTCGGAACTCGTTCTTCCGATTGATTTCATATTTAATAGATTCTTAGCTTATTTAATAGATTCTTACAGTGTGTGAGATGGGATTCACCCTTTCAGCTTAACTGCAGACACACCAGCGAGTTCACACTGGGCAGAGGCCGTTCACCTGCTCCGTGTGTGGGAAGGGTTTCACTTGGTCGTCCCACCTGCTGTCACACCAGCGAGTTCACACCGGGGAGAGGCTGTTCACCTCCTCTGTGTGTGGGAAGGGATTCGCTCAGCGCTCCACCCTGCTGGCACACCAGCGAGTTCACAAGTAACTGCAGGGGTTTGGTTCTGTTGTAATTTCTGCTGTTAGTCACATCCAGGACTGAATCATGTTCCTTCTAGCAGTTGGAAGGGGTTTGTTTCTGCTGACTGGCAGGTCTCACGACTTTGCTTGCAGTGAGGTAATGCTCTTTGAGGGTCGGAATGCATACCTCCACGGAAATAATTCGCAAAGAAGTTTGTGAGAGACGGTGAGGTATGCGTTTTATTGGTTTCTAGATAGTAAATAGTGTTTTTCCTTCCCACTACAGGTAGATCTAAAATAAATAAATTTGTTTTTGTTACATATTACATAGAATGTAGAGCACAGAAACAAGCCGTATGGCCCAACTGGTCTGTGCCGGTGTTTATGCTCCACACGAGCCTCCTCCCACTCTATTTCATCTCACCCTATCAGCAAATCCTTCTATTCCTTTCTCCCCCGTACTTATCTAACTTCCCCTTAAATGCATTTATGCTATTCGCCTCAACCACTCCATTAGTTAGAAAGTTCCACATTCTTACCACTCTCTGGGTAAAGAAGTTTCTCCTGAATTCCTCATTGGATTTATTAGTGACTATCTTATATTTATGACCCTTAATTTTGGATTCCCCCACAAGGGAATTGGATAAATATTTGAAGGGAAAAATTTACAGGGCAATGGGGAAAGTGCATGGGAATGGGACGAATTGGATAGCTCTTTCAAAGAGCCGGCACAGGCACGATGGGCCGAATGGCCTCTTCCTGTCCTGTACCCACTATGATACCACTATGATACAAACTTTAAAAAATGCAGTGGTGCAAATAGTTCAAAATGGAGCCCATCAGTGCACCTCACCTGGAGTCCTTGGACTACCCCTAATGCGCAGACGAAAGAAATGTATTTCTAGGAAGGCTTGCCATCTGTATGATTGAACATGCAGTAAATCAATGAGCAAATAAGAGCAATTCTACTGTACATCTATTCCTTCGAAAAAAATCCAGTATTGGTTCTAAAGCCCCATCGCCCAGTGATCGCCAAAAGTTAGTAAAGAAAAAACTTGAAGATAAATAATTATAAATCGAAGGTACCACGTTTGCTCACGCTTGTTACTATCTGATGGGTCAAGTGACAACACCAGTCACAGTGGCAGTGACGAATCAATCACCCTACAGTGATAACATCATCATTGCCGCAGCGAGAACAGGCTGCCCGTATATGCATCAAACATTGCACACACTTTCATAGCCCGTTATTTTTTAACACATGCTTATACAATTTATTAGTAATTACTGTATATGGTCCTAAGTGTGTTATGTTAAATATGCAGTGGCGTACACTTTCTATATATTTATACTTACATTCCTGTTATGACTATGGAGTAGAATCAAAAAAGTATTCTCAAGCGTATTTGCTGATAGATGTACAGAAGATTAGTTAATTTGATTTTCAAACTATGTGTTTAAATTTAACAATACTAATAACGTCCTTGTTAAACCACACAAACATTCTTTCATTTAATTTCAGATTTAGTATGATGGTGATTGACACACTGGTTTGTGCTCATAATCAATCATCATTGGAACGGGAGTTTCTAGTGCCTGGTCGGGGGCTGTCAAACCGGGTTATCTTTTAGTTTTGGGACGCTTTCCCTCTCCATCCGATCATTGTAACATTAAGCTTACCTTTGAACTTAAAGTTAAAAGGAACCAAGCAGAACAGCGTTCCATAAGAAAGAATGACTTGTTCGGTCTCAGGGCTTAGGTGTGTATTAATATTTTTGGGAGGGAGCTGTGCATGTTTAATATTTGTATTTGCGATTATATATGTGTGGTTTTTTTAATGAGCTGACGCAACATGTGCCATAGGATGAAAAAAAAATTCGTTTGTTTACGTGGACACCCACGCCAGTGAAAACGTATTGCACTTTGCATTTCTGTTGAGTCTTTCTTTTCTTCCCTGCTGTCTAAGGATAAACACGTGGCTTTGAAAGCTCCATCACAACATCCAATGGAGTGAGATCCTGGCAGCAGATGATGATGTTTGGAATCATTGCAATTGGGGCGAAAGGTAGCTTAGAATTCAGTTCAAATTACTTTATCTTGCATGCACGTTTTAATCTTACTTATCGAAATAGCAAAAGCGGTATTGTTTACCGATATTGTTCTCTGTTAAGCTGCCTTGCAGAATTGACATTTCATGCATTATGGTTTAAATGTATACAACTCCTGTGATCTTTCATCTCTGGATTTTGAAAAAAATTATAAACCACGAGTAATGGGAGTTTTGCTGGAGATGGCAGGATGGAGAGTGAGAACAACACAATAATTTATGTAGTATTAAAGTATCCTCTAATAATAACAATAACATTTTTCATTTTTCAAATTTTAAACAAATTTGCCCCTATAACAGATGTAAAGTATATGCCGAACTTATGATAGGTAAAATTAGGAAACCTTCTGGATCTTCCTCACTCAGTCATTTGTGAAATAAACTGGGTATTGCTTTGCACCACTTCCAGCCCCTTTAATTTACTGTTTTTCTTGTTGTATATCTATAATTTTATGAATACAAAGAAATGCATTATCAGGCAAATTATTTCAATACTTTCATAATTAATCTACCTTTTGTTCCGTTGGGTATTGGAATAAAATATAAGGAGCCAGCTACACTTCAAAGTAATTCATTATGGGGCTGATTTCACAGTAGCATCAATGCCCATCAGGCGAGCAGGGTCCCTGTTATCAACGTTTAGGCCTTTGACATATTGGTCACCCTAAACAGTCAGCATGCCAGCATGCAACCTGGCAGTGACCTGGGAACACAAGGGTGGACACATGTGGCATGCGCTCCCATTATTAAGGCTCCAAAAGATAAATAGAAACAAGATCCCATGATCAGTGCCAGGAATGTGCTTATGTTGTGCAGTGCCTTTATAGAAAGAAAGACTTGTATTTATATGGTGCCTCTCATGACCTCAGGACGTCCCAAAGTGCTTTACAGCCAAATAAATACTTTTGAAGTGTAGTCACTGTTGTAACGTAGGAAACATGGTCCATTACACTGCAAGGCCTCAATAACCATTTTGATGTGCTTCTTAGGTTATTAAATTTCTCTTCTGACGTTTGCTATTATGAAACAGCATTAATCGGCCCCTATCAGTGATAAGGCAGTATATAAAGGAAAGTCTTTCTTTCATTAGAGATGTTTTATTAAACAAGTTTTTTTAGACAGTTTCTTGGACATGAGGTTCTTATCCATTAGCCTTACATACTTTAGCACCGGTCTCTTCACCGGATGGTTTGCTGGAAACACTTCCTCCTTCAGCATGATGCTCCATCAGTTTGCCCAATTCAAACTTGGGCTTCTTCATCATCTTTACCTGCTGAACATAGACATCATGGAGAGGGTAGACAGATTGGTAAGCTTTCTCAATGTCCTTACCAATGAAGTCTTTCTTTGTTAAAATAGATCTGGAAATGTAATTTTGAAGTTTGCCAACAGACAGTACAAGTTTTTGGCCTCTGTTTGCATTGCTTGCCCTGGGCCTCAAAAGCTCGCTGATCATCTGAAATTATAAATCACCTTTAAATTGTTCCATAATCCATTGCACGTTAGATCTTCTGCACAGGCAATGTTTCCGTGGATGTGAAAAAGAGATAATGCACAAAGTATTATCAGGCAATTCCATCAGTCTCTTGAGACCTTCTGTACGAATAGGGGTTGGAAATGTTGGCATGTCTTTTAAATGAACAGAATTCACCAAAAGTTTCCAATAACTTTATAGGTTCTAACTGCAACTATTTCTTACCATCCTGTCTACCCTGCGTGCCAGATACCTTACTTGTTCTAGCTCCTAACCTACTACTTCTATGAGGTGCTCACCGAGTGATACGAGGTTGAGAGGTTTTTCTTTATTCGTTCATGGGATGTGGGCATCGCTGGCGAGGCCAGCATTTATTGCCCATCCCTAATTGCCCTTGAGAAGGTGATGGTGAGCCGCCTTCTTGAACCGCTGCAATCCGTGAGGTGAAGGTTCTCCCACAGTGCTGTTAGGAAGGGAGTTCCAGGATTTTGACCCAGCAACGATGAAGGAACGACAATATATTTCCAAGTTGGGATGGTGTGTGACTTGGAGGGGAACGTGCAGGTGGTGTTGTTCCCATGTGCCTGCTGCCCTTGTCCTTCTAGGTGGTAGAGGTCGCTGGTTTGGGAGGTGCTGTCGAAGAAGCCTTGGCGAGTTGCTGCAGTGCATCCTGTCGATGATACACACTGCAGCCACTGTGCGCCGGTGGTGAAGGGAGTGAATGTTTAGGGTGGTGGATGGGGTGCCAATCAAGCGGGCTGCTTTGTCCTGGATGGTGTCGAGCTTCTTGAGTGTTGTTGGAGCTGCACTCATCCAGGCAAGTGGAGAGTATTCCATCACACTCCTGACTTGTGCCTTGTAGATGGTGGAAAGGCTCTGGGGAGTCAGGAGGTGTGTCACTCGCCGCAGAATACCCAGCTTCTGATTTGCTCTTGTAGCTACAGTATTTATGTGGCTGGTCCAGTTAAGTTTCTGGTCAATGGTGACCCCCAGGATGTTGATGGTGGGGGATTCGGCGATGATAATGCTGTTGAATGTCAAGGAGAGGTGGTTAGACTCTCTCTTGTTGGAGATGGTCATTGCCTGGCACTTGTCTGGCGCAAATGTTACTTGCCACTTATCAGCCCAAGCCTGGATGTTGTCCAGGTCTTGCTGCATGTGGGCACAGACTTATTATCTGAGGGGTTGCAAATGGAACTGAACATTGTGCAATCATCAGCGAACATCCCCATTTCTGACCTTATGATGAAGGGAAGTTCATTGATGAAGCAGCTGAAGATGGTGGGGTCTAGGACACTGCCCTGAGGAACTCCTGCAGCAGTGTTCTGGGGCTGAGATGAATGGCCTCCAACAACCACTACCATCTTACTTTGTGCTAGGTATGTATCCAGCCACTGGAGAGCTTTCTCCCTAGTTCCCATTGACTTCAATTTTACTAGGGCTCCTTGGTGCCACACTCGGTCAAATGCTGCCTTGATGTCAAGTGCAGTTACTCTCACCTTACCTCACTTCAGGTTGGTGACTGAAAGATTCCTCTTCAGCCTTTGAGGACTGAGGTAACTCTAGTCTCGGTGAAACTGCAGCCCTTGAGGGATCCGCTTTTAGTTGCCATTCTCTTGCTTTGCCAAAGGGTGCTGGGCCCAGGTGTTCCACAAGAAATGTGCGCAAAAGTGACCTGCATGCTACACTTTTCATGAAGGTACAGCAGACAGCTGAGGTCTTAGCCTAAGATCCCCCTCTGCTGTTGAAGGTATTTCAGTGAGATCAGCAGCCATGGCTGCAGAGGATACCTTCACCTTGGATCTGAAGGCAGCACACTTCTTCCTTATTTGCAGCCAGGTGGACCTGGGTGACTGCATTGACTCAGTTGGCATCCTCCCTCCATGCATCTTGCATTTATACTGTCATGGCCCAAATAAGGCCATTCTCCTTTGGGACTCCACCTGCAGCAGAACCCACAATTCATCAGTATCAAAGGAAAAGTATTGCCCACATGTTTCTCCTAAGCCACCGTGAACAATTAGTTCATTTTTTTGCCCCACCATTACAACTTCCTCTTTAATGATGAGCTTCAACCTGCTAAAGCACGTGTTGCCTCATTTAATTTTGCGCTTTTGTATTTTTTGTACCTGTGCATTGGCTTTTAGTGATTGTGTACATGGAAACCTAAATCCCTTTGCTCCTCCACAGCTCCTAATCTAATAAGAAAATATCCTGATTTATCTTTCTCAGATCCAAAGTGGATGCCCTCCCACTTCCCCACATTGAACTCCATCTACCACAGTTTTACCCACTCACAGTCTGTCTATGTCTTTTTGTAACTTCCTGCTCCCATCTACAAACTTACCGTGCCTCCTAATTTGGTGTCATCTACAGATTAGGATATACAATTCCTTTTTCACTATTCCAAGTTATTAATGTATATGGTGAAAAGCTGAGGCCCTTACAGATCCTCAGGGAACACTACTTGTCACATCTGCCAATCAGGGAATGTTCCCTTTATCCCTACTCCTATGTCCCAACTAATTACCAACTCATGCCACAAGGTTACCTCAAATTCCATGCACTTTTATTTTTGCTACTAATCTCTTTTGTGGAACCTTATCAAATGCCTTGTGGAAGTACATATAGACAACATCCATAGACACTCCCCTAACCACCATACTAGTGACCTCCTTAGGAAATTCAACTAGATTAGTCAGACATGACTATCCTTCACAAATCCACGCTCACTTTCTTTGATCAGCTCATGGTTGTACAAGTACTCAGTCACTCTTTCCCTGATGGTAGATTCCAGGAACTTCCGCACAACTGATGTTAAACCGAAAGGTCTGTAGTTACCTGGTTTCTCTCTTCCTCCCTTCTTAAATAATGTTGTCATTTGTAAATCTCCAATACAAAGGCACAATTCCCAAATTTAAAGAGCTTTGGAAAATTATGACTGGCGCACCTTCAGTTTTTTTACCTATTTCTTGTAATACCCTGGGGTGGAAACCATCAGGTCCATTAAATTCCTCCCCTTGACTTATTTTTAGGTTCCCTTATACCACTGGTATTTTGTCCTCTTTCCCCCATTGTGAAAATTGATACAAAGTACTAATTTAACAAGTCTACCATTTCCTTATTATCCATTATAGTTTCACCTGAATCTGTCTTCAATGGGACCACATTCCCCTTTACCATAGTCTTTCTCTTAATATATTTCTGAAAATATTTTCTGTTAGCTTTGATATCCCTTGCAGACAATGTTGCAAAGTCAAAAGCTGTGATTTCTTTTATGGCTGACCATAACATCATATTTACATCCATGTGTTAACCCATGATGCTTTAATGCGACTTTTGGCTTGTCCTGCCACTCCTATGAGTTCCTCCCACATTGGATTCAGCATTATTGTTGGAAGGTGGCTGATGCTCAGTTGAGGGCCCTTGCGACACTCATGGTTGACCTCTAAGAGCTTGGGCTAGAGAGGGCTCGGCTGCAGACTGCAGCATTTTGGCTGTTGCCGGGCAATCTGACCCAGCTGGCTTGCTGGATCCATGGCGGACATTAGTTGAGGGGGTGTGGCGAGAGAACAGATATGCTGTCATCCTGAGAGAGGGCAACATGTGCCACTCCTGTTGTGCCACTGCGACTCCTATGGGGCTGTGGCTCATCACTCTTATTGATCTGTGGGAGAGCAGACTCTAGGAGATCAATGATGTGATTGAGGCCCCTATCCATGTGGTCCCATCAGCCTTTCCAAAGCGGTGGAGATGGTGAAGCCCAGAGTCTAAATGAGCTTCGATCAGAGTGCAAGAGCTGGTGGCACAAGACTCCTGGTGTGAAGGCCCAGCTGCACCATCCATAGCGGCGACCACACACTCCACGGTAGACTGCAGAGCACTGATGCTTTCGTCAGAACGCCACACAAGCTGGAAACCGACGCCTCCATACTCTGAGACGTGGCGCAGCAGCTCCTAGGCGAGCTTTCCGATACCTCATACAATTGCATATGTGCAGAAAGCAGCTTTCTTTTGTAGGCTGGGCCTCAGCAAATCACCTGCTTACTTGTGCTGTGTGATTCATCAAGTGCAGACCCCTCTAACTTACTATCTAGCCCACTAAGGGTGACGATTTCTGTGCTGGTATGTGGGAGGGATGAAGTGAATGTCGGAGCTTCTTCAGGATTATTGCCCTCCTTCCAGTGTTGTTCTGCAGGCTTAAGGTCTTCAAATGGACCTAGAAAAAGGGAGCAAGATAAAGGTTAACAAGGCAGAGAAAGGTTAGGCAGTAGCAGATGATTGGCAGTACTATGCAGTACCAGGTTGCTACGTTGCCTGAATGTGTGATTGCTTGAGGAAAGAGAAAGGGTTCAAGTAATAGACAAACACCCTGCTGAGCATGGCCTCCATCCTGCTTTCTCCATCTGCTTCATTGATGCCCGTGGCTTCCTCCTCCATCTAGGTGAGGGCTTGAATGGAGGCTAGCCCTCCCCCAGATTGGATCCTTTCCACTGTGTTGTGAGCCAACTTGTCCCGCAGAAAGAGTGGAGTGAGTTAGTATGTGGTTCTTATAACGGGTTGGGCAGATGCCTAAAGCTGGCAGGACCCTTCATTAAATATGCAGATTGGGGTCCAACGATGTCATCGAGCTCCAACTACAATTTTAACTGGTGAACTCTCTGGAGAAGCCGTTGAGGCTTTCCCACCAGGTGAAGATAGCGGGAAGAGGATTTGGGGCCTGAAGAAGCCCAAACAGGTACGTTTTCTAACTCTGTTTCTCTTTCCTTGCGGGGCCAGGGTGAACAGGGCCCTCTCGAAATCCCTTCTCCATGACTAACCTTGTTGCCAGCAACTGTTCCTTTGGTGTCAGCTTTTTGCTGCCCAAAAGGCCACTCGTGCCTACCGATAGGCAGCTGACTGGTGGCACGTAGATGAGGCCCAGGAGTGAAACTTGTCTGGACGTGACGCTTCCGTGGCTGGGGGGAGGACTTGCCACTCGCCTCACCCCTCCCACCTGATTCCTGCTCTGGGTTAAAATTGGGGTTGAGGTATTTTTACAATGAAAGAGGATATAGATCTTACGGTTAGGACTATAGTTAAATTTAAATTACAAGATTTGGAAATGAAAACAATTAGATTCGCAACTCTAAATGAACAGACTGTGTGTTCTGAGTGTTTGACTTTTTTGTTATTCTTTTTAGCCTGCCAGCTTTTGGTACCAACTTCAAAACTTATGGCCATAGCAACAACATCTTGCGGACTGATCCATAAACCAGCATGTAGCCCATTGAGAACATTTTCTGTAACTCCAACATTTGGCAAAAAGGATGAAGGCTGTGATAAAGATCATCCAAGAAACAAACAGGTATGAGTGCAATTTTATCTAACTAACGGGAGAAGGAGGCTCCGTGAACATCCCTATCCTCAATGATGGCAGAGTCCAGCATGTGAGTGCAAAAGGCTGAAGCATTTGCAACCATCTTCAGCCAGAAGTGCCGAGTAGATGATCCATCTCGGCCTCCTCCCGCTATCCCCACCTTCACAGAAACCAGTCTTCAGCCAATTTGATTCACTCCACGTGATATCAAGAAACGGCTGAGTGCACTGGATACAGCAAAGGCCATGGCCCCCACAACATCCTGGCTGTAGTGCTGAAGACTTGTGCTCCAGAAGTAGCCGCACCTCTAGCTAAGCTGTTCCAGTAAAGCTACAACACTGGCATTTACCCGACAATGTGGAAAATTGCCCAGGTATGTCCTGTCCATAAAAAGCAGGACAAATCCAATCCGGCTAATTACCACCCCATCAGTCTACTCTCAATCATCAGCAAAGTGGTGGAAGGTGTCGTCGACAGTGCTATCAAGTGGCACTCACTCACCAATAACCTGCTCAGCGATGCTCAGTTTGGCTTCTGCCAGACCTTGACATCAAGGTAGCATTTGACCAAGTGTGGCTCCAAGGAGCCCTAGTAAAATTGAAGTCAATGGGAACCAGGGGGAAAGCTCTCCAGTGGCTGGAGTCCTACCTAGCACAAAGGAAGATGGTGGTGGTTGTTGGAGGCCAATCATCTCAGCCCCAGGACATTGCTGCAGGAGTTCCTCAGGGCAGTATCTTAGGCTCAACCATCTTCAGCTGCTTCATCAATGACTTTCCCTCCATCGTAAGTTCAGAAATGGGGATGTTCGCTGATGATTGCACAGTGTTCAGCTCCATTCGCAACCCCTCAGATAATGAAGCAGTCCGTGCCCGCGTGCAGCATGACCTGGACAACATCCAGGCTTGGGCTGATAAATGGCAAGTAACTTTTGCACCAGACAAGTGCCAGGCAACGGCCATCTCCAACAAGAGAGAGTCTAACCATCTCCCCTTGACATTCAACGGCATTACCATCGCCGAATCCCCCATCAACATCCTGGGGGTCACCATTGACCTGAAACTTTACTGGACCAGCCACATAAATACTGTGGCTACAAGAGCAGGTCAGAGGCTGGGTATTCTGCAGCGAGTGACTCACCTCCTGACTCCCCAAAGCCTTTCCACCATCTACAAGGCACAAGTCAGGAGTGTGATGGGATACTCTCCACTTGCCTGGATGAGTGCAGCTCCAACAACACTCAAGAAGTTCGACACCATCCAGGCTTGATTGGCACCCCATCCACCACCCTAAACATTCACTCCCTTCACCACCGGCGCACAGTGGCTGCAGTGTGTATCATCGACAGGATGCACTGCAGCAACTTGCCAAGGCTTCTTCGACAGCACCTCCCAAACCCGCGACCTCTACCACCTATAAGGACAAGAGCAGCAGGCACATGGGAACAACGCCACCTGCACGTTCCCCTCCAAGTCACACACCATCCAGACTTGGAAATATATCGCCGTTCCTTCTTCGTCGCTGGGTCAAAATCCTGGAACTCCCTTTCTAACAGCACTGTGGGCGAACCTTCACCTCACGGACTGCAATGGTTCAAGAAGGCGGCTCACAACCACCTTCTCAATGGCAATTAAGGGTGGGCAATAAATGCTGGCCTTGCCAGCAACGCCCACATCCCATGAACGAATATAAAAAAAAAATTATATTTTGCCTTTTTTCGTACAACCTTGATTACTCTTTTTATCATTTCTTATTCTTCTTTACTCTGATATGTCAAGCAATTCAACTAGGACAATCTATCCCTTTAAGAAATGTTGTCCCACAGAACATGACTTCTCTTTTCCAAAGCTAATAAGCTGTACCATTACACAGAAATTACCAAATGCCCCAACCCCAGCCTGTGTAGGTGGTTATCCTCCACATGGGCAGTAGTCCTAACCATTTTGCCCGTCCCTTGCCCATATCCCTTTACCCTCACCCCCCTTTCCTTCAGGTATCTAGCCTACCTGATGTTGACATGGTCTCTACTTCAATCAATAACATTTTTTTGTCTTTTTTTCCTCTTATCATCAACACTGTCTTCTCTAATAACAACATGTCCTTATTTCAGCCAGTGCTTATTTTGATTTAGTTTTGAAAAAAAGTTATTCGTGAATATCCAATGGCCTAGAAATTCCACAAAGCTTTCTGCATAATTTCAGCATATAATCGGGGCAAATAACTTTTTATGGCAACAGAATGTGACAGAAGCTATTTTTTCCAATTTTCCGCCCTAAATCAATTCCTCTGAATCCCCTCATGCCTTATTGCGTGCGGCCCAGCAAATTTCGAGTTAGCTAATTTACATATATTGTAATAGGGGGCAGTGGCAGTACAGCCTCAAGTTTCCTGCTTTTACTTTCACAATGCACTCAAGTAAGTTAGAATGAGAATTATAATGTGCAGCTGTTGCCAAGATCAGCTGAGACAGGCAGACATGAGGAATTTGTGAGCCTGAATTGTGTGAAGAGTTGCAAAAGCAATTTCTGCAGCAAGGAACAACTTTTTGCAGCAATTATTTTGGCATTCTGCCTTTACAGACCTGGACTTGCTTCTGACTGTCTCTGGGAGTGTGAGACCATCGGGAGATTTTGACACCACTCTCTACCCGTATGCCATTATCATGGAGGAATTGGAGGAGCAGCACTGGATGAAGCAAGGGAGAGTCAGGCAGCATTTAAGCAGGATGCACCCCACTAGATGTTAGTCCTCACCTCATGAGGGAAGAATATCAATTGTGGAGTGTGTCTGTGTAGCATGGGAGAGGTGAAATAAGAGATGTTGGCCTGTTAAAGTGAAGGAAGGGATTTAAGGTTGTGAATGCAAGTAATTGCTATTACGGGAGATAGGTAGCTATACTGTAAGGTCCGAAGTTATCGGCCCTCATAATCAGAGTGCATTCTGAAGGGTTAGTTGTGCAGCTGTTACTTTTAGAGGGTGAAGAGTGCCCTGGTGCCCATGTGCAAGGAAGAAAAGTAAGAGTGGCTGTATATTACCTTTCCTGCCCTGGCCAGGTCATTGACCATTTTCGGGCCTTGGTCTGCAGTCCTAGGGTGAGAGAATTGCTGCTCCATGCCAGGATCACCTCCCTTCACAGGGCATAAAAAACCTTTTGGGTAGGTTTCCTGTCATGGACACTCAGTACTTGGTCTTTCCCGTCTTCTATTTCGTTCAGAAGGGTTTGTAAATCCGACTCAGTGAAATTGTGGCATCTTCCTCTCTGCCTCTGTGTCATGTCCTTGTCCCTTCTCCAATGCTAGACATTCCTGTAAAGTGGCACAACAACAGCCATGAGACATCCAGTCAAGCCAGCTAAGTCAACTCACTTATCTGCTGTTCCCCCCGACTGCTGATGCAACCTTCAGCCAGAACTGTTTTTTTAATTTTCATGCCTCCCAGCACATTATTCCTGCTTTACACAGGGTTACACCAATCTCTACTCCAATGGATATGCAAATGAGCCAACCCGTGAAATTTTTGTGTAAGTGGCTCTCCAGACCAAGTGCAAAAATGGTGCAACTCACCAAATGGAATTTTGATGTCAATTTATAGTCAGTTGTGGCGTCAAAATATTGAGACATTTTTTCCTCTGTGTGTTAGAGTCCTGCTGTGAGGGCCCAGCTGCAGCATCCTTGCAGGTGAACACACTATCCAAGGTAGACTGCAAAGTGGTGGTGCCATGTACCGTAATACCTGAGACTGGATGCAGACTCCTCCACATTCTCAGCCATAGTGGTGAAACACCTTGGCCCGCCTTCCAATATTTTTTTTTCTCATGGCTGGGCCCTCGAAGTCCTCATCTTTGTTGTCCTCAGCAGAACTGGGAGAGGCCATCGCTCTCCAGTGAGGCCTCTCCTGGGCTGTCCCTGTCAACAGTGGATGCTGCTGCCCACTGGCACTTGGTGTTTTGCCACTTGCAGACCCCTCAAGCTCATTATCCAGCCCATGTGGAGAGCCAATGTCTAAGCTGGTGCCTGGGAGGGGTAGAGCACCTCATGATCCATCTTCAGGAGGAATGGCCTCCTCCAAGTTCTGTTCTCCTGCAGGAGCCTTTTAGTGTTGATAAGAATCAGGAAGAAAGAGAAAAGGGAAAAGAATGCAAGTTGACGTTGCTAAGCTTGCTGCATCTGTGCTGAGTTGAATGAAGGGATACAAGTAATCCTGCTTAGGTACATCACCAGCCTTTCCTTCCCTACACTCATTACCCTGCCTGGGCCAGTGATGTCCAGGGCTTTTTACTCTGCCTGTGTATCATAGAATCATAGAATGATACAGCAAAAATGAACGTGGGGATTGCAACCTCCCTCTAAGGAGGTGCATCCCTGCTTTAAATAGGTCTTGGAAGACACACTGGAAATTGCGCATGTCATGTGGGGGGTTGTCCGATTCCCAATGCGATCGGGAGGCTAGCCTGTCAGTCAAATGGAAATGAGGCCCGGGAGTTAAAATTACCCAGGCTTCCCACCCACCTTGATTCGCGTCCCGAGTTAAAATTGCAGCTAATTTGTGTTTTCTATATATTTTAACAGGCTAATCATAAAAATGGAATGAAGATAACATATCAAAACTCAAAAAAGTCCTTTGGGAAAACACATGATCAATTATGCTGTCCAAAGTGTGGAAGTCAAAGTGTACATATGGAGACAGTTACATGTAAGTCTAGGCTTAATAGTTTGCTTGGTTAGGCCCATTGTGATATCAGTATTGCAGCTATGAGTCTTCACCATATATTACTCATAACATTGTGTAGGGTGTTGCAAAAATAAGGGTCTAGAAAACTGATCATGCTGCACTCGTTTTACGCCTAAAACAAGCGCCTGAGGGTCCAATATGGCAAGTGGCGTGCACATGATCGTTGCGGACTGGACGTGCGCTGCACATCAAATTAGATAAGGCTGCTCAGTAGGCATCCAGGGAGCATGTCTGAAACTGGCATTAGGCTCATTGCATATGCAAATTTTGGGTCTAATGCATGTTTCAGGCCTCTTTGAGAAATTGGTTTGCACAGCAGCCAAACCAGCAGTCCTTAAAGGGACCACTAGACGCTGCCACCCAAAAGGTAAGTTTAACATTTTATTTATCTTATTATGAAGCCTGGAGGAGCAGGAGTGCGACTCCCATCTTCACATTAAAACCACGGACTGCTGCTCATCCCCGCACCCCTGCCCCCCTCCCCCCATTGCCTCTCACCTCCTGGACTCTCCTGAGTTGATCTTGCCGCCCTCCCCAATCTCCACAACCGGGGTCTGGGTCCGTGAATGACACCCACAGCTTGCTGGTACTACTAGTGGTGGACCAATTTGACATTGACCTGCTGCTGGCCTCATTAGGCGCGTGCAGCGTGCGCTGTACCAGGATCACACCTCAATTCGGGCGTGATCCAATTTCTAGGCCAAGAACTTTCTTAGCAAAATTAATCTGATTTGACTTTCAATTTCTCAGTAATGATTAATTAGAAGTGTTGGACATAGCTCTGCACAAAACATTTAGCCCTTCTGTGCACATCCACCTAACCATTACTTAAAGGGACTGGCCAGGCTGAACATGGAATAATCCAAATGTGACAAAATTCAGGCATTTGTGAACAAGTTCAAAATTTTCCATTCCTTAGGAAGATTCTATATAATTGGAAGTTTGGCCTAGAAGTTGGTGACGCCACGCCCATTTCACTGGCATGAACGGGATCCTTAGCATCTAATATGGCAGTTAACGTGCGCGTATGGCGGAAATGTGTCGCCCGCCATACTGGTGAAGGCAGAAAAACAGGTAGTCAGGGCCTGCTCCTGAAACAGGCGTTAGGCCCTTTGCACATGCAAATACGGAGCCTATCGCCTGTTTCAGGTCCCCTTCCTGAAATTGGTCTACCCTGAACGGGGATTGCAACCTCCCTTTAAGAGCTACATCCCTGCTTTAAATAGGTCTTGGAAGACACGCTGGAAATTGCGCACGTCATGTGGGGGGTTGCCCGATTCCCAACGCAATAGGGAGGGCAGCCTGTCAGTCAAATAAAAATGAGGCCCAGGTCTGGACGAGGTAGCTGACAGGATCAGTGCCACCAGCATTACTGCAGGTCAGCTGCATTCAGGAAAACCAGGTGTACATGTAGCCTAACCATTGGTCCTTAAAGAGGTTCGTGGAGGCCGCCACAAAAATTTACGTTTTAAAAATAATACCTGAATGTGGAGCTGGGAGGAGCTGGAGTGCACCTCCTGGCTGCACAGCACTGCCAAACACTGTTGCTGGGCTTCGTCTGATCTCCTCCCCCACCTCCCAGGACCTACCTGAAGGCCGTAGCCAGTGACGCAGTGGCCCGAAATTCAAAATCCAATTTGCTGATGAGTTGCCTGGAGACACCCAGCAGGCATCCGCAGCTTGCCGGTCTCATGTAAATGAGGCCCAAGGCACAACATTGGATGTCCATCAGGCCTACCCGTTCCAGTGCATAGATCGATCCCTGCGCCCAGTTTGCCTCGACTGGCCAGCACAAACCAATTTCTAGGACTTTGTATCTAGCTATTATATTCAATTGTGTCACTCTTGAGAAGTGTCTGACAAACTCAGAGGGGTATATTTTGACTTTTTGCATTAGTGTAAAACCTCAATGGAAATAAAAATCTGGAGAGATGTAAAATGGACTGCCAATTCACTATCACCCGTTCTACATTATTGCACAAAGTCAAAATCTACCCCAAAGTGTCATTATACATGGAAACTGTCCATTATGGAAGAAAAAATCATGATTAGCAAAACTATCAATGAACAACTAAGAAGCAACAAAAAAAATACAATGAACAAGCAGCAAAAAGTTACCAATAAAGAAGCAAGTGGCACAAAAACAACTATTGAAATCGCTGCTCTCCTGGCCTCAACCTGCCACTAATTCAGGGATATAGTGGGATGCTGACTGAGATTGTACATTTTAAGTTAGGCACTCTGGTTTATTTAGTATTGGGACCAGTGTGATTTCCTGAATACTGATCCTGTTGCTTCTCTATTTTTTACTACTGGAAATTTGCTGGTTTTAATATCCCAAGATGAGAAATGCACCTGCTTAAAACTACTGCTCCCATAGTTAGTGATGAAAATAGAATGGAGTAACTAGAAAACTGCAGTGCGAAATGTAGATGGTCTTTGATTTCATATCACATTCATGTTATGTCTCAGTTTATTTCACCTGGTCACCAAACATAAAGAGGCAAGCATCAGAATGCCTCCTGCCACTGCCTCTCCAGTTTAGTACTTCACAGCCCATTCCAGCTTCGGGCCTCTGGCCTCGGGACCTGATCCTTCCACGATCCAGCACAGGCCTCTCCCCCCTTCAGGTCATAGAATCATAGAATCATAGAAAATAGGAGCAAGAGTAGGCCATTTGGCCCTTCGGGCCTGCTCCGCCATTCAGAATGATCATGACTGATCGTCTAACACAGTACCCTGTTCCCGATTTTTCCCCATATCCCTTAATCCCTTCAACATTAAGAAATTTAACTATCTCCTTCTTGAATATATTTAATGACTTGGCCTCCACTGCCTTCTGTGGTAGAGAATTCCACAGGTTCACCACCCTCTGAGTGAAGAAATTTCTCCTCATCTCGGTTCTAAATGGCATACCCCATATCCTGAGACTGTGACCCCTGGTTCTGGACTCCCCAGCCATCGGGAACATCCTCCCTGCATCTAGTCTGTCTAGTCCTGTTAGAATTTTATATGTTTCGATGAGATCACCTCTCATTCTTCTAAACTCTAGTGAATATAGGCCTAGTCGACCCAATCTCTCCTCATACGTCAGTCCTGCCATCCCAGGAATACTGCATACAGTTTTGGTGTCCATACTTAAGAAAAGACATACTTGCTCTCGAGGCAGTACAAAGAAGGTTCACTCGGTTAATCCCGGGGATGAGGGGGTGGACATATGAGGAGAGGTTGAGTAGATTGGGACTCTACTCATTGGAGTTCAGAAGAATGAGAGGCGATCTTATTGAAACATATAAGATTGTGAAGGGGCTTGATCGGGTGGATGCGGTAAGGATGTTCCCAAGGATGGGTGAAACTAGAACTAGGGGGCATAATCATAGAATCATAGAAGTTACAACATGGAAACAGGTCCTTCGGCCCAACATGTCCATGTCGCCCAGTTTATACCACTAAGCTAGTCCCAATTTCCTTAGAATAAGGGGCTGCTCTTTCAAAACTGAGATGAGGAGAAACTTCTTCACTCAGAGGGTGGTAGGTCTGTGGAATTTGCTGCCCCAGGAAGCTGTGGAAGCTACATCATTAAATAAATTTAAAACAGAAATAGACAGTTTCCTAGAAGTTAAGGGAATTAGGGGTTACGGGGAGCGAGCAGGAAATTGGACATGAATTTAGATTTGAGGTTAGGATCAGATCAGCCATGATCTTATTGAATGGCGGAGCAGGCTCGAGGGGCCGATTGGGCCTACTCCTGCTCCTATTTCTTATGTTCTTATGTTCTTATGAATCAGTCTGGTAAACCTTCGTTGCACTCCCTCCATGGCAAGGACATCCTTCCTCAGATAAGGAGGCCAAAACTGCACACAATACTCCAGATGTGGTTTCACCAAGGCCCTGTATAACTGCAGTAAGACATCCCTGCTCCCGTACTCAAATCCTCTTGCAATGAAGGCCAACATAGCATTCACCTTCCTAACTGCTTACTGCACCTGAATGCTCGCTTTCAGCGACTGGTGTACAAGGACACCCAAGTCTCGTTGCACCTCCCCTTTTCCCAATCTATCACCATTCAGATAATAATCTGCCTTTCTGCCTCACATTTATCCACGTTATACTGCATCTGCCATGTTCTTGCCCACTCACCCAACTTGTCTAAATCACAATGGAGCCTCTTTGCATCCTCCTCACAGCTCACATTCCACCCCAGCTTTGTGTCGTCTGCAAACTCAGAAATGTTACATTCAGTTCCCTCATCCAAATCGTTGATATATATTGTGAATAGCTGGGGCCCAAGCACTGATCCCTGCGGTACCCCACTGGTCACTGCCTGCCACCCGGAAAAAGAACCATTTATTCCTACTCTCTGCTTCCTGTCTGTCAACCAATTCTCAATCCATGCCAGTATATTCCCCCCAAGCCCATGTGCTTTAATTTTGCACACTAACCTCTTGTGTGGGACCTTATCAAAAGCCTTCTGAAAATCCAAATACACCACATCCACTGGTTCTCCCCTATCTATTCTACTAGTTACATCCTCAAAAAACTCCAGTAGATTTGTTAAGCATGATTTCCCTTTCATAAACCCATGCTGACTTTGTCCAATCCCGTTAATGCCTTCCAATTGTTCTGTTATCATATCCTTTATAATAGACTCTAGCATTTTCCCCACTACTGATGTTAGGCTAACTGGTCTGCAATTCCCTGTTCTTTCTCTCCCTCCTTTTTTAAATGGTGGGGTTACATTTGCCACCCTTCAATCTGTAGGAACTGTTCCAGAGTCTATAGAATTTTGGAAGATGACCACCAATGCATCCACTATTTCCAGGGCCACTTCCTTTTCCTACCTCCCAGCTCTCTTCCTATTCCAGCCTCAGACTCTCAATGGTTTATGGGCATATATTTTTAAATTAAAGCTGAACAATTATATACATCCATTAATGAAGAATTATATATTTTCTGTATAATTAAAAATGATGCATCTGGCACATATCTGTAGGATATGGGAATGTCTGTGGGGATGGAAAAGTGTCCAACTAATCAAATCCTGGGAAACCTTTTTTGAAAGACCTTTGAACAGCCATCCTTACCATTGTGTATAACTAAAGACAATAACAACTTGCATTTATATTGCACCTTTAACACAGGAAAGTGTCCCAAGGTGCTTCACAGAAGTATAATCAGACAAAAATTGATACTGAGCCAAAGAAGGAGGTATTAGGAAGGGTGACTAAATGCTTGGTCAAAGAGGTAGATTTTAAGGAGGGTCTTAAAGGAGGAGAGAGAGGTGGAGAAATGGAGAGGTTCAGGGAGGGAATTCCAGATTTTAGGGCCGAGACGGCTGATGGCACAGTTACCAATGGTGGGGCGAAGAGAGTGTAGAATGGACAAGAGGCCAGAGTTGGAGGAACTGAGAGTTCTCAGAGAGCTGTAGGACTGTAGGATGTTAAAGAGATAGGGAGGGGTGAGGCCATGAAGGGATTTGAACACGAGGATGAGAATTTTAAATTGGAGGTAATGGGGGACTGGGAGTCAATGTAGGTCAGCGAGCGCAGGGGTGATGGGTGAGCGAGGCTTTCTGCAAGTTTGGGTACGGGCAGCAAGGTTTTGGATGAAGTGGTTTATGGAGAGTGGAGGATGGGAGGCCGGCCAGGAGAGCATTGGAATAGTCAAGTCTGGAGGTGACAAAGGCATGGATGAGGGTTTTGGCAGCAGATGGGCTGAGGCAGGAGCATAGCATTTGTCATTTGCTTAATACATGTGTGCACTGCAGACTGGAGGATGTGGCAGATGTCCTTTCCCCAATGCTTCCAGATTCCAACGCCACAAATGCTCCGAGATACCAGTCACCCTATGAAATTTCCGTTGTTCTGACTCTGGCCTCTCATATATTCCCCTTCCCTTTGTCCCACCATTGGCAGTCGTGCCTTTAGCTACCTAGGCCCTACACTCTTGAATTTCCTCCCTAAACTACTCTGACTCTCCATCTCCATTTCCTCCTTTAAAACCTCCTAAACCCCACCTCTTTGACCAAGCTTTTGGTTACCCCTCCTAGCGAATGAAATTGGTCATAAGCGGTAGTGCAAAATGACAATAACAAATCATCAGCCTATTTTAACTCCTTCTTTGGCTTGGTGTCCCTGAAGCCCTTTGGCACATTTTGATTCTAATGCAAATCTCCCAGTCTGTAATGCAGTGCACTAACATGTTGGGCCTTGGGTTTTAAATTTGAAGTGGAAAATTGTATTTGATGTGCATGGTGTAATATGTATAATATTAAAGTGTTTTTTGTTCTTCTAGACTCCACGCCTTTTGTAAAATGTAAAAAATGTCAACACTTCTTTTTGATGGTGAGGTCAAAACAATCTCCTACAAACAGCTACAAAGAAGTAGAGTTGTGGCACACAGCTGATAAAAGTGACTGTCAAGTGAATCTACCAGTACCAAAAGAAGTAAGGTGCACACTTTTCTTTCGCTGATTCTTATTGTACATTTGAATGATGATGCCTCTCTCATGAGTTGTTTTTATATTGGTGTTGTTTAGGTTGAATTCCAGGAGACCAGCCTCTTTTAACTGACTCTTGGGGCTCGATTTTCCAGTGAAGTAGCGAGTGCATTGGAGGTTGGGGGGGGCTCCGAAAATCACGGAAATCCCGAGCAGGTTCGGAACCCTGCTCCAACCCGCAGACTTCTGGGTTCTCCACTGACGCATCTAGGTGCGCGTGTGCCTCCTGAATGCGAAAGTCCCACCGGCAATTAAAGCCGGCAGGATGATAGTTAAGAGACTTATGTAGATACTTAAAGTACTTAATTTTGTCCACATTAAGGCAGGGATCTGATTTTAAACATCCTCAGCATGTTTCCCGTGCTGTGGGAAACACTCCATGTTCTACCAGACATGTTTCAGCCAGCAGCAAGTTGGACATTCAAATGCTTGTTTGACAGATGGGGAGAAATGGTGAGTTCTTGCTGCAGGGCACTCAGTTCTTTCACACAAACTTTTGGCTGTGAGATCTTTGTGTTTTTACTGAAAATTCTTACTTTCCACTCACAATCGCTCTGTTCACACATATTTACCAACTTTTCAGACCCCCTCAAACTCACACCCTCAGGATGGGGGGCATGATGGCTGCATTCACCAGTACATCCAAGGACAAGCAACATCACCAGCCTCACCAGGCACGGCGTGTACTTCCACCACTTGCAGCTCCACAACACAGTGCTGCACCACAGGCATCTGCACAAGAGCACAGAGGGCAACAACAGAGAGAGCGACGTTGCAGGAGGCACTATTCTCGCCACAGGATCTACAGACAAAGGCTCAGCTTCCTGGACCTTTCTGAGGAGCAGTGCATATGGAGGCTCAGAGTGAGTCGCCAGGTAGTCGGGACATCTGCAGCCACCTTCATGCCAAGCTGCTGCCAGCTGGGCCGACCGGCATCCCATTACCCGTCGCTGTCAAAGCCCTCAACTTTTTCGTCTTCAGATCATTCCAGGGTGCCATTGAGGACATCACCGGGGTCTGTCAGTCGTCTGCGTACATGTGCATAAGGCAGGTCACCGACAGCTTGTTTCGCAGAGCCTCGCAGTATGTCAACTTCCCCATGGACAACCTTAGCCAGACAGAGAGGGCAGTGAGATTCCACTCTGTGGCTGGCTTCCCATGGGTGCAGGATGTAATCGATTGCACCCGTATAGCAGTATGAGCACCTCCACACGAGCCAGGACTGTTCATCAACAGAAAGGGGTATCACTCCATCAATACTCAACTCGTTTGTGACCACCGCAAAAGATTCCTTCACATGTGTGCCAGATTCCCTGGCAGCTGCCACGACTCCTTCAACCTGAGGGAATCCAACATTCCACCCCTTTTCCACGCACTGAACACCCTTAAGGGCTGGCTGCTCGGGGACAAGGGATACCCCCTCCACATGTGGCTCATGACACCTCTGAGGAACCCCATCACTGAGCAACGGTGTCGATATAACGACAGCCATATCGCCACCAGGTCTGCAATTGAGCATGCTATAGGGCTGCTCAAGATGCGATTTAGGTGCCTTGATCGTTCTGGGGGAGTGCTTCAATACGCACCAGACAGAGTGGGAAGCATTATAGTTGTGTGTTGTGCTCTGCACAACATGGCACAACAGAGAGGGGTGCCGCTTGAGGAGGTCCCATCCACATCTGCCATCCACATTGAGGAGGAGGAAGAGGTGGAACCCATGGGCAGAGCAGCGGCTCACCTGGCTGCTCGTGAGGTCAGGGAGTCACTGATATGTGAATGGTTCTCCTAACATCAGAAAGTGTGAAGAGTCCAGTCCTCACACCACCTGGAAAGACCACTGCCCACACCAGACCACCCCCCACCCCCCCCCCACACAAATCAGTCCTGCAGCTACACATACACCCACTGTAGAGTGACCCAATGGGTGGCATCAAGTGTCGCCGTTCATGGTGAACCTCATGAAAGGGCCCTATCACAAAAGCCAGTCAAGAATGGGCAAGACATGACAGTAGTGGTGACAAACATAACATTTAATGTCACTTTAACAAAAAGCAAATATAAATGAAAAAGATGACAGTCTGTCAGACCTCCATTGTGCATACCCTTCGCGCTCACAAAACCTTCGCCTTTCGCTTACGACTTCTTCTATGTGGTGCATCCCCTGTGGCTGCAGCAGAATTAGTGGCAGGTTGCTCACATTCATGCCCTGACTGCTTAGATGCTTTGGGCCTACGCCCTCTGAGTTTTGGAGCCCGTGAGGGCCCCTCCAAAGACTGCTCCAACTGCACCTGTGCAGGGGCAGACTCGGCCACCTGGAGAGGAGGCAGCATTCCGAGTACTGGTTGAGAGGGGGGCAACGGGTGAGACGTGGGAGTGCTTTGAGTGGTGTCCTCACTTCCGTGCCCCCTTTTGCCATCAACCCTCCCCTGGGCCAGGGCCACATCACTCCTACCACGCTGCTGGACAACAGTTTGGAGGACATGTGTGATGCCTTGTAAGGCCAGTGTTAGTGTACCTGTCTGCCTGTCTAAGGCAGCAGAATGTTGTTCACCCTGAGTCCAAACGGCCGTTGTCAGAGCCTGAATGGACTCATTTGTGAGCCGTGCTTGAAGCTCAACAGAGGCTAGCCTTCTCTCCATCACAGACATTCCCGCACTTAACTGTGACACTATCTCAGACAGTTGTTCACGCCCCTGTGACATTATCTAGAGATTCCCTCCCGTACCTGTGCCACCATTCCACTCATGCAGGAGTTGGACTCCTCCATCTTCTGCACTATTGTGGAGAGTGCATGTGGCATCAGTTCCAGTACCTCGCAAATGTGCTGCTGTCTCTCGATTATCCTTTTAAAGGATGGCCCATGGAGAGCAGAGCTTGGAGAGGAGTGCGCCCACTGACGCAGACTCTCCACAGCTGCCCCTGCTATCAGTGTCTGCTCATGCTCATTTGTGTGTGGTGACTCATCAGGTGCCAATCCAACTAACTGAGGAATAGGATCCACCGAGGTGTGAGTATCTGCACTGGTGGATGGCTCAGTAAGATGTGACGGTGCGCCCTCAGAGGCCGGCAGGTCATCTGAGGAATCGCCCTCTGCCGTCACTGCGGTCGCTGAAGGCCCTGTAAGGGAACAGAAGGCAATATTAAGCATCATCACAGATGTGTCATGTTGCGATGTGCATATTGAGGTGTTGAAGATGGCAAGCATTGTTAACATCAATTCATATTGTGTGTGATGAATGTTAAAGTTGTGTCACCAGTCGCTTGTGGGGTGCCAGTCTCGCCGTCCCTGACGGACAGACACTCGAGGTTGCGGCTGAGCTCCAGTGCCTCCTGCCTCGTCTGTGAGGACCACTATTTGTTGTGGCCCCCCTCCAGTCCTCGGCCTCTTGCGTGCATTTTGCGCTCTCTTCTAGAAAGGGACAAAGAACAGACATGTGAGTGAGTGATGGTGAAGCGGCCAACCGATGAATGCACTGCTTTGGGTGAGGTTGACCGTGAAAGAGGCGCACCATAGCGTGATTATGAGACAGAGCTATCACATTAGATGAGGATTGGGGTGAATGGTAGTGGTGGGGTGACTAATGGGGAGGTGAGAAAGTTCTGGTAAGTTGAGGATGAGCCTTAAGTGAGTGTGAGGAGTGATGCGATGGAGTAGTCTTGGCAGTGCAGAATGAGTTCGGTGGGGTGGGGGGGTGGGGGTGGTGGCAGTGATGTGGAACATGGAATGCAGGAGAATCAATAAGTGTACTCACTTTTGCTGCCTAGTTAGGTCATTGAAGCGCTTCTGCATAGATCCAGCTGCTGCTGGTGACCTCCTCTGCCATCACGAGCCCTTCTTGGTGGCTGAGGCAGGCTTCTTCCTCCCGTCCACTAGGTAAAACACATCCCTCCTCCTCCTCACTCCATCCAGTAGCACCTGGAGTGAGGCATTGTTAAACCTTGGAGCAGCCTTGCCCCTGTGCTGCTCCATTGTGGTCTGTGAGTGTTTGCTTCAGCAAAAGCCTTTGAAGCAATAGCCCTTTAAATAGAGCTCCTCCAGCTGACAGCCTGTGGCACCAATTGAATTGCGATCGCGAGGGAAATGGACATTTTTTATTAGTCGGGTTACCCACGCGCCCATTCACCCCACAGCTGCCATCCTGCCTCTATTCTAATATCAGGGCCTTGGTGTTTACACTACTGAATGAAAATAGGGCAATTTTAACTCCCGAGCGGGAAGCCAGCTGGTGGTGATTGAGGGAGACAATAGCATAGATTTCACGCAATATAAAAACAGCTGAAAATGGCTGTTTATACTGTTTCGTTGGGGGTTCTGCCAGTCTTCCATTGTAACTGCCACCAGAGTTATGGCGGGCGACTAGTAGAACCTCCAAAGGATTTCAGGGCCACTTTTGTCAATTTGTTTCCTGAAACTGAGTTAAGTACGTTGCATATTGATGATAACTGCAGAATAATGTACTATTAATTTTAAACCTCCGACATCTAATTGGAAACTGCTATACTGCAAAAACTCATTCTGCAGCAAATCATGGGGTCGATTTTCGGATGGCCGAGCAGGTGCGTTGGGGGTGGGGGGGCTCGTAAAATCAGGGAATCCCGGAGCGGGTCCGGAGCCCGGCTCCAACCCGCCCACTTCCGGGTTCCCCAGTGACGCGTTCGGGTACATGCGCAGCTCCCGCATGTGGGACTCCCACCAGCAATTAAAGTCGGCGGGATGACAATTTAAATACATACTTACTTAGTTGAGGTACTTGACAGACCTCATCGACAGGAGATTTTGGCAGGAGTGCAATTTTCATGGATCCTCAGCGTGTTTCCCGTGCTGTGGGAAACACTCCCTGTTGGAGCAGACGTGTTTCAGTCAGCAGCCAGTGGGAGATGCAAAAGATTTTTTGACAGTTGGGGGGAAAACCTCATTTATTGCAGCAGGGCACTCTGTCACTTCAGACAAAGTTTTGGCTGCAACACCTTTGTGTTTCCACTCAAAGTTATTAATGTATACCCTAAACTCTGCTGTGCAAACACAGTTACCTACTTTGCGGACCCCCTCAAACTCACACCGTCAGGATGGGGGGCGCCATAGCTGCATTCATCACTTCATCCGAGGACGAGCAACATCACCAGCCTCGCCAGGCACACCGTCCACCTCTGCCACGTGGAGCTCCACAACACAGTGCTGCGCCACAGGCACCTGTACAAAATAATCATGCAACTACACATACAGCTACTGTAGGGTGACATCAAGTGTGGGTGTTCATGGAGTACCTCATGAAAGGGAGTTATTGCACAAGCCAGTCAAGAATGGCCAAGACGTGGCAGTAGTGGTGACAATAAAATATTTAACGTGAGTTGAACCAAAATCAAATATAAATAAAATACATGACAAACCGTCAAACACCCTTGTGCATCCCCTTTGTGCTCACGAAACCTTTGCCTTACGCTTCCTACTACTCATACATCCCCTGTGGGTGCAGCAGAGGTAGTGGCAGATTGGGTGAGGGTGACCGTGAAAGAGATGCATCAGAGGGTGAGTATGAGACAGAGCCATGAGATTGTATGAGGATTGGGTTGAGTGGTAGTGGTGGGATGAGTACTGAGGAGGTGAGTAAGTGCAGGTAAGTTGAGGATGAGGTTTGAGTGGGTGTGAGGAGTGATGCGATAGAGTAGTGTTGGCAGTGCAGAAGGAGTTGTGGGGTCGGGGCGGTGATGTGGAAGACGGAGTGTAGGAGAATGAGTAAGTGTGCTCACTTTGGCTGACCTAGTTAGGTCATTGAAGCGCTTCCTGCACTGTATCCAGGTGCGGGATATGTTGCTGGTGCTGCTGACCTCCTCTGCCACGTCAAGCCAGGCCTTCTTAGTGGCAGAGGCAGGCCACTTCCTCCCGTCCGCCGGGTAAAAGATCTCCCTCCTCCTCCTCACCCCATCCAGTAAGACCTGGAGTGAGGCATCATTAAACCTGGGAGCAGCCTTTCCCCTGGGCTGTTCCATTGTATAATTTTGGTTGTTTGCTGCAGGAGCAGCATTGGAGGACTGCCCCTTTAAATAGGACTCCTCCACCTGACAGCCTGTGATGCGGGTGTGCAGTCCGCCCACTGCGTCGGTTTCCAACGGGAATCTCGGAAGCCAAGGTAAGTGGCTTCAATTTACTCGTGATCGCGTAGGGAACCCACCGATTTTACTGAGTGGGTTACCCACGCACCCAGCCGACCCCCCGCTGCCAACCCGCCTCCCTGGTAATATCGGTGCCCATGTCTCTAAGTGAGCATGGTAACATTTGAGTTCAGGTTTTAACTAAAGAAACTTGTTCATCGTTATTTTAAAGTCGGTTTAATGACCTGGTATTTTACAAGTTGTGGAAAGTTGTTAAATGTCTTTGGTTTCAGCTCCATAGATTTTTGGATGATTATGTTATTGGTCAAAACCAAGCTAAGAAAGTTCTCTCAGTAGCTGTCTACAATCACTATAAACGACTTAACAACAATATTCCATCCGAAGTCACACAGCATACTGAGGTTTATGATGATGGTTACTCCCACTCTTCTAAAGGTATGTCTAATCTGGGGCTTTTTGATCTTTACAATTGTAAGTTCCTACGGTGTTTCTGGTTAAAATCAATAATACTTGACAGCATAGATGGCCCTAGCAAAATCAGCAACTTTAAATCAATTTTGTTTGAGGTAATAAAATGAAAAGCTTTGCAGTTATACAGGAAAGAAAGGTCCCAGGTTCAGTCTCTGGTCTGTGCTGAATTAAGCAATTTCAGCCAGAGAGTGATGGTTACATCAAGGGGAAGGGAACAAAATCAGTTATGGCTCTCGCTTCTGATCCCGATCGAAGTGACTCCTGCTGGAAGAGTTTGCGTTTATAGAGATCAGGTGAGGAGAGATTTAGGGCTGCTTGAATGCCTCACCCTCCAGGACGAATAGCTTGCCAACAGTCACTGCCCATGCCTATTTGTGACGAATGCCTGCTTGGGTGTGATACCGGATGGCTGCTGGTGTCTGGGGAACCATTCCAGCATAAGACACTGGGATTAGGAGCGTAAATTATTATTTCTTCCACATTGAAAAGTTTGTGGAATATCCTTTAAAGTATTCAGTCTTCATCACATTGGTGTGCACAGTGCAGCCGGAGAAGTCATTGCATTGCAGGTCACGGATAAAAACACCTCTGTTTTTGAATACTGTACACTAAGTCACGCACTTTCCTTGTATTGGTGCCATTGCTGGTTCAAAGAGTAATTCCACGTGCTTTGCACAAAATATAAAAATGAGTGGTGATGTGCAAAATTGTCTTGTAGGCTGACTGGAGTGGCCGCTAAAAACAAAATCCTCACTATTCCTAATAGTCCATCTAAAAAGCCTTATGCCTTCACTGTGGGAGGGAGGGAGAAGGAGGAGGGAATGTTGCGTGTAGCTTGTATGCTATTATTTAGCAGAAAAGCTAAAGAAATGTGCTTTGACGGTAATTTTTTTTAAAACAGAGGCTAGAGTAAGTGAGGATTACTCCTGTTTGAAGTTTCATTGTTAGATTGAACTTTTGTAAGAATATCAAAAAAACATGAAAAGCATGGCTACAAAATAATGTTTAATAAAGTGTTCATCTATTTTTTGTCCTCCAGAACTGTTGCAACTGACAGGATTGATTCCGCCTTCACCTTATTTATCACAACAGCCATTGTCACAGAGAAGTTTCCGAAAGACTTTTGACTCTGACAGTGATATGGTTCATCTAGACAAAAGTAATATCATTCTGCTTGGACCAACAGGCTCAGGTATAATGGAGCTCAGTAGGATCAGAAATACAAATGTAACTATTGTATCATTTTGGTGTTATCTTTTTGTTTCAGCGGCCCGGTACAGTGCAAAGAAATTTACCAGTGAAGTTAAAGTAGGTTCATGTCTAGTTTGTTTAAGAATGAATCTAATATGTACATTGAAAGTATTTGCATTTATATGGAGCCATGGAGTAAATTTTAACCCCCAAGAACGGGTGGGTTGGGGGCGGGTGGGCAGTGAAAATCCACCGTTTTAGGAGTGGGACCGCTTCCCAGCTCCAAAACGCCCACCTCCGGGTTTGACCTAGACGCGTTAGCATGCGTGCGTGCTTCTGACACCCTGAAGTCCCATCGGCACTTAAAGCCGTCGGGCTGATATTTAAAGGGCCAATTTAGGCATGTAAACCAGGTGATGCGATTAATTTTTTGTTTATTGAGTTACACAAACCATTTTAACTTGTCCTGAACGTGTCTCCCATGGCCTCTGAAACACGCCATGAAAACGGAGGCGAGTTGCAGCCGGCCCTTATTTGGACCTTTAAACCAGTAATTGACACGTGAATAAAAGGTGAGTTTTTGCAGCAGGGCAATCAGTTCTCTCAGACAAACCCTTGGCTGGGAGTCCTTTGTGTTTAGACTGAGATTTCTTTGCTCACACTCAGAATTCTTGTGTTCAGATATATTTACCTACATTTTGGACCCCCCCCAAACTGACAACATCAGGATGGGGGACGCAATGGATTTATTCAACAGTACATCTGAGGAGGAGGCACATCACCATCCTCGGCATGCATGGCGTGGAGTTCTGGGTGTTGCAGCTCCACAAGACGGAGATGCACCACAAAGACCTGCCGAAGAGCAGAGAGGGGACCAATGGAGGGTACGACATCGCAGGAGGTACTACGCACATGAGAGAGTCTACAGGCAGAGGCTGAGCTTTCTGGATCTCTCTGAGGACCAGCGCCCACGCAGGCACAGATTGAGTCGCCAGGTGGTCGCAGACATCTGCACGCTCCTTCATGCAGAGCTGCTCCCGGCTGAGCCTGGTGGCCACGTATTGCTCGTCGCACTCAAAGTAACCACTGCCCTCAATTTCTTCGCCTCTGGGTCCTTCCAGGGCGCCACCTGTGTCATCTCCAGGGTTTCTCAGTCTGCAAATAAATGTACATGACAGGTCACGGATGGCTTATTTGCCAGGACATCCGACTACGTCGACTTCCACTGTGACGATGTCAGCCAGACTGAGAGGGCAGTGGGTTTCAACTCTCTCGCTGGCTTCCAACAGGTGCAGGGCGCAATTGAATGTACACACATAGCAATCCGAGGACCTGCACATGAGCCAGGACTGTTCATCAACCAAAAGGGATATCACTCTATCAGTGCACAGCTAGTTTGCGATGACCGGAAGAGACTTCTGCAGGTGTGTGCCAAATTTGTGCGAGTCCAACATCCTGGACCTCTTCCACGTACAAGACAGACTTAAGAGCTGGCTTCTTGGAGACAAGGGATACCCCCTGCCGATGTGACTCATGATACCTGTGAGAAACTCCACCAATGAGACACAGCAGTGCTACCATGACAGTCACATCACCACCATGTCTGTCATTGAACAAGCCACAGGAATGCTGACGATGTGCTTCAGGTGCCTGGATTGATCTGAGGATCCCTTCAGTACTCACCAGCGAGTGTGTGCAGAATAATAGTCGTGTGTTGCGTCCTGCACAACATTGCTCAGCAGGGAGGGTTACAGGTGGAGGAGCTCGAATGCGCTCACGAAGCATCCTCATTTACCAGCAACATTGAAGAAGACGATGAGAAAGAGGAGGAGAAGGAGGACGAAGATGGGAACTCATCGCCAGAGCAGCGGCATATGTGGCTGTTCGTGATGCCAGAAAGTCACTCATATTTAACAGGTTCTCATAATGAGATCTGCAAACTGAAGTTACTGAACTACTCCGACCGTCTGGAACAACCACCACTGCCACCAACACCAGCCATCCCGCCCCGCTCCACTTGTACAAAACATTTCTTCAACTACGCATACATCCATTGTAAATTCACCCAATGGCATCAAATCTTGGCGTTAATGTTGAAGCACACGAAAGAGCGCTTTCACAAAAGGGACTCAAGAATGGACAAGTCGTGGCAGTGGTGGTGACAATTATAACATTTAATGTGCATGTAAGAAAAACAAATATAAATGAAAAACATGACATTCCTTCAGACACCCATGTGCATCCCCTTGGTGATTGGAAAACCTTAGCCTTCCTTTTCCTAGCGCATCTACGTGGTGCATCCCCTATGGCTTCACCGGAGGTAGTGGCAGGTTGCTCAGATCCCCGCCCTGAATGCTGAGATGCTCTCGGCTTATGACCTCTAGGTTTTGGAGCCCGTGAGGACCCGCCAAAGACTGCTCCATTTGCACCTGTGCAGGGGCAGACTCGGTCATTGGGAGAGATGGCAGCATTGCGGGTACTGGTTGAGGGGGGGCAATGGGTGAGACGTGGGAGCGCTTTGAGTGGAGTCCCCACTTCCATGTCCCCTTTTGTCATCATCCTTCTCCTGGGCCACAGCCACATCACTCCTACCACTCTGGTGGACAACAACTTGGAGCAGATCTGTGATGCATTCGAAGGCCACGACTAAACTATCTGTCCACCTGTTTAAGGCGGCAGATATCCAGAGTCCGCACAGCCGTTGTCATGGCCTGAATGGACTCATTTAAAGCCGTGCTTGAAGCTTAATGGAGGTTCCCATTCTCTCCATCGCAGACATTCCCACACTTACCTCTGCCACCTTTACACTAATGCTGGAGGTGGACTCCTCCATCCTCTCTGCTGTTGTGGAGAGTGTACGTGGCACGTCTTCCAGTAAATGTGCACCTCGCAAAGGTGCAGCTGCACCTCAATCATTCTCCTTCTCAACGATTGTCCCCGGGGTTCAGCATCTGTGTCCAGCTGAGCAGAGCTTGGAGAGGAGTGCGCCCCCCCAAAGCAGACTCTCCACAGCTGCCCCTGCCACCACTGTCTGCTCATGCACACTTGTGAGTGGTGACCAGGTGACAACCCAACTATCTGCCTAACAGGATCCACTGAAGTGCGAGCATCTGCGCTGGTGCGTGGCTGGATATGATGTGACGGTGCGCCCTCAGTGGAATGGAGCTCCTCTGAGGAATTACCCTCTTCCATGTTGTGTGCCTCCTCATCAATTCTTGAAGGCCCTGGAAGGGAACATAAAGCAATATTAACAATCATCACAGAAGTTAATTTGCAATGAGCATACTGAGGTGTGCAACAGGTCAATCATTGATAACATCAATTCATGATGTTTGTGAAGGATGTTAAAAGTTCTGTCACCAGCCGTTTGTGGGTTGCCAGTCTTGCCATCTCCGATGGCCAGGCATTCAACCGTGCGGCTGAGCTCCAAGGCCTCCTCCTCTGCCTCTATTTGTGGTGATCCCCCTCCATACCTACTCCTCTCCCGTGCATTTTGTGTTCTCTTCTCCTAAAAGGGGAGAAAGAAGAGACGTGTGAGTGAGTGAAGATGACCTGTTCACCAATGGATGCGTAGCTTTAGGTGAGGCTGCCAATGAAACAGATGCATCAGAGGGTGAGTATCAGACAGATTCATCACATTGCATCAGGATTGGGGTGAGTGGGAGTGGTGGGTTCACAAATGGGGAGGTGAGGAAGTGCAGAGAAAGTGAAGGTAAGTTGATGATGAGACTTAAGAGGGTGTGAGAAGTGATGTGATGGAGTACGCTTGGCAAGACAGAGTGAGGGGGGGGGGGTAATGTACACCACAAAATGTAGGTGACTCAGTAACTGCATTCACTTTTCCTGACCTGGTTAGGTCATTAACGTGCTTCCTGCATTGTACCCACGACCTTGCCACAGTGCTTCTGCTACTCAGCTCCTCTGCCACCTCCAGCCAGGCCTTCTTGATGGCAGAGGCAGGGTGCTTCCTCCGATCAGCGGGGTACTGTAGCACCCTTCTCTTCACACTAGCCAGTAGCAACTCAAGAGAAGAGTTGTTAAAGCGGAGTGCTGTCTTACTCCTTTGTTGCTGTATCTCTGCACATTTCTCCTTTCTCCCTCAAAATCCATGGTTGCAATGGCCCTTTAAGTACTCCAGTTCCCAGCACGTCATTTGGGTGCGCAGTACACCCACTGCGCAGCTTGGAGACGTGAAACCCAGAAGTTACATTAAGGGCCTTCAATCTAGTTGTGATCACTCGAACCAATGCATGGAAAATTGTCCTGGGTTTTCCACACGACTGTTCACCCCCCACTGAGTTCCTGCCGCCATGTTAAAATTATGCCCCATGTCTCTCGGAGCTACCCGAAGCGGTTCACATTCAATTAATTACTTTTGAAGTGCAAACACATCAGCCATTTTGCACACTGCAACATCCCAAAACAGCAATGAGATGATCAATTAATCTGCTTTTGGTGGTATTAGTTGCAGGAGGAATGTTGGCCAGGACAATGGAAGAACTCCCCCTTCTTTGAATAGTGCCATGGGATTTTTGCATGTCCACCTGAATCATTGGAATAGGCAGACAGGACCTCCATTTAATATTTCATCTGAAGCATGGTACCTCCAACAATGCAGCACTCCCTGAAGTATCAGCCTAGGTTATGTATGTGGTCAAAGCATAAGTGGGGCTTGAACCCACAACCTTTTGATTCAGAAGAGAACGTTAGTATCAATTGAAACTGTACTCCATGCCAAAATGCCATTTCCAGTTTCATACCAGGATTGAAATGAAATCCTCTTACATACTTTTTTTTTGGTAGAACTACCTTAGATTAAAATTGTGTTGTGCATTAGTAATAACGAATGTGCTAACATGCTCCTATGAAATTCCATTGAACTCTATTTTAACAAAGGCATATACCTAGTTACAATAAGTGGGTTAATACCTTTGTTAGGATGGCGGAGAGAGGAATTTCATATGAATATTTAAAATGGTCATTGCTAATAAAACAACTTCAATGATTGTGCCACGAGCAATGTCAAAATGACTCATAAATCTCCTTTAAAGTTGCCTTAATTTTATATCTCTTAAGAATTAAGTTGATTTGCAGTGATATTTTCTAATGATAAGAAGTTCTTCATTTTTGTCACTTTTTTCTTTCAAATTCAAATGTTCAATTTGCATTTTATAGGGAAAACATTGTTGGCCCAGACACTGGCCAAGTGTTTGGATGTGCCATTTGCTATCTGTGACTGTACCTGTCTAACGCAAGCAGGATATGTTGGTGAGGACATTGAATCGGTTATTGCTAAGCTACTGCAGGATGCGAACTTCAATGTTGCAAGAGCTCAGCAAGGTATAGTCATTTTTATTTTTGGCAAAAAAAATTAGAATCGAATGAGAAGGATCATTGAATATTAGTATTTGTTTTTTTCTTATCGTGATCAGATTTGTTCAAATGCATCCATTCTTTTGAGAATGCAAGTAAATCTCTTGTGGTTTTGCTCATGGTGACTTCAAGGATATGGTGTTTTATAACAACAGGAGACGTATACCCTGTCACAAATTATTATGCAATATAAGCACTGACCATTGGATAGCCTGGAGTTCATTTCTTGAGGGGCTTCCATTACTTTATAATGATCAACAGTTGGGAGCAGGTTGAGTTTATTGTTGTCATTTCAAACAAAGAAATGAGCAAAGACGTATCCCAAAGAAAGTGAAAATGGTAAAAATTGCAATTGTCCCAACAAAATCGATGGTAATTATATACATAGAATTACACAGAATGTACAGCAGAGTAACAGGCTATTCGGCCTAACAGGTCCATGCTGGTGTTATGCTCCACACGAGCCTCCTCCCTCCCTACTTCATCTAACCCTATTAGCATATTCTCCAATTCCTTTCTCCCTCATGTATTTATCTAGCTTCCCCTTAAATGCATCTGTGCTAGTCGCCTCAACTACTCCTTGTGGTAGCGAGTTCCATATTCTAACCACTCTCTGGAAATTTCTCCTGAATACCCTATTGGATTTATTACTGACCACCTTATATTTATGGCCCCTAGTTCTGATCTCCCCTGCAAGTGAAAACATCTTCTCTACGTCTACCCTATCGGACCCTTTCATAATCTTAAAGACCTCTATCAGGTCACCCCTCACTCTTATAAATGCGAAACGTTCAAGGATTCCCACATTCACCTGACGAAGGAGAAAGCCTCCGAAAGCTTGTGATTTTCAAATAAAATTGTTGGACTATAACTTGGTGTTGTAAGATTCTTTACACTCTTATAGAATCATAGAATAGAATCATAGAATGGTTACAGCACGGAAGGAGGCGATTCGACCCATTGAGACCGTGCCAGCTCTATGCAAGAGCAATCCAGCTGGTCCCACTCCACCACCCTATCCCCGTAACCCTGTAAATTTTTTCCCTTCAGATATTTATCCAATTCCCTTTTGAAAGCCACGATTGAATCTGCCTCCACCACCCCCTTAGGCAGTGCATTCCAGATCACGACCATTCACTGTGTAAAAAAGTTTTTGCTCATGTCGCCTTTGATTCTTTTGCCAATCACCTTAAATCTATATCCTCTTGTTCTTGACCCCGTCTTCTCTTTTCAAGAGAAAAGAACCCCAGCCTGTTCAATCTTTCCTGATATGTATAACCTCTCAATTCTGGTATCATCCTAGTAAATCTTTTTTGCACCTTCTCCAGTGCCTCCATATCCTTTTTATAACATGGAGACCAGAACTGTTCACAGTATTCCAAGTGTGGTCTAACCAAGCTTCTGTTCAAGTTTAACATAACTTCTATGCTTTTCAATTCTATCTTTCTAGAAATGAACCCCAGTGCTTGGTTTGTGTTTTTTAAATTTTGCTCAAGATAAATAACTGGTCATGTTAAATTTATTGCATTATTAGAAGTTACTTGAATATTTATTTTCAAAAATGAAATACAAAGAAAGATGGCTTGGTGGGAGTTAAAAGCAGTATGAAGCTTCATTCTCTGCCACAGAAGTCCTGTACTTGTATTGCTGAGGAGCTGTCAATGTTATAGAATCTTCGTAGTGGCATTAGTGATTAGCAAGAGTGACATTATTTACAAATCCATTTAACTGGAGCTGTTTTACTTTTGAAGAGTGACATTTATCAAAATTGTAAACAATTTTACAACACCAAGTTATAGTCCAGCAATTTTATTTTAAATTCACAAGCTTTCGGAGATTTTCTCCTTCCTCAGGTAAATGTTTCAAGATCTCCTTGAAGCCTACGCATTTATACATATTGAATAATACATGGTGTTTACAGACTGCCCCTGCAACTGCCCGTTGCCAAGGCAATCACCGTGTTCAGACAGAGAGGTGTCATCTGCAGAACCCCCGAATACACATTCAACAAAAAAACAAACAGGGAAAAAAAACAGAGAAAAAAAAACACAGAGAGAGGCAGAAACATCCGGAAGGCAGAGAGAGCCAGCAAATGACCCATTATATTAAAAACAGATAACATTTGTTCGCTGGTGGGGTAACGTGTAGCGTGACATGAACCCTAGATCCCGGTTGAGGCCGTCCTCATGGGTGCGGAACTTGGCTATCAATTTCTGTTCGACGATTTTGCGTTGTCGTGTGTCTCGAAGGCCGCCTTGGAGTACGCTTACCCGAAGGTCGGTGGATGAATGTCCATGACTGCTGAAGTGTTCCCCGACTGGGAGGGAACCCTCCTGTTTGGCGATTGTTGCGCGGTGTCCGTTCATCCGTTGTCGCAGCGTCTGCATGGTCTCGCCAATGTACCATGCTCTGGGGCATCCTTTCCTGCAACGTATGAGGTAGACAACGTTGGCCGAGTCACAGGAGTATGAACCATGCACCTGGTGGGTGGTGTCATCTCGTGTGATGGTGGTATCTGTGTCGATGATCTGGCATGTCTTGCAGAGGTTACCGTGGCAGGGTTGTGTGGCGTCGTGGACGCTGTTCTCTTGAAAGCTGGGTAGTTTGCTGCGAACGATGGTCTGTTTGAGGTTGGGTGGCTGTTTAAAGGCGAGTAGTGGAGGTGTGGGGATGGCCATAGCGAGGTGTTTGTCCTCATTGATGACATGTTGAAGGCTGCGGAGAACATGGCGTAGTTTCTCCGCTCCGGGGAAGTACTGGACGACAAAGGGTACTCTGTTGGTTGCGTCCCGTGTTAGTCTCTATCAAAATAGGTCAAAGGAATCAAAATCAGTTACACTTGACAGAATGTGAGCTCCTTTAGTTTCTAAATTATGCTCTTGCACCCTTTCCCTTCTATTCAATTAAACTTCCAGGTGTATTGCTTTCTACATATATATTTGAACCGAACATCCATTGACTTTACTACTAGTAAGCCAAGCATTGCTTTTACATCCCCAGATCAAGCCATTCACTGTCAGTACAGTTAATAATATTTGTATGATCAGACGTGACATGGTTGCATTTTCTTTTGTTCATGGTGAAAAGCCTTAACTAAAACCTCTGGCTTTTTAACGTGCCATGTCTGGGATAGTGTTCCCAAGATTAACAATTCCTCAATAGCTGCAGTATTCAATATTGGAAATCATGTCAGATCCGCATCACATTCTCCTGACTCCTTCAAAAGGTTGAAAATATCATGCTGTACAGGGGAAAGCGAATGGATCTATTTAGAGATTGAATAATACATAGAAGCAGTAAGTAACAACAAGATACTGAGAGTGCAGTACTTAAAAACAATAAAAATAGGTTCAAGTTAAAATACCCCTTTAAGTGTGTATTTCTTAAGTAGGCACCAGGCTTAAGGTCAGATAGATGACTTTGTGCACCTGATTTATTGTGCACTTCAGTTTGCAATGCGCAACTTCGGGGCACAAAGTGGGACAGCACTACAAGCATACCTGAGCCTCAAATACGATAATTATTAAAATTAGGTGTCATGCCAATGCTCACATCTTCAGGTGAGGGTCTGCCCACAGTGTGCACCTTGCCTACATAAAATGGGATTTTTCATGTTACAATCATTCTATTTGAAGTAAACAAATAAACAGAGATGTCAATAGTCTTTACACCTTAGGAGATAAGGTATTACTGACTTCAAAGCCCATAATTTTGCCTCCCCACCAACCGATCTTCACATCTGATCATGACTGGAAACTAGAACTCTTGTCTTTCAACTGCTATACAGTATTAACATTCCAGAGATAATCTTTCTCATGTGCTTACCAGAAGTGTGGAACCTCGCCTAGTGCCAGCAAATATCAGAAAATCTTCCGCATATTAATTTAAATGAATGAAAAGTTGTGGGCAGTGTCCTCCGCAATTTTCCGATGAGCTCTGCTAATTGTGGGCAGTGTACTCCGCAATTTTCCGATGAGCTCTGCTAATGGGCTGGGTCCTCACTGCGGTGCAAACTTGGAAAATTCAGTCTTGCTTTGGAATGGCTGCCTGGGGTATGGGACCACCATCATCAGCCCCCAAGGATACGTCTTCCTCTATCAATGGAGTAACCGTAAAGAGTGAATGTTGTGTTCTGTGCTGTGATACGAGTATATGTCAGTGTGTCATAGTGAGACAGTACTGGTTTTGAATATTCATTTTTAATCCATTTCTTTTTTTAATCCAAAAGGAATTGTGTTTCTTGATGAAGTGGATAAGATTGGATCAGTTCCAGGAATACACCAGCTTCGTGACGTAGGGGGAGAAGGTGTGCAGCAAGTGAGTGATAATATTCAATGAGACAGCAGAGGAGCAATATTTAATTGATGGTGTGAACCTACTGTAGAAATAAAGTTCAGATCATAGAAGTGGTAATGGCTAGTTAAGAACAATTAAAAAATAACAACTTTTGAGAAATATTTTTTCAACAATATTTGTCCAAATACTTTCTTATGTGGTAGGGCAGTAGATGTAACCACAACTAGAAGTTTTAGATGGCATTTAAATAAAAAACAATAGTTTTTATGCTAATCATGTTTACATAATGTGTATAGCCTAAATTGTACAATTTTTGTTGCTTGCAAATTTTAGGGGAGATTTTCCTGGGTTTGCTGTCCAGTTGCACTGGATCACCTTGGTGCAGCAAATACCAGAAAACCGGGTGGGCCGAAGCACACACTTGTAAAAGAACCCACCTGATTTCACTCCATTCATTTAAATAGAGGGAAAGCTGGCAGGTTCCATTACTGGTGTGCACTCCAACCTGCTTGATTTTCTGATATTCCAGGTGGTCAAGTACTCCTGGGCACAGACCTAGGAAGATCTTCTCCATTAAGTGATGAAAGTATTTGAGTCTTTGATTTGCTAGAAGGGCTGTTTAACTCAGGTAATATCTCTTTGAAAACCAAGTAGAATGTAATCTAGAAATGTCTGTTTGTGCACTAGTTGGTGGTTAATGTGGTTACTAAAAGGCTTGGGTAACAAAGCCTGCTTGTTTACGCACGGTGATTGATAATGCAGTCCTGGTGCAGAGGCACTGGGACCACTGCTCCTTGGATGCTGCACATGTCTGTGGTGCAGTGAACTGACCCGGTGCAGTCGTACACAGTAGCTCATTTAAATAAATTGTCACCACTTCCAGTCCAGAGAGCATGAAGTGCCCTCAGGTAATGGGACAGGTTATCTGACACCAGCAGCTCTTAAAGGGCTTCTGGTCACCATTAAAGCTGTCCTGCTCCTGAAGAGGGGGAATAAATGGCTGCAGCAAACGCACAGACTAGAATGGCTCCATTCAATCAGACAACTCGGATGTGCTGCTAGAAAAGGTCCTGGAAAAGAGCATGGTCCTTTGGAGTAGAAGCCCACCGTCCAGTGAGGGGCAGCACCAGAGCAGTCTGGATAGAAGTTACATCGATTACATAGAATTTACAGCACAGAAATAGGCCTTTCGGCCCAACTGGTCTATGCCGGTGTTTATGCTCCATATGAGCCTCCTCCCACCCTACATCATCTAACCTTATCAACATATCCTTCTATTCCTTTCTCCCTCATGTACTTATGTAGCTTCCCCTTGAATGCATCTATGCTATTCGCCTCAACTGCTCCATGTGGTAGCAAGATCCACATTCTAACTACTCTCTGGGTAAAGAAGTTTCCCCTGAATTCCCTATTGGAGTTAGTGGTGACTATCTTATATTTATGGCCACTAATTTTGGACTCCCCCACAAGTGGGAACATCCTCTCTACATCTACCCTATCAAACACCTTCATTATCTAAAGACGTCTATTAAGTCAACCCTCAGCCTTCTCTAGAGAAAAGAGCTCCAGCCTGTTCATTCTTTCCTGATAGTTATAGCCTCTCAGTTCTGGTATCGTTCTTGTAAATCTTTTTTGCACCTTCTCCAGTGCCTCTATATCCTTTTTGTAATATGGAGACTGGAACTATGCACAGAAGTAGCAGAGTCAATGCTGCCTCACCTGTGCACCAAAGCTGGGAACAGATGAGGAAGAAATTTTCTGGTCTCAGGATGGTTGCCAAGGTAAGGACTGCCTTTTATTTTATTTTATCATCTGGTCTTAAAGGCATCTTATCAGCATTGCAGTTTAAGTTTAAGGCTGTGATATCACTTGTGATAAGCATATCGGGGTCCTATTACATACATAGGACCCCCGATGCAATTTTAAGATACAAATGGGGGGAACATGATAATGGTACTTATTTTATTTTTCAGGGTTTGTTGAAACTCATGGAGGGAACAATAGTAAATGTCCCAGAACGCAGCTCGAGGAGGTATCGTATGGATAGCATTCAGGTGGACACCACCAACATTCTCTTTGTAGCTTCAGGAGCTTTTAATGGACTGGACAGAGTAATCAGCAGAAGGAAAAATGAAAAAGTCAGTTCTTAACTCTGTAAATACTAAATGTTCTTTCCAACATTCACGGTAATTTAACAGACTGTTCTCTCAATGGTGGTTCTGCTGGTGTATTCTCGTAGCCTTTATGATGTCTGAGATGGGAATGTTTCGCAGGTTTAAGGTCTATAGTGGAATTTTCAATGATTCAACAATTTTGAACAAAATTTGTCTTTTTCTCATATCAAAATGATGTTGAAAAACCTAGGTCCCCAAAATCCACAGCCATTCTGGTGGATTCTCCAGTAATTTCAGGGGGAATTTACTGGATTGGCTGGAAACCATGCAGGGTCCCTGATTTGTGTCCAAGGGGTGGGTGGATCTTAGCACTTACTTCTATGTAAAGGGGTGGGGACTCCATACGTTGGAGTTCTCTTACCCTGAGTCTTCTTTCAGATCCAGCAGGTACATCTGGTGAGAATGCCTTCAAATTATTATGGAAAAAAAATCTTAATCATCAGGGGTCCAGGTACATTTTTCTCTCATACAAAGTTTCTTCAACATCTTGTTTTTCTTCTCTTCCATGTGGCACACGAGGTAACCTATTTCTTCAATTGCCTTTACATTCAGCAGATGATACTCAGGATTGTTTCCATAATAAAGATCTCCCTTTTGTTTTATGCGGCCAGGTTGTTAGCCTGATCATGGAAGGCTGGCTAGATGCCATTGAGAATCACCACTTTGCCCCCATCGGACACGAGCAACCCACTGGATGTCAGCCCAGTATTCAAAGACTGGAACTCTTGTCTCCTTTTGTCATCACTTCTTAAACTTACCTTCCACATAACTCATCCCACCTCTGGTTTTCCACTCTTCAAACTTGTGTCTCCTAGCTCTGGGTGGCACTATAAGGCCTCTGAATTGGGCCCCTTCCCTCATCTGACATGCCGCCGTGTTCCTGCAGGCCACTGCTTACCCATCCGAGGCTTCTAAACATCAGGCCTGTCACCCAACCCAAACACTGCTACCTTCCTGCTGGTTTCCCAGCACTGAGTCAGGAACTGGCTCTTGGTTCATTAAAGTGCATATTGCACTTTTGCTGTATATTGATTCTGTCACCTGACCTGACCTGACCTGCCACACACTGCTCCCGACTTCTGACTTGAAAACTCACTGTAATGCAAGTTCCCGACTTTGACACAGGAATCGCTATTAAGCTCCTTTAAGCACTTGTTGCACTTTGATTGATATTTCCTGAATCATGAAAGATAATAAAGGCACAGTAAGCACTTAAAAGTACTTAAAGCCAGTTATTGAGTTACAACTGGGAATTTGGCATTACAGTCTTTCTTAAGGTGGGGGAAGGTTGGCTTTCACAGCACTGAGTTGGAAATTGTCATTTAGTTGATTAAAGTGCGAGTGTGTTTTTATTTTATTTACCAATGTGTTGTAAAAATGCACTAAGTGCTTTAATCAACCGATAAACTCCCAGAACCCCATCCCCATGCTATTCCTGCCCCCTGGTCCCCCCACAATACCAGCGGAGTCCCAAACCCACCTCCCGTCCCCCCCACCCTAGTGCAGCCTCTCACCACTGCTAGACACTCAAGACACCACTCCCGGTATACACCAGAGGACTTCTTTCTCAGTACTCCCAGACCCAGTGACTCCTGACTCCCATTACTCCCAGAACCCAACATCACACGCCAGCACCGCCACACCCTAGTACCCCTTTTCACCACAGCCACACTCTGACATATATTACCACACCCCACTGCCCCAACCTTTTTGGATCTCAATACCCTTATCTCCAACCCTCCCAAACTTCTACACCCCCTCTCCACAGTACTCATGCACCTCAGAACTCGTTCCCTACTCCCACATTCCAGGATCCCATTCCACTACTCCCAAACCACTGACACCCACTTCTGGTGCTCCCAAAGTCAACAACTGTACTCACAACAAATACTGCAACAACCCACCACTGACAGACCCCCCTCTCAAGATGTCACTCCCAATACTCCCACACTAGGAGTCCCCCCTCGTACTATTCCCAGAGCTCCCAGCATATACTCCACAGCTCCCTCACTCACTGTCTAGACTTACACATAAAGATTTATCACTGGTGTATGGTACTGGGGACATGTCCATGGAACTATATCCTACAGGACTGAAATGGAGAAAATTGGTGATGGGGAAATGGGAAATAGGATGAAACTACAGTTACAAATACTTCTTTAATCTTAAAAAGCCTAACTTTAAATAAGGAATAAAGCTACTTTAATTGTCTACCAACTATTTACCGTGAGGTTGATAACATTTTGAAAAATTTCTCTTCAATACACGGATTGCGAATTCAGCGAACACACTTAGTGTTAATACTTTACTCATGATTTAAACTTCAAACTATTGAAATTTTATTTATGCAATAAAGCTCTGAAAAATCGAATGGAAAAATAAACTAATCTATATTTCTTCACTCAGTACCTAGGATTTGGTGCAACATCCAGCCTGGGCACAGGCCGTCGAGCTGTAGCAGCAGCTGGCCTGGCTAATTCTTCTGGAGTGAATACTAATGAAGAGTTCCAACAGAAAGACAAATTGCTTTGTAATGTGGAGGCTAGGGACCTGATAGAATATGGAATGATTCCAGAATTTGTAGGAAGATTTCCCGTGGTTCTCGCACTGCACAGTTTAAATGAGGACATGTTAGTTCGTATTTTGACAGAACCACAAAATGCAATATTAACTCAGTACAAGATGCTGTTTGACATGGATAAGGTATGAAGAAAGCTGTTTGATATGGAGAAAGTGTGTGGAAAACAGCCTATATGGCTGCATAAGAACATAAGAACATAAGAAATAGGAGCAGGAGTAGGCCAATTGGCCCCTCGAGCCTGCTCCGCCATTCAATAAGATCATGGCTGATCTGATCCTAACCTCAAATTTAAATTCATGTCCAATTTCCTGCCCGCTCCCCGTAACCCCTAATTCACTTTACTTCTAGGAAACTGTCTATTTCTGTTTTAAATTTATTTAATGATGTAGCTTGCACAGCTTCCTGGGGCAGCAAATTCCACAGACCTACTACCCTCTGAGTGAAGAAGTTTCTCCTCATCTCAGTTTTAAAAGAGCAGCCCCTTATTCTAAGATTATGCTCCCTAGTTCTAGTTTCACCCATCCTTGGGAACATCCTTACCGCATCCACCCGATCAAGCCCCTTCACAATCTTATATGTTTCAATAAGATCGCCTCTCATTCTTCTGAACTCCAATGAGTAGAGTCCCAATCTACTCATATGTCCACCCCCTCATCCCCGGGATTAACCGAGTGAACCTTCTTTGTACTGCCTCGAGAGCAAGTATGTCTTTTCTTAAGTATGGAGACCAAAACTGTATGCAGTATTCCAGGTACGGTCTCACCAATACCTTATATAACTGCAGCAATACCTCCCTGTTTTTATATTCTATCCCCCTAGCAATAAAAGCCAACATTCCGTTGGCCTTCTTGATCACCTGCTGCACCTGCATACTAACTTTTTGATTTTCTTGCACTAGGACCCCCAGATCCCTTTGTACTGCAGTACTTTCCAGTTTCTCACCATTAAGATAATAACTTGCTCTCTGATTTTTCCTGCCAAAGTGCATAACCTCACATTTTTCAATATTGTATTGCATCTGCCAAATCTCCGCCCACTCACCCAGCCTGTCTATATCCCCTTGTAGGTTTTTTATGTCCTCCTCACTCTCTACTTTCCCTCCCATCTTTGTATCATCTGCAAACTTTGATATGTTACACTCGGTCCCCTCCTCCAAATCGTTAATATAGATTGTAAAGAGTTGGGGACCCAGCACCGACCCCTGCGGAACACCACTGGCCACTGGTTGCCAGTCCGGGAATGAACCATTTATCCCAACTCTCTGCTTCCTGTTAGATAACCAATCCTCCACCCATGCCAGAATATTACCCCCAATCCAGTGATTCTTTATCTTGAGCAATAATCTTTTATGTGGTACCTTGTCGAATGCCTTCTGGAAGTCTAAATACACTACGTCCACTGGTTCCCCTTTATCCACCCTGTACGTTATGTCCTCAAAGAACTCAAGCAAATTTGTCAGACATGACTTCCCCTTCGTAAAGCCATGCTGACTTTGTCCTATTAAATTATGTAGGAAATTATGTAAGAAATAGAGGGTAGAAAATTCATTTGGTCTAGTTCTATCTGTATAGATGGTAGCAGAAGAAGAGGTGGGCACGGCAATGTTTTAAGCAGCAATATGTGTTGCCAGAATTATGGGACTTGGGTTCAAGCTCACAATCTTCTACACTGCTGAGTTCCCAATCACTGCATCACTGTGGGAAAACAGACGACAGGCACTTTCCCACAGAAAGGGAAATAAAACCAGAGGGAGTCATCTATCCAAGTGCTCTTGTGCTGCTGCTAATGTCTGGTTCAGAGCAGCCTTGACTGAGGGTTGGGAATAAGTAGCTGTCCTTATTAACTGCAATTTCTGCATGGTTAGAAGAGAGGAAGAAAAAAATCATCCTTAAATAAATAGTATTGCCACTGCACTTTAATTGCTTCCCCCCACCCATCCCCCCCCCCCACCACCCCACCTTTCCCTTGCCAGCAGGAGGAAGCATTGGCCAGGGATCAAGTAAGGAGTATTCTGGTATACATCTAGATTGGTATTCCTGATGACCTGAAAGTAATTTTTTTTCTTTTTGTTGATATTGGAAAACAAAGTGGTGATCATTTTAGCCAGTGGTTGGAATCAAGGCTGCTGTCTGGTGTTTTATAATAGAAAATGCACCCTTTTTCAATATTTAAAATAAAATCATAATAAGGAAGGACATTCCAACTCCCTGCGGCATCCAAGCAAAAACAAAAATAATGGCGGTCAAGGAACACAATGGCGGCCAATTTTTTTTTAAACTGGGTGCTATCAGATACATTGTCTTGTGTCAAATGAATTATTCAATGTTACCGTGTAAACCTGGTAACATAATGATGTACATATGTAGGCACTGATCATCTATTTAAAAAACAATTGAGTAAATTAATGTTCTGATCGTCGATTTTGAGCGAGATGATTGGTCTATGGGATTTGAGATAAGCAATGGTCAAACCACTGGGCGGGTAATACAGTGGTAAGTGCCCAATCTGTGAAAATTAAGTGTGGAGGCCTGATATCTGCAATGCACCCAACGCACTGCAGTATGGGCAGTGAACACAAAGGGATCTGGGAGCCAACACACAAACTGTGCGCTAGCTTCATTGGACCTATTAAATACATGGCAACCACATAAAGCAGCTGATGTGTCTAAGCAGAGCCCATTTAGAATAAGCACTGAAATGGGCCTTTGAAATTTGAAAAGAAATTTGAGCATTTCTGCCTTTTACCTCCCCTGACCCTCTGACATTGATGCTCCCTGTGTCCCTCCCCTCACCCTAGGCCCAACATTCCTACCCTTTAAAGCAACTGGTGCGTAAGTGTAGCCCACTGCTCTTCATTGGCTTCCAGAACCTGACAATTCAGTCCTGGTACTCCTGGCGCATCGAGAAATGGCTGTGGAGAGCCACTAAATTATGTAAATTGACTGATCTCCGTTAACTGTCGTGGGCAGCCCAATTATGCATTGGTGCAGAGAGTGTGTGGTGCTAGTGGTGGGGTGCTCAGGCAGTTTTATTAGGCCCCATGAGCCAGGATTGGTCCCATTCATTTCCTTGAGGGAGGTTTCAATAAAAGTTACTTTGTAACAATATGTACTAAACAAATCAAAACAACGATATATTACATTCATCAGGTATGTGGTATTCTGGATACAATAAAAAGCTGGGAGGGAGTTTGTTGAGAGGAAGACAAGTTGTGATTAGTACTTGTGATCATTTGAAATAGTTTAACTACTTTTCCGTTAAATGGCAAATGGAAAACAAAAGCAGAAAATAAGTTGTCAACTGCTAGAGAGTAGGAAGTATCTATCGATGTGAACAAGTATCTATCGATGTAGACCTTTAGCCCTAGCTCAGGACATTTCATTCCCACAGAAAAACAACACAAAAAAAAAGAGCAGGGGAGTTCTCCCACTGACCTGGCCAACATTTATCCCCTAACCAACACCACTAAAGCAGATTATCTGGTTGTTTTCTCATTGCTGTTTGTGGGACCTTGCTCAAATTGGCTGCCACATTTGCCTACATTACCAAGTGATAATGCCAAAAGTACTTCATTGGCTGTGAAGCACCTGAGGAAATGAAAAATGCTATATAAATGCAAGTTTGTTCTTTCACTACAAGGTAGCTGAAGTCACTGTCTCTTTGAATTCCCCTTCCTGCACTCACCGCCTTCCTCTGAACAGCTGAGATCTGGATGTACATGGGTGCATATATATTTCTATATAGTTAGTGAATATCTGAAATGAGTATATTTGTCATTATATGTGATACATATTCAAACACATTGAAAAGTATGCCTATGGCAGGGAAGGGGTCGTGCTTAATGACACAAGAAGTACTGTACAAATAAACCTGATTAAACTTTTAAAAATCTGGCACTATAAAGGCCAGATTATTTCTTAGTATTGTTACTTAGCCTGTTCGGTACACTCAGCCTGCAGTCATTAACTCAGTTGGTGGCCTTTTAACACCACCAAGAGTTGAATTCGCTGCATTATATTTCTTATGGCGGAAGAAAACAAATAATAGACTTTGATCAAAGCCACAAATTCTGACATATGTGTCAGATGCAAGCATTTGCTTTATGAGCACCAGTATTTGTTATCAAAACCTCTTTTACGAGGCTTTGATAACAAATTTAACGAATGGGTATTCCTAAAATTAGTTTGTTGATTGTAGAATTGCTGTAGTGTCATTAAATTTCAATAATTTAAAAATACTGCAATTCTGTTACCAATAATCCTTAAATTCAATATGCATAATTTAAAGAGAAAATGTCAGCTATCCTGCCGAGGCTGCCATTCTTACGTGCTGAGTAAGCAGACTGCAGCTATATTCCACTGTCCATGTGATTGTTTCTCCAGCAGCAGGTAGTGACAGACCTAATAGATTCAGTGTGGCTTCTTGACATTGCTACTGACTTTATCCTTCTGCTCTGAGGTACATTCAAACCATTAAAAAAGTATTCACCAAAAGCGTGAGGTAAAATATTGTCATTTAAAATTAATATAGTTAACTAAAAAATGCCAATACTTTAAGCATACTGATATTTAAAATATATATTTAATTCAAACTATGTTTTTATTTTTGAACCTAAATAATAATACAGCAGTGGTACAGAATATTTCTCAGAAGTCTTCCTGCACCTTTCATTTCAGTGTCATTTCTCTGTTACTGAGGCAGCCCTGCGTGCAATTGCATGTAAAGCGATTGAAAGGAAGATGGGGGCCAGAGGACTGAGATCAATCATGGTATGTTATGGGAACTTCACTTTTACCAAACTACTTGCATCTGTTAAAGACTGCAGTTGCATTTTGGAAGTAAAATTTTAAAATATTTTAGGACAAAAACCAATCGCTAGGGTGGTAGCCAGAAAGCAAAATATAATATTTCTTCTGAGTTCTGTTGTAAATTAGCACACTGGGCTGTAACAAAGGCTCAGCAGAGAGGACAGGTGAACTAACAGAACTAGTTCTGCCCTTCCTGCTGTCTATCATGGAGTTGCAGTGTTGTAGGCTAAGTTGAGTTCTTGGGCAGAGCACCAGGTATCACCTTATGATAATAGAGTGTTTGGTGAAAACTTTTATCTGTTTCTTGATCAGCTAAAACACACCTTCCATCAGCTGATCACTTAAGCAAATCAACACCAATAATATAGAAATGTGTGATCTGCATGGCTGTTACTTTGCAACTGAACGAGATGATTTGGGAAAATTAGAGAAAAACATTCATAATTTTCCACTTTCATTCATAAATTGTGTTTTTTAATGACTTTTTGTGTTGAAGTTATTTAATATTTATTTCAATAATCTACAAAATGATAACGTTGCTGTAAATTAAACATATCTGCATGGACATTTGAATTTATGAATTGATAGAACAGAACAATGTAAAGAGACTACTGTCAAGAATTTTAAAGTTGCAAGCCCAGAAATTCCCATTTATATGATGATCGCTGTATGATTAAACATTTTGGTAGACTCCCATTTTCTAATGCCACCTTTTATATTATTTTCATTTTGATGGTCTACTTCCTCTATTTTGCTCCTTGTCCTTCCCTGACCACATACCAGCTGCAGCCAAGCAGGCAGATGATGGGTCATCTCCCAGGTCTTCACCAAAGCTGCTCTAAAATGCTGGGAAATACAAGAGAGTGGCCCAGGGATGAGTTTTCTGATTTTTTTTTCTTGCTGCGAGGAAACAACTGGGCTCCTTTTGTAACATCAACACTGCTGGAATTCAAAATCTCAAGGGACTGTATCATCCTGCCACTCTATGGTGCTGTAACATGCGGCACCACTGCACGTACGGTGTTATCTTTTAATGAGCGAACAGTCCAAGTTCTTTGCCCCCGATGTCACATTTTGCTGTCATGTTAGTGCTCTCCATACACCGTAATCACATTAAAGTCAGCGCAGTGCTTCACTTTTAATTAAATTTGCCCCCCCACCACCTTGTACTTGTTTTATTTTTTCCCACTCCAACAAGTGTCTCCCTGCACCATTCCCAGCTGACAGGGCAGGAAGGCTGCCCCCAGGGCACTACAAATATCAATCATGAACCGGTGCGAGAGGAGACTTGGACCTTGTACCTGATTTTTTTTCCTCCCTGTGGGGAAATACCAAGTCCTCACTCACCATCTTCATTAACTTCATGGGTGAGATTGGAAACTCATTATGTGAAAAAACATGTGTATAAACTATGTCCGACTCCATGGTCCACTGCATTGAAGGACTGACCATATGTTGTGTTTTAATTTTGGTTTTAGCAGATTTCAGTCATACTGATACCTATGTGCTATAAGGTGCAAATATAATTACTTGACTATAAGCTCTTTAAAAATGATAAAAGTCTAGCTAATAGTTACACCTTTGAAGGATGGTGATGTCTGGTTTTATTTCAGGAAGAACTGCTGCTAGAACCTATGTATGAGATCCCTAATTCAGATATCATTGGTGTTCATGTAGATAAGGATGTTGTTGATGGTAAGAAGGTTCCACAGTATATTAGGTAAGCTTCAGTACTTGTACTAACAAGATTGTTGTGATTATTATGATCGGGTGCGTTCGTGGCAGGGGGGGCTGCGAAAATCCGGGATTCCCGGGGCGGGTCTGGAGCCCGGCTCCAACCCGCCCCATTTCCGGGTTCCCCAGTGACGCGCTTACATGCGCGCGCTGCCCCCGAATGTGGGACTCCTACCGGCAATTAAAACTGGCGGGGTGCCACTTAAAGTACTTGAACAGGTATTTCAGGTTGTTTACAGACCTGATTGACCTGATATTTTAGGAGGGATCGTATTTTGAAATTAACTGAGACTGTTTCCCGTACTGGGGGAAATGCTCCCACTTGAAATGGACATGTTGCAGCCACCAGCCTGTGGCAGCTGCAAAGGTCCATTTGACAGGTGGGGGGGGAGACTCTCACTCATTGCAGGAGGCCACTCTGTCACTTTGGACAAAGTTTGGCCTCCACCACCCTCCTCCTAACAATCAAATGCATAAACTTGCACACTTACCCCGGTGTCCAGACACATTTACCTACCTTGCGGACCCCCTCAAATGTACATCTTCCGGATGGGGGCTGCCGTAGCTGCAGTCATGACCTCCTCAGAGGGCGAACAGCATCACCAGCCTCGCCGGCCACACCGTCTACCTCTGACACGTGGAGCTGCACAACACAGTGCTGTGACACATCCACCTGCATAGCAGGAGGGAGGGCAACCACAGAGAGAGATGCTTCGCAGAGGGCACTACCCTCGCCACAGGGTCTACAGACTGAGGCTCAGCTTCCGTGGACATGTAGCCGCGGACAACTACAGCCTCCTTCATGCCGAGCTACTCCCGGCTGGCCCGAGCACTATCTTCTTACCTGTCGCTGTCAAAGTCACCACTGCCCTCAACAACTTCTCCTCCGCATCCTTCCAGGGTGCCACCGGGGACATCGCCGACGTCTCTCAGTCGTCTGCACAAAAGAGCCCTGCAAATACACCTACACCCACTCTGCAGTGACACAATGGGTGGCATCAGTTATGGGTGATCCTCAGGAAAGGGCATTATTGCACAAACCAGACAAGATTCGCAAAGACGTGGCAGTAGTGGTGACAATATAATATGTTATGTGAGTTGATCAGAAATTAAATATAGGTAAACACCATGACAAACCCTCAAACACCCTTCATGCTCATGACACATTTGCGCCTCCTACTGCACATAGGTGATGCATGCCCTGTGACTGCAGCACAGGTAATGGCAGGTTGAGTGAGGCTGACCATGAAAAAGATGCATCAGAGGGTGAGTATGAGATACAGCCATGAGATTGTATGAGGATTGGGTTGAGTGTAGTGGTGGGATGAGTACTGGCGAGGTGAGTAAGTGCAGGTAAGATGAGGATGAGCTTTGATTGGGTGTGAGGGTGATGTGATAGAGTAGTGTTGGCAGTGCAGAAGGAGATTTGGGGTGGGGGCAGTGATGTGGCAGACGCAGTGTAGGGGAATGAGTAAGTGGACTCATTTCGGCTGACCTACTTAGGTCATTGAAGCACCTCCTGCATTGTATGCATGTGCGCAATATGTTGGTGGTGCTGGTGACCTCCTCTACCACCTCGAGTCAGTCCTTCTTGGTGGCAGAGGCAGGCCGCTTCCTCCCGCCCGCCGGGGGGAAGATCCCTGCCCTTCCCCTCCTCCTCACCTCATCCAATGATACCTGGAGTGAGGCAACATTAAACCTGGGAGCAGCCATCCCCCTGGGCTGCTCCATGCTGTAATTTTTCCTATTTTCTGCAGCATCAGTCAGTGGAGGACTGCCCCTTTAAATAGGGCTCCTCCAGCTGACAGACCTTGCTGCGCATGCGCAGTTCGCCCGCCGCGTGGCTTACCAGCGGGAAACCCGGAAGCACAGGTAAGTGGCTCCAATTATCCTGTAATTGCGTGCGGAGCACCCCGATTTCACCGGGCGCATTACCCACGCGCCCAGTCGACCCCCTGCTGAGAACCCACTGCCCTGCTAATATCGAGCCCTATATGTATAATTACTGTAGAATCACGATCAAAATAGCCAGAATACCAGCATCTAGGATGGATCTGTCCTATATTTCTTGTGTTTGATATACTAAGGTATATTTTCTTCTGTGTATAAAGTTAAAGAGAAATTATTTTACTAAGGTGTTATTGTGGATCAATGAGAGTTTGGTAAAATATTTTTTCTTTAAATTTACAGAGAGAAAAATATATGCCACCTCTGCCATTAGTACAATAGCACTTCAAATTCTAACTGACAATACGTTCCTTGTTAACATTGCTTCCAATGATCCTATTTTGGAAATCAAGGCTGAAGAGTCCTAACAATAGTAACATGTCATATATTTATATATCCTGATGGTGACACTTGTGTTTTAAGGTGTGTTTTCTTAGCTTCCACTTTCTATTACCGTGTGAACTAAATTACAGTGATTGATTCTTACAGGGCACCACCAAATGTGGATGGCAACCATAAGTTGAGTAGCCATGATCATGGATGGATGAAAAGAGCTGACACATTCAGCAAATGATCAGCCAACTGAATACTACTCGGTACAATGTGAAAAGGGGCTGTTTTGGAGGACAAACTGAAACAAGTAAAGCACACTCGTTTGTGATCAATAAACGTGAGATGTTTGCACATTATAGGCTCTTCCCGATATTTTTAAACTCCGGGTTGGGGGTGGTGATTATATACAGTAAAACTTTCTAGAAAATAAAACTTCGAAGTTTCTCTCTTACACCACCCAAGAGCAATGAAACAAAACTTTATTGAAATACTTTTTAAAATATCATTTTATTTAGGACCCCCTCCCCCTCATAGGTGTCAGCCGTGGCTCAGTGGGTCTCATTCTCGTCTCTGAGTCAGGAAGTCATGGGTTTGAGCCCCCGGTCCAGAGACTCGAGCCTCATAATCCAGGCCCGACACTCCCCCAGTGCTAGTACTGAGGGAGTGTTGCATTGTCAGAGGTGCCGTCCTTCGGATGAGACGCTAAACCGAGGCTTGGTGTGCCCTCTCAGGTGGAAGTAAAAGCTCCCACGGCCACTATTGGAAGAAGAGCAGGGAGACAGTAGATTATTTGGTCATTTATCTCATTGGCTGTTTGTGGGATCTTGCTGTGCGCAAATTGGCTGCCATGTTTCCTACATTACAACAATGACTACACTTCAAAAAATAAACTTCATGGGCTGCGAAGCACTTTGGGTCGTCCTGATGTCGTGAAAGGCGCTACAGAAATGCAAATTTGTTTGTTCGTTCGTATTTGCTTCTTTGTCAGAGATTAGATCCAGTGTTCAAGAATATACAACTAAACAGCTTCTTTTTCATGCCCGTACATCTGTAAGTATGAATCAATAGTGAAATTTATTTCTGTTTATTATTGTATCTTTGTCACTATGTTCGTATAGAAACACAGTTCTGTATCACAAGTAATCTCAAACAATAAAGAGCCACCACCTTCATGATTGGCAAATCTTTTCCCAGTTGTTTGCAAACATCTATTATGATGACTTAAATTGTGTCAAGATGTATCACTGTATCACAAGTGCAACGCCATTATGGCAAAAAATGACGTAAAATGACGTGGGGAAGTCATGTCTGACAAATTTGCTTGAGTTCTTTGAGGACATAACGTACAGGGTGGATAAAGGGGAACCAGTGGACGTAGTGTATTTAGACTTCCAGAAGGCATTCGACAAGGTGCCACATAAAAGATTATTGCTCAAGATAAAGAATCACTGGATTGGGGGTAATATTCTGGCATGGGTGGAGGATTGGTTATCTAACAGGAAGCAGAGAGTTGGGATAAATGGTTCATTCCCGGACTGGCAACCAGTGGCCAGTGGTGTTCCGCAGGGGTCGGTGCTGGGTCCCCAACTCTTTACAATCTATATTAACGATTTGGAGGAGGGGACTGAGTGTAACGTATCAAAGTTTGCAGATGATACAAAGATGGGAGGGAAAGTAGAGAGTGAGGAGGACATAAAAAACCTACAAGGGGATATAGACAGGCTGGGTGAGTGGGCAGAGATTTGGCAGATGCAATACAATATTGGAAAATGTGAGGTTATGCACTTTGGCAGGAAAAATCAGAGAGCAAGTTATTATCTTAATGGCGAGAAACTGGAAAGTACTGCAGTACAAAGGGATCTGGGGGTCCTAGTGCAAGAAAGTCAAAAAGTTAGTATGCAGGTGCAGCAGGTGATCAAGAAGGCCAACGGAATGTTGGCTTTTATTGCTAGGGGGATAGAATATAAAAACAGGGAGGTATTGCTGCAGTTATATAAGGTATTGGTGGGACCGCACCTGGAATACTGCATACAGTTTTGGTGTCCATACTTAAGAAAAGACATACTTGCTCTCGAGGCAGTACAAAGAAGGTTCACTCGGTTAATCCCGGGGATGAGGGGGCGGACGTATGAGGAGAGGTTGAGTAGATTGGGACTCTACTCATTGGAGTTCAGAAGAATGAGAGGCGATCTTATTGAAACATATAAGATTGTGAAGGGGCTTGATCGGGTGGATGCGGTGAGGATGTTCCCAAGGATGGGTGAAACTAGAACGAGGGGGCATAATCTTAGAATAAGGGGCTGCTCTTTCAAAACTGAGATGAGGAGAAACTTCTTCACTCAGAGGGTGGTAGGTCTGTGGAATTTGCTGCCCCAGGAAGCTGTGGAAGCTACATCATTAAATAAATTTAAAACAGAAATAGACAGTTTCCTAGAAGTAAAGGGAATTAGGGGTTACGGGGAGCGGGCAGGAAATTGGACATGAATTTAAATTTGAGGTTAGGATCAGATCAGCCATGATCTTATTGAATGGCGGAGCAGGCTCGAGGGGCCGATTGGCCTACTCCTGCTCCTATTTCTTATGTTCTTATGTTCTTATACCCTTCTAGTTCTTCCTTCCCTCAAATGGTTTTCAAAATACTTTTGTATGAAGATTGTGCACCAGGTCCAAAATTCCGCTGCTGGAAGCGACACGGAGCAGGACGTCTGGCTGCCCGTGGCCACCAATATAGATCCATTCTCAAATTACAGAAACAGGGCCGTTTCCATAATCAGGGCGGGTGGCCTGTACCTCTACGGGCGCATCAGACAAGCCCCCTCTGCAGTGCATGTGATACGGCAATTAGCTTTTTCTTGGGCACTTGTGGGTCCTTTACTAAACCCACAGTGGAGGTTATGCCAGCCCTCAGCTGGTGAGAGTTCTTTTGGGCCTTATAGAGGCGTAATGGGCAAAATTCTCCCTGGAAATGGAAGAGGGGTTGAACAGTAAAGTCGCTCACACACTACTCGACTGGAATTTGCAGTTCTGGATATTGGGGTGGAATCCCAGCAAAACTAGGTTCCACCCCAATTTCCTTCCCCCCTCCGCCCCCCCAGCAGGTGATGTGCCTCCTATCCACCCACTCTGGCCCCCGCAGTTTCAGGACCTTAGTATCAAAATGGGCCCAAAGTCGGCAGAGCAATGACTCCATGCGTCAGTCCGTGCCAGCTTGAGGCTCGAGCTGAATTTAGCTTTGGATGGGGGGGCCTCAAACGTTCTGCTGGGCCCACAAAAATAAAAACTGAAAATTTCATGGGCCTTTTTTGAGTGGCTTCCAGTAGTCCCTTTAAGGATGCATGATGCAAACTCCACCCATTCGTACCTGAATTTCACTTTTGAGTTCTTACAACCAGCATAGGACCCCAATTTACATACTTAAAGAACACAACCCCTGTTTCAGGTGGGTACCCTTGACGACTAAAAGTCGCCCAAGCTGATATGGTGTCCAGTGCAGTTCCGGCGCGGCAGAGCACAACATGAAATCAGGTAATATTCCCCTCATTTTTACCAGCACCTCCATATTTCCAAGTTACATCTACCCACAACCTTGAAACTATCCTTGTGTTTCAAAATTAAAATTTCATGTTGTTCACAGGATGTGCTAAATATTTTGACAACATTTAAATATTCTATTTATTAACTTTTGAAAATGTCAGGGACAATGCAAGTAAAATTATATTAGCCAGTAGGCTTATTAGAATTTGTAAGACTGCATTTAAAATACATACATATTTAAAAATCTGAACATATCGAAGAATCTCAAAATGTTTCTCTGTATCTAATCTTCCTATCTTGTTGGAGGGAAGTATACAGTGGTGTCCCCTGGGGGTCGGTATTAAGACCACAACTCTTTTGGTATATATTAATAACCTGGACTTGAGAATAGGAGGCATAATTTCAAAGTTTGCAGATGACACAAAACTTGGAAACGTAGTATACAGTGAGGAGGATAGTAGCAGACTTCAGGGGGACATAAACAGACTGGTGAAATGTGCAGACACATGGCAGATGAAATTTGTATGTGCACCCCCAGGGAGACATGGGGGTGCACATACATAAATCCTAGAAGATGGCAGGACAAGTTGATAAGGCTGTTAAAAAATTATATAGGATCGTTGGCTTTATAAATAGAGACGTAGAGTACAAAAGCAAGGAAGTTATGCTAAACCTTTATAAAACACTGGTTAGGCTTCAGTTGGAGTATTGTGTCCAATTCTGGGCACCAGATTTTAGGAAGGATGTCAAGGCTTTGGAGAGGGTGCAGGTAATTTTTTCTCATATTCATTCTTGGGATATGGTCGTCGCTAGCAAGACAATATTTATTGCCCATCCCTAGTTGCCCTTGAGAAAGTGATGGTGGGCCTTCGTCTAGAACTGCTACAGTCTGTGTGGTGAAGGTTCTCCTACAGTGCTGTTAGGTAGGGAGTACCAGGATTTGACCGAGTGATGATGAAGGAACGGCGGTGATATGTGTCCAAGCCAGGATGATGTGTGACTTGAAGGGGAACTTGGACACGATGGTGTTCCCATGTGCCTGCTACCCTTGTCCTTCTAGGTGATAAAGGTCACAGGTTTGGGAAGTGCTGTAGAAACGGCCTTGGTGAGTTGCTGCAGTGCATCCTGTACAAAGTACACACTGCAGCCACAGTGTGCCGGTGGTCGAGGGAGTGGATATTTCAGGTGAGGTGGATGGGCTGTCAATCAAGCAGACTGCTTTATCCTGGTTTGTGTTGAGTTTCTTGAGTGTTGTTGGAGCTGCACCCACCGAGTCAGGTGGAAAGTATTCCATCACACTCCTGACTTGTGCCTTGTAGATAGTGGAAAGGCTTTGAGGAGTTAGGGGGTGAGCCACTCACTGCAGAATACCCAGACTCTGACCTGCTCTTGTTGCCACGACATTTATATGGCTGGTCCAGTTGAGTTTCTGGTTAATGGTGACCCCCAGGATGTTGATGGTGGGGGATTCGGCGATGGTAATGCCGTTGAATGTCAAGGGGAGGTGGTTAGACTCTCTCTTGTTGGAGATGGTCATTGCCTGGCACTTGTCTGGCGCAAATGTTACTTGCCACTTATGAGCCCAAGCCTGGATGTTGTCCAGGTCTTGCTGCATGCGGGCTCGGACTGCTTCATTATTTGAGGGGTTGCGAATGGAACTGAACACTGTGCAGTCATCAGCGAACATCCCCATTTCTGACCTTATGATGGAGGGAAGGTCATTGATGAAGCAGCTGAAGATGGTTGGGCCTAGAACACTGCCTTGAGGAACTCCTGCAGCAATGTCCTGGGGCTGAGATGATTGGCCTCCAACAACCACTACCATCTTCCTTTGTGCTAGGTATGACTCCAGCCACTGGAGAGTTTTCCCCCTGATTCCCATTGATTTCAATTTTACTCGGGCTCCTTGGTGCCACACTTGGTCAAAGGCTGCCTTGATGTCAAGGGCAGTCACTCTCACCTCACCTCTGGAATTCAGCTCTTTTGTCTGTATTCTTCTGTGCTGATTCTATAATTATATACTTTCTCTCTAAAATTTTGCCACCCAATTCGAATGTTTCTTACATATGTTCACTGATCTGTTACGCATTTCCATTTTCAAAAAAAATTCCAAACCCTAGTAATTTATTTGTTACAAATTAACTGGAAACGAATTGACAATATTCCAACCTGCCCTGAGGAACGACAATCCTGCTCAACAACACAACAATGCCATTGGGGATCTGGGGTGGAGAGTGTTGCACGGAGCAGTCCCCACGATCAGGCGTTTAAGCCATTTCACGGACTCCCAGGCCGCCTGCAATTTCTGTGGCTTGAATGAGTCTGAGTTTCATTTAGTCACAGGGTGTGGGAGGCTATGGTCCCTGTTCCACTATTTAGGGCGGCTGCTCCTCAAGTCCTGGCTGCACTTCAGTCCCACGCTACTGATCTTTGGCCACCCGGTGAGGAGGGGGCGGGCAAGTCGGGGAACGTCCTCTTGGGCCTGTCCAAGGTGGCTATCCACAGGTCCAGGTTAGACGCAGTCCGTGGGGACGGTCGATCCGACTGTCTGCCTCTCTTCCACGGCATTCTCCGCGCCAGGGTGGCCCTGGAGAGGGAGCACGGGGTGTCTGCTGGTACACTTGAGGCTTTCCGCCACCGGTGGGCACCGCAGGGACTGGAGTGCATCCTGGATCGTTATAATAAAATGATTATTTGACACATATTTTGTTGTGTTTTGATTTGCTGCGCATAAAACACACCCCAACACCCCCCTCCCTCCCCGACCTTATAAAAGGGGGGCCTAATCCACACAAAAAAACGAGATAAACCTCACTTATAAAAGGGGGGCCTAAAACACACAAAAAAAAGTCAACCTGCTTACACATCCATACTAGAGCAAAGTGAAGAAGAAAAAAAGAACAGAGAACAACAACAACTTCACTCCCCTGCCCAATCCTAAAAAAACACACAATGCCGCTCTCAGCGTCACGTGTTTGGGAGAGAGCCCGCCCCCTTACGGCTGTGATTGGATGCGCCCATTGCAGGCGGGTAAAGGCGGACAGTGCCAATTGGTTGAGCAGGCTGTCAGTCAGCAGCGGTGGTTGTTCTGTGGAAGGCGGAGGATGTGGTCGGGGTCGGGGTCGGGTTTGGGATCGGGATCAGGAACATTGGGTTCGGGGGCGCGTTTGGAGCTCGATTATTATTGGGACTGGTTCTGGCGGCAGGAGGTGGCGGACGGGTTATTCCTGATCCGCGAGCGCTTCTTCGAGTCAGGGCACCGCGCCAACATTTGGCTGTTGCAGGGCTCGCTGCGAGACCTGGTGATCGACGCCGGCCTCGGCCTGAGGAGCCTCCCGAGCTACCTGCGCATCACCGGCCTCATCGGCAATAAGCCGGTTCTGGCGGTCGCCACTCACATCCACTTCAATCACTCGGGCGGATTGCGCCACTTCGAAAGAGTGGCCGTGCATAGGGCCGAGGCTGGCGCGTTCGTGCAGGGAGACAACTTTGAAGCAGCGACTTGGCTGTCTCAGCGTGAGGTTATAAGGTCCCCTCGGCCGGGCTGGAAAGCAGACAATTACAGAGTGAACGCTTTGCAACCTGCCCGGATACTAGACGATGGTAAATGTTTGACCATTACAACTGTGTGCCCATCACTGATCGTGATAGCATAGCGACGACTTGAATTTATGTATTTAACTGAACAGGAACCGTGGCCAGACTCCCTTGTCCTGCTGCTACTCCGTGGGTGATAACCTGATTTGTCATACTGAGCCGTAATATAGACTAGGGAGATTCCAGATTGTTATCCCCAGTTCGTCCTGAAATGGTGGATTTCAGTCTACAATTGACCACAGTGTTCATGGTGTAAGGAGTTTAAAAAAAAAACAACCCAGAGTGTTTGCTCCTCATTGCTGCCCAGTGACTGCTGGAAAGTGTGTGCATGTTGGTACTGGGTAAGGACAGGGTCGGATTCAGATGTAGTGATGTCTGTGATAAAATGGCATGTTCTGTCCAAAGCGCACACATGAATGACCACTTGGGGATACTGTTGGTGACTGTGGAATAATACCGTTGTGTGACTGGGTTCCTTAGGTAAATCTTGTCTGATAACGCTCCAATGAAGCACATTGGGAATGTTTTACTACGTTAAAGGTATCATAGTTGGTACAGTGCACGGGGAGGCCCACCGTGCCTGTGCCAGCTCTTTTGAAAGGGCTATCCAATTAGTCCCATTCCCCTGCTCTTTCCCCATAACCCTGTAAATTTTTTCTCTTCAAGTATCTATCCAATTCCCTTTTGAAAGTTACTATTGAATCTACTTCCACCACCCTTTCAGGCAGTGCATTCCAGATCATTATATAAATGCAAGTTGTGAGGGGAGAAAAACTTGAACCAATGGCCATGTTCTTTAATGCTGGAATGTGTTTCATGCAAGGGAATTTAGTGGCAGGTGTTCTTTGATTCTATTCCCCACCCTTTTCAAGATATTTGGAGGTAAACCTTTCTTTTCAGTGGTGGTCAGTTTCAGGAATGTGTACTCTCAGCATAGGCTACTGACATCTGTCCTCCCATCTACAAGTAAGGAATGGGTAGGTGATTCTCTCTTAGCCATACCATCAGGGGTGATCAAAGGAAAGACAGCTTATCACAGAAAAAGAGGTAAAACCAGAGGGTCAGTTATCTGGGGTAGCTCTTTCATTAGTTGGTTGCAAAGCACCATTGGGAGTATGTTTCTTTCTTACCTCAGTTACAGCTGGGGTAATTACACTCTGAAGAGCAATATGTAGATATATATTACTTTGGAGGAGGGGGGAGGAACACAACAAGAACAAGTTGCATTTATATAGTGCTATTAACATAGAAAAATGTCCCAAGGCACTTCACAGAAGCATAATCAGACAAACAATGAACGCCAACCAAAGGAGGAGATATTAAGAGGGGTGACCATAAGCTTGGTCAAGGAGGTGAATTTTAATGAAGGTCAAAGGAAAAAAGGGAGGTGGAGGGATTTAGCGTGAGAATTTTAGGGTGTGGGATACAGACGGCTGATGGCCAATGGTGGGGCAAAGTGGGCAATTTACAAAAGGCCAGGGTCAGAGGAACGGAGGGGAGAATTGTAGAGCTGGAGGAAGTTACAGAGATAGGGAGGGCGAGGCCATGAAGGCATTTAAATACCAGGATGAGAATTTTAAATTGGAGGTATTGGGGACAGAGAGCCGGTGTAAGCCAGCAAGGACAGGAGTGATGGTTGAGCAGGACGTGGTGTGGAATTGGGAATGGGCAGTAGAGTTTTGTATGAGTTGAAATTTGTGGAGGATGGGAGACTGACCAGGAGGGCATTTAAATAACTGAGTCTGGAGGTGACAGAGGCGTGAACGAAGCTTTCATCGGCAGATCGGCAGGGGCAGAGGTGGCCATTTATAGAAGTGGAAGTAGGTGTTCTTTGTGGTCGATAATGGGGTCAGAAGCTCAACTGTTAGTCAAATCGGAGGCCAAGATGCAAACAATCTGCTTCAGCCTGAGAATGGCCGGGGAGGAAAATGGATTTGGTGGCATAGGTATGGAGTTTGTGGCTGGGGCTGGAGATGATGGTTTTAGACTTCTCATTGTTTAAATGGAGGTAATTGCGGCTCTTCCAAGACTGGATATTGGACAAGCAGTCTGATAATACGGGCAAAGGGGTCGAGAGAGAGAGAGAGGTGGAGCGGGATGTCGTCCGCATACATGCAGAAGCTGAACCCATGCCTATGGATGATGTCGCCAAGGGGAAGCATGTACATGTGGAAGAGGAGGGGGCTGAAGACAGACCCTTGGGGGACTTTGGAGGTAATGGTGTGGGGGTGGGAAGAGAAGCATTGATGTAGATGCTCTGGCTGTGGTTGGATAGGTAAGAGTGGAACCAAGCAAGAGCAATCTCATTGAGCTGAAGGAAAAGAATTGGGAGGAGGATGTTGTGGTTGGTCATGTCAAAAGCTGCTGAGAGGTCAAGGAGGGATAATGCACCATGGTCACGGAGGATGTCATTTGTGACTTTGGTTAGGACCGTCGAGAATGCTGCAGCAGGGCATAAACCTGATTAGAGAGATTCAAACATGGAATTGTGGATAAGATGGGCACGGATTTGGGAGACGACAACATGTTCACAATCTTTGGAGAGGAAAGCTGTTGTTTCCAAGGGTAGAGGAGTCGAAGGTGGTTTGTTTTGAGGAAGAGGGTGATGATGATGGTTTTGAAAAGGAGGGGGAACCATTTACAATGTCTGCTAGTACAGGAGCCAGGAAAGGAAGTTTGGTGGTCAGAGTTTAGTGGGGATGGGGTCAAGGGAGCAGGAGATGGGTCTCATTGACAAGGTGTGCTTGGAGAGGGCATGAACGGAGACAAGAGGTAACGAGATAAAGACTCGGGTTCAGGGTTGGGTGGAGAAAATCTATGGATTGGTGGATAAAGGGAAAGGGGGGAAGGAGAAAGAAAGGAAACAAAGAAAGACTTGCACTTATATAGTGCCTTTTACGACCTCAGGATGCCCTAAAGAGCTTTGCAGTCAATTAAATATTCCTGAAGTGTAGTCACTATTGTAATGTCGGAAATGTGGCAGCCAATTTGCGCACATCAGTGTCCCACAAACAGCAATGTGATAATGACCAGATAATCTGTTTTTAAGCATTGATTGAGGGATAAATATTGGCCAGAACTTCCCCGCTCCTCTTTGAAATAGTGTCATGGGATCTTTTATGTTCACCTTGAGAGGGCAGACGGGGCCTCGATTTAACCTCTCATCCAAAAGGCAGCATCTCCGACAGTGCAGCATTTTTTCAGTACTGCACTGGAGTGTCAGCTTAGATTGGTACACAGCAAGGTCCCACAGGCAGCAATTTGATAATGACCAGATAATTTTTTTTAGTGATGTTGAGGAACAGAGGCAACTGAATGGATCGTCTCAATCTTAATGATAATAGAAGTCTATGAGCTCCTTGCACTTGTTGGAGGGGAATGGGTGAGGTAAAGAGATGGTTGGAATCGGAGAAAAGAGGCCAGGGGTTATCTTTGCTTTCCAGGATAATCCTGGCGTTGAGGGCAATTTTGGCAGAGGAGATTGAGGCTTGATGGTGCTTGATTCCTCAGTTATGAGGAAACTCTACAGTAACTGGGGCTGTTTTCATTATAGAGTAGGGAAGGTTGAGATATAATCGAGACATTCAAAATTAGGAAAGGCTTTGATAAAGTAAGTGGAGAAAAGTTATTCCTAATGGTTAGTGAGTTGTTAACTAGATCGTCACCAAAAAAACTGAGATAGGTCAGCAGATTTCTTTTTGTGCAGAGACTTATTAGGGCACTTGAAGCCAAATGCATAATAGTTATTAAAAGGGAAGTAGATAAATCTTCAAAATAGAAACATTTAAAAGGATGTGGGGAAAGAGCACAGGAATGGGATTAAGTGGATACCTCTTTTGGCTAGCCGGTATAGGCATTATGGCAGGATGACGTCCTTCTGTGCTGTACGTTTTTATGCTCCCTGCTGTGGGGGGAAATGTAAATCGCAATCCTACTTTTCCACAATTTTGATTGAAATTTACATACTTTTGGGACATCCAGTTCTGTGGAATTTTATACCCTAGCACTAGGCTTCTTTGCAGGGACTTGCATGATAAAGAAAGGAAGCTTTCTGCTCTAACCTCCACTTATTTTGGTAGGAAGAATAGGGAGAGGCAATATAAGTTAAATGATACAATTTTAAAGGGATAACAGGAACACAGAGATCTGGGGATGTATGTACACAAATCTTTGAAGGTGGCAGGACAAGTTGAGAGGGCTGTTTTTTTAAAAAAAGATTACAGGATCCGTGGCTTTATAAACAGATGCATAGGGCATGATTTTAGCTTGGAGGCGGGAAGTCAGTGGATCGGTAAATAATCACATGGGGAACCCAGAAGTAATTTGAGCGCGTCGGATTGTGCGATCGCACCTCAATTGAAGGCACTTCATTTTACTTCTGGGTTTCGCGTCTCTAAGCTGCACAGCAGATGTACTGCGCATCCGCATGACGTGATTTAAAGCCCACTATTAAAGGGCCAATGCAAAAATTGATTTTGAAGGAGAAAGGAAAAAGCGAAATGGAAGGACATAGAGGAAAGGCAGCGCCCAGGTTCTCAGATGCCTCTCTTGAGATATTACTCACTGCTGTGAGAAGCAGGAGGGAGTTGTTATACCCAGGTGATAGGAAGAAACCTGCTTCTGCCACCAAGAAGGCGTGGCTGAAGGTGGCAGAATACGTCAACAGCAGGAGCATGGTGCCCAAGTCTTTGCTGCAGTGCAGGAAGCATTTTATTGACCTAACCAGGTCAGGAAAAGTGAGTGCATTTGCTGATTCACCCACATCCTGTGTTGCGCAACCCCCCCCCCCATTCTTTGTTGGCAGGCCTAGTCCATCACATCACTCCACACACTCAATTAAGTTTCAGCATCAACCATCCTTCACTTTCTACGTACTTCCTCAGCTCCCCATTTACGTACCCACCACTGCCACTCACCCCAGACTTGATGCATTTTGATGTAGCATCTGATTGTCACCCTTTGATGCATCTGTTTAATTGTCAGCCTCACCCAAAGTAATGCATTCATAGGGTGAAAGCGTCACTTGTAGTCACTCACAGGTCAGTTTTTCCCCTTGTAAGAGAAGAGAGTGCAAAACGCAAGGGAGATGATCACAACTGAAAGTGGTCCCACCACATATAGTGGAGCTGACAGATGTGGAGGAGGAGGCTATGGAAATAAGTGGGACAGTTGTATGCCTAGTCATCGGAGATGGAGAGATGGGGACCTGCAGGTGGCTGGTGACAGAATTTTAACGTCTTTCATACACATGACGAATTGATTTTGTCAATGAGTGAACTGTGCCAGAACTCAGTATGGTCATTGGAAAGATTGTCACTTTTCAGATGAATAATTCATATAGCTTCCTGTTGCCTTCCAAGGCACTCACGACTTCAAGAACAATCAGGGGAAATGGATGACATCGATTCCTCAGAGGAGCTCATTACTTCTGAGGGTGCACTGTCACAGAACATAGAGCAATGCACCAGCGCAGATATTCACACTTAGGTTGATCCTGTTAGACAGATAAGAACATAAGAAATAGGAGCAGGAGTACTCCATACGGCCCCTTGAGCCTGCTCCGCCATTCACTAAGATCATGGCTGATCTTCTACCTCAACTCCACTTTCCCACCCTATCCCCATATCCCTTGATTTCCTTAGTGTCGAAAAATCTATTGATTTCAGTTTTGAATATACTCAACGACTGAGCATCCACAGCCCTCTGGGGTAGAGAATTCCAAAGATTCACAATCCTCTGAAGAAATTTTTGCTCACCTCAGTCCTAAATAGCCGACCCCTTATCCTGAGACTGACACCTAGTTCTAGTCTCTCCTGCTAGGGGAAACAGCCTCTCAGCATCTGCCCTGTCAAGCCCTCTAAGAATTTTATATGTTTTAATGAGATCACACCTCATTCTAAACGCCAGAGAATATAGGCCCATTCTACTCAATCTCTCCTCGTAGGACAACCCTCTGATCCCAGGAATCAATCTAGTGAACCTTCATTGCACCCCCTCTAAGGCAAGTATATCTTTCCTTTGATAAGGAGACCAAAACTGTACACAGTACTCCAGATGTGGTCTCACAAGAGCCCTATATAATTGCAGCAAGACTTCCTTACTCTTATACACCAATCCCCTTGCAATAAAGGCTAACACCATTTGCTTTACTAATTGCTTGCTGTACCTGCATGTTAACTATCTGATTTGTGTACAAGGACATCCAAATCCCTCTGAATACCAACATTTCTTAGTCTCTCACCTTTTAAAAAATATTCTGCATTTCTATTCTTCTGACCAAAGTGGATGATTTCACATTTACCCACATTATGCTCCATCTGCTATATCTCTATGCCCAATCACTTAACCTGACTATATCCCTTTGTGGCCTGTTTGAATCCTTCTCACAGCTTACTTCAGTTGGGTTGTCACCTGGTGATTCACCACTCACAAATGTGCATGAGCAGACGCTGGTGGAAGGGACAGCTGTGGAGAGTCTGCGTCGGAGGGTGCACTCGTCTCTGATCTCTGCTCAACTGGAAACAGATGCTGAACCTCGCGGGCCATCGTTGAGAAGGGGAATGATTGAGGTACAGCTGCACCTTTGCGAGGTACTGGAAAATGTGCCATGCACATTCTCCACAATAGGGAGAGGATGGAGGAGTCCAACCCCATTGCTATTGGATTGTTGTCGCAGGTAATTGCAAGAATGTCTGCAATGGAGAGAGTGGCAGCCTCCATTGAGCTTCAAACATGGCTCTCAAATGAGTGTATGCAGGCCATGATAACGGCTGTGCAGACTCTGGATGCCAACATGTCTGCCACCTTAAACAGGATGACAGATACCTTTGACGTTACAAGGCAGCACATCTGTTCACTAACCTGCTGTCCAGCAGAGTGATGGAAGTGATGTTGCGCTGGTCCAGGAGAGGGATGATGGCTAAAGGGGACATGGAAGTAGGGACTCAACTCAAAGCACTCCCACGTCTAACCTGTTTCCCTCCCAACCCCCCACCCCCCCCAAACCAATATCTGCAAAGCTGCCTCCTCTCACGATGGCTGAGTCTGCCCCTGTACAGGTGCAGGTAGAGCAGTCTTTGGCGGTGCCCTCAAGGGCTCCAAAACCCAGAGAGCGCAGGCCAACAGCATCTCAGCAGTCAGCAGTCAGGACAGGTATCCGAGCAGCCTTCCACAGGGGATGCACCACGTAGAAGCGGCAGAAAGCGAAAGGTTAGCAATTGTAGTTCACCAAGGGTATTTGACAATGTCATGTGGTTCATTTATATATTTTTTTTGTTATGCCACATTAAATTTAATCATTATTACCACTACCACGTCTTGGCTGTTATTGCGCCCCGTGTGTGAAATCACCCTTTCATTTGCTTCATCATGAATGCTAAGATATGACGACATCCATTAGGTGCATGCGTGGTTGAAGGAATTTTCTGCAAAGGGAGGGAGGTGGAGCTGGCGGTGGTTGTTCTAGGCGGCCTGAGTATGTCAAATTCATTACATTGCACATCTCATCATGAGAACCTGTTAGATATGAGGGCAGCAACGTGCGCGGCTATTCTGGCGATGGGTTCCACATCTTCAATTTCCTCCTCCTCGTGATCTTCGTCCTCCTCATCCTCTTCCTCTTCTTCAATGTTGGTGCCAGCAGAGGATGTTTGATGAGCGTATTCTATGATTCGACCTCCTCCACCTGTAACCCTCTCTGCTGCACTATGTTGTGCAGGATGCAGTACATGATGATTATGCTGGACAGCCTTGCTGAAGGGCTCCTCCAGACCTATCCACGCACCTGAAGCACATCTTCAACACGCCTATGGCTTGGCCAGTGATAGATCTGGCGGTGATGTGGCTCTGGTTGTACTGCTGCTCTGCGGGGTTTCACATAGGTGTCATGAGCCACGTCTGCAGGGGGCATCCCTTGTCTCCAAGGAGCCCGCCCTTGAGTCTATCTCCTGTCTGGAATGGTGGACTTGCGCAAAATGAAGGAATCATGACAGCTGCCAGGGAATTTGGCGCACACCTGCAGAAATCTCTTCTGGTAGTCACACACCAGTTGTGTATTGATGGAGTGATAGCCCTTTCAGTTCATGAACACTCCTGGCTCATGTGGAGGTCCTCGGATTGCTACATGTGTGCAATCAATTGTGCCCTGTACCCGTGAAAAGCCAGTCAGAGTTGAAGCCCACTGCCTTCTCAGTCTGGCTAATGTCGCGGGGGAAGTCCACATAATTGGACGACCTGGCAAACAAACCATCCATCACCTGTCATGTACACTTACATGCAGGCGACTGAGAAACCTTGGAGATGTCATCGATGGCACCCTGGAAGGATCTGGAGGCGAAGAAATTGAGGGCAGTTGTGACATTGCCACCAGGTCCAGCTGGAAGCTGCTCTTCCTGAAGGATGTGGAGATGCCGGTGATGGACTGGGGTTGACAATTGTAAACAATTTTACAACACCAAGTTATAGTCCAGCAATTTTATTTTAAATTCACAAGCTTTCGGAGGCTTCCTCCTTCCTCAGGTGAACGTTTGTTGGAAATCTGCAGCTTCCTGAAGGAGGCTGCAGATGTCTGCGACCACCTGTCGACTCAATCTCAGCCTGTGTAGGCACTGCACCTTGTGCAGGAAGCTCAGTCTCTGCCTGTATACCCTCTCACGTGGGTAGTGCCTCCTACGACGCCCGCCCCTCCATTGGTCCCCTCTGCTCTTCTCCAGGTCGTTGTTGCGCACCTCTGTCTTGTGCACCTGCAGAATCCAGAACTGCATGCCATGTCTGCCCTGGATGGTGATGTGCCTCCTCCTCAGATGTACTGTGGAATAAATCCATTGCACCGCCCATCCTGGTCTTGTCATTTTGAGGGGCTCCAAAATGCTGGTAAATTTGTGTGAACACAAGAATTCTCAGTCTCAACAAAGAAATCTCAGTCTAAACACAAAGAATACCCAGCCAAATGTTTCAGAGAGCTGAGTGCCTAGTTGCAATTACTCACCTTTTATTGAGATGTGTTAAGGGGGCAAAATGAACTTCGGCTGCATCTTGCCTCTGTTTCAATGGTGTGTTTCAGAAGCCATGGGAGACATGTTCAGGAGAAGTTTAATCTGCTTATGTTGCAGAATCCACAAAAAGTTAAGTACCTCAAGTGTTTTAAGTGGCTACATTACCCTTTTAGCTATCGGCCCGCTGGCTTTAAGTGGGGAGGGGACTTCCAGGTTTCTGTTGCGCTCGCATCCTAACACGCCTGGGTTAAACCCGGAAGTGGATGCGTTGGAGCTGAGATGTGGTCCCGCTGAAGAGAACAACTATTTTTAACTACCCATCTGCCCCCAGCCCACCTGTTCTTAGGGGTTAAAATTACCCCCATAGAGTACAAAAGCAAGGAAGTTATGCTAAACTTTTATAAATCACTGGTTAGGCCCCAGTTGGAGTATTGTGTCCAATTCTGGGCACCATACTTTAAGAAGGATATCAAGGCTTTAAACAGGGTGCAGTGGATTTACTAGAACGGTACCAGGGATGCGGGACTTCAGTTAAGTGGAGAGACCAGAGAAGCTGGGGTTGTTTTCCTTAGAGCAGCGAACGTTATGGGGAAATTTAATAGAGGTATTCAAAATCATGAAGAGTTTTGATGGAATAAATAAGGAACAACTGTATGCAGTGGCAGAAGGATTGATCACCAGATTTAAGGTGATTGGCAAAAGGACCAGAGGCAACGAGGAAAACTTTTTAGTGTTGCAAGTGGTTGTGATCTGGAATGCACTGCCTGAAAGGATGGTGGAAGCAGATTCAATAGTAACTTTCAAAAGGAATTTGAATAAATACTTGAAGGGAAAAACATTGCAGGGATATGGGGAACGAGCAGGGGAGTGAGACTAATTCAATAGCTCTTTCAAAGAGCTGGCACAGGCATGATGGGCCGAATGGCCTCCTGTGCCACATCATTCTGTGATTCAAAGCAGTATTGCAGCCCAAGGAGTAGATCTTGACTCTGTGCGATGGTGTAAAATGGGCAATAGTGAGTCGGGAGAGATGTAAAACGGGCTGCTGATTCACTACCACCCGTTTTACACAATCGCACAGTCAAGATCAATCTCAAGACTGAACAGAATTCTACATTATGCTCACCAGTTTCAACAGTAGTAAGGCAATTCACAAAGATATTGGGCAAAGAATTGTGTATAGATAGCAAAATTAGAGATGCTTTTATTAATGGAAATAACTTCTGATTACAGTTACCCCTTGCATTTGTTGACGAGTTCAAATATTTACATTATAAATTAAATGTAAGTGGCAAGCCTGCTAATTCCAAGAGAGATTTGAGACTTTTATGCTTTTCATATTAGGTGACATTATTAATCTTGGAGACCGTCAGCTCACTGTTCTACACATGCCTGGTCACTCCAGAGGTAGCATCTGCCTTCACGACCGGGAGAACCGCATTCTCTTTAGTGGAGATGTAGTACACAATGGATCCATGATTGACTGGCTCCCTTATAGCAACATCAATGACTACATCCAAACTTGCAAACGTCTAATGAGCCTAGTGGACAATGGCCTTGTGAAAGATGTGCTGCCGGGTCATCTTGACCCCTTTGATGCTGAAAGACTTTACAATCTGGCTTCGAGTTACATTGCTAATGCTGGCGTGTGTCACAAAATTTCATCGTGTGCAATGAGATGCATTGCAAACATAGCCCTTTGGGTAAAGAATATTAGCAGACGATGAGTGGATCAATAAGATGGGTGATACAAAGTTTAACACTGTTTAAGCTTACAGGTTTCTTTTAAATAAGATTGATGTGATAGGAAGGAGTGTATTTGTAAATCAAATGATGTTCTTGTTCTTAGAGGGTTAATGTTAATACTTGATAATTGGAGGAAGCAGTTTTGTAACCATCTATGCTTCTGTAGGAGTAATGTCATGAAACAAAAATTCCACAAAACAATAATTTGGTAAAGTACATTGTGATTATACTGTAGTTACAAAAGAATAGAAATTAAAGTGGATTTTACACATAAGCTTATATGACAAAATTCATACTGTAGATCAATTTTGCATTTTATGACGTGCTGTCAGGAAAATTAGATTATCGTAACAACCATTCTTCACTGCCATCCCTTTTTTTTTTCTCTGGGCTGTTTAATTTTAGAACATTAATTTTAATTTTAGGTTGATGTAACATTTAGTTCCTTGCTAGGAACCCAATTTAAGTGTGGCATCTCTGCATTTGCAGATAAGTGAACGTAATTACAAAAATGACCAGCTTAAATTTCATTCATGTTTCTATCTACCCCCACCCCACCCAACCATATAAAGACATTGTTCTGGAGAGGAAAGGAAGAACTATGTTGGCTTTACATTGATGATGAGAAAGAGCTGAAGATGACTACTTAAGAGTCAGTATATGGTGAAGGAAGTGGAAAATTGTGTTTCTAGTCAAATAATTTGTATCCCTGTGAATTTCCCAATTGGTCACGCAGCATACAAAGAATGCTTGTATGATGTTATTAAACAGCAACAATGAATGACGTGGTGCAGGCAGGCCCCTCTATCAACAGCAAGTGGGTAAGCTATTTTATAAAACAAGAAAAATTAGAGATGTGAAAAGACCATTCTGCCATTGAATCTCATTCCTCCAGTATATTAATTCTTCCATCATTGGATCAAATTGTGTTTTGAATAACCTGTGTTTTCGTGTTATGACATTGATAGGTTATTCCAAACATTTGTTACCGAGTAAATATTTTTTCGTTAATATCTGTTCTAAATTTATCTTTTCATTACTTTTCATTTCATGTTCTCTGCTACTAATTTCTTGTCTTTCGATAATTTAGGTTTTCCTGATGAGGTTGTAAAATGAGACAATGACTTGTACAAGACTTTCTCCCACAAAACTGGATAATTGGGAAAGCAAATAGTTGGAGTGCAGATAATGGAGGTTCTTATGTTGTTCATCCCATTTATACTTGGGTTAGGTCTTGTTGCTCTTTTATATAACTATATTAAAAAGAACTGAGTTCAGTAAAATTTACACACTTGTATTATGACACTTGCAGATATATACTGAGGGCATCTTGCTGAATTCAGTATTTTTTGTTGGTATTGTTACTCAGTATTGCCATGATCTTTCTTGATGTAGGGGTCTTAGGGCCGATCAAGTAGTTGTAATAATAGTCTGAAAGGATGGTAAAACCCTTTCTAGCTGAAGGCCCTCCTGGAAGGGCTGGAGGTGAGAACATAACTAGAATGTGTGCAGTAGAGTCCCCGTTTGGCCATAGTTTCACCAGCATTCATCTGACCGGATTGGGTGGAATTTGCGGAGTCATGTTTGGTGTAAATTTTGAATTAGCCCTTCCTGCAATTAGGGGTTGCAGCAGTTATCCCTCTATGTCACCCACACTCCTTTCTCTTAAGTGGGTGACAGGTCTTACTCCTAAGAAGTACATACACTGAGCATTATATGTTGTCAGAGGAGAATAAGGAGGGGATGTTTCCATGATAGGAGCTCTGCTATGGAATAAGTCTAAAGGGATTAGTTTGCACTGTATTTTGGGCAGAATAACAAGGTCCTGCAGTCAGTGTCAGAGTTAAATGTAATGGTAGCTTTTATAATGCAAGTGCATCTCTCTTTATAATGTGGATACAAGACTGCAATTGATCATTTTGAACCTATCAGCACTTCTGTACACTGCCTGGCTGTGAATCCAGTTTTCTGGTCTGGGAAGAGCCCTGTGGATGTGCATTTACATGCACTTAGAGCTCATGTTTCAGGCTAGTAAAATTTAAATAAATTGAGAGTGGACTGGATTGTCTACACGCTAAGAAAATTTAAATAAGTTCTGCTTCAGTTTATAAAGTGTCCAGGAGATCCAAGAGGCTTTCCATGCATTTTTTAAGGTTTAATTGACAAAAACTGAAGTTATACTTCGTGCAGTGTCTAGTTGAAATGGTATGAGACTACCTTATCCTCTTTAATGGGGCCTGGCTATGAATCCAACTTTCTGGTCCAGGGAAGCAAAGTTGCACTGTCACTTTTGCATCATTGTGAAGTGGAAAGTGCTTTGCAGTGATGCAAAATGGCAGTATGACATTCCATTAGTGTAGACTGACCAGTGTATTGCAAAAATCTTCGCATAATTTCTAACAACTTCTGGTTATATATCCTATTCTTTAAGTGTTTCAATTGTTTTCCCCCATTGTCTGGACATTTAAAGTGAAATATGTACTATTATTTCAAGTTGCCTTTCCAAATCTTACTATGTCAATTTAATTCTTTATATACTTTGTATGTGTTTTTTTTACTGTTTCTATATTATCAGTGTTAAATTTAATTTGCTATGTATCTTCCTATTTGCATAACCAGTCTAAATAATTTTGCAAATTTTATGCTATTCATCTTTCTCCACTGTTCTCCCTATTTTTGTTGAGTCGTGGTTAGGGTGATGCCAAATGTGGATTTTAAAAGCCTATGAAAAGGAACACTGGGGTCAGTGTGGTGTATCACAGTTTTGAGGTGCTGAGAAAGAATGAGAAGTGGGAAACAATGTAATTAATGACTTGATTTCAAAATTGATTGCAAAAAAATGAAACAAAATCCACAGAAATTATAGATAAGAACATTTATTTATATTTCCCCTCTTGATTTCTTCAATTTTCATATTTCATACAAATGGTAAAATTGAAAACAAACACGTGAGTAAAATGAATAGTGTTCTGCATTTTGTACATCGTTTTCTTCTTGTTGAAAATTAACATTTGCATGTAGCTTTTTAAAATCTAATTGTTATCCAAGCTGGAACAACCAACAAAACTTGAGAAGCCACAGGGAAGTTGATCTATTTCCCAATCATGTGATTACTATAATTCACCTGCGTCTTTGTTGCTCATGAGTTATCAATTCAGACTATTTGTGGGATATGAAGCATTTCTCAGTCCACCATCATGTATCCTGTCACATATAGAAACATAGGATGATTACAGCAAGAAGGAGGCCATCCGGCCCATTGAGCCCATGCTAGCTCTTTGCAAGAGCAACCCAGTTAGTCCCAGTCCCCGGCTCTTTCCCCATAGCCCTGCAAATTTTTCCCTTCAAGTATTTATCGAATTCCTTTTTGAAAGCCAGGTTTGAATCTGCTTCCATCACCCTTTCAGGCAGCGCATTCCAGATCATAACAAATCGCTGCATAAAAAAGTTTTCCTCATGTCGCTTTGGTTCTTTTGCCAGTCACCTTAAATCTGTATCCTCTGGTTCTCAACCCGTTCGCCAATGGGAACAGTTTCTCTTTATTTACTTTATGTAAACCCTTCATGATTTTGAACACTTCTATCAAATCTCCTCTTAACCTTCTCTGTTCAAAGGAGAACAACCCCAGCTTCTCCAATCTATCCACGTATCTGAAGTCCCTTATCCCTGGAACCATTCTAGTAAATTTTTTCTGCACCCTCTCTAACACCTTCACATCCTTCCTAGAGTGCCCAAAATTGGACACAATACCCCAACTGTTGCTGAACCAGTGTTTTATAAAAGTTCAAAATAACTTTCTTGCTTTTGTACTCTGTGCCTCTATTTATAAAGCCCAGGATCCCATATGCTTTTTTAACCACTTTCTCAACCAGTCCTGCCACCTTCAACGATTTGTGCACATATACTCCCAGGTCTCTCTGTTCCTGTGCCCCCTTTAGAATTGTACCATTTAGTTTATATTGCCTCTCCTCATTTTTCCTGCCAAAATGTATCACTTCGCACTTCTCTGTGTTAAATTTCATCTGCCATGTGTCTGCCCATTCCATCAGCCTTTCTATGTCCTCTTGAAGTCTATTACTATCCCCTCCTCACTGTTTAATGACACAAGTTTTGTGTCATCCGCAAATTTTGAAATTGTGCCCTGTACACCCAAGTTCAAGTCATTAATATATATCAAAAAAAGCAGTGGTCCTAGTACCGACCTCTGGGGAACACCACTATATACCTTCCTCCAATCCGAAAACAACCGTTCACCACTACTCTCTGTTTCCTGTCACTTAGCCAATTTCGTATCCATGCTGCCACTGCCCCTTTTATTCCATTGCTACTTGCTCCTATACCCATCCCGTTGATAAGTTGTTCTAAAAAAAACACCCATTCTGAAGTAATGTTTTCTTGCATCTTGTTTGAATCTACTCCTTTTCAGCTTGTACTGATGTCTCCTTGTTGTTACTCTGCAGCAAAACAAATATCCCTGTCATGTTTTGGGATTTTTTTTCACCATGTTTCCACAGAAAGAATTTGGAAAAGTTATATTTAAATGTTGGGGTTTTTAAAGCAAAGTGTATTCACACAAATTTAAAAGAAAGCAATGACATAAAAGGTAGTTACAATGCTAAAGGGATCAGCTTCCAAATTGTTCAAAGACTGATAACAAGCAATTTGTTAATCTGTCTCAGTAATCAATAAACACCTCACACCCAAGGAGGTCCTTGATTTGGCAGTAGTTGTCTGGCACAGACCTCCCCTCTGAATGTGAACAGAGAGAAAAATGGGAACAAAAATAGAATTTTTAAACAGAAAGTTGTTAGAGCAAGTTTTCAGCAGGTTCAGAAGGTTAAGAGTGCAGGAGTGGAGTAAGAAGTTGTTTTGTTTAAGCCAAGCAAGATGACCCACTGATGTGGGGCCGTATAAAATGTTTGTTATTTTGTATTATTACTTGAAGTTAAATTGTACTGATTGAACTAAGTCCGATCAAAACTGTTGCTCTGTATGTTTGCTTGCTGTGAAATAAACCAGTTTTTAACAATTTGTATCCAATCTCATCTTACTAAGTGTTTTCTTGGGCTGCCTTAAAATGGGAGAGGCACGGGTGGGGTGCATGAACAAGACATGTTCAGATCCCAATGGTGTGTATTGTTAGACCCCAAGTTATGCTATTGCATAGTTAAATATTGGTCAGTATGGGCACACCCTAAATATAAGACTTGAAAGAATATTTAAGATCCTAAACTTATAACACCCAGAATGATCCAAAACATCCCTGAGCCTTCCATAATATCCTCCTCCACCTTCCCTCCAATGACAAAAGCCCCAGTTCTAAGTCTATTCTTATGCTTTATTTTCTACTTCCCTAATAATTCTAGCTCTTGTCTGTGCTTTCTCCAACTTAGCTGCTATCCTTCCTGTAGTGAGAGCTCCAGAACTGCAAACAATGATCTAGGTGCAGCCTGATCAATGCTCTATATAGTGGAAGTATAACAACTCTTGATATACACCCTGTTGCTTTTTTTATACAACCTAACATCCCATTTGCTTTCTTCATAGCAGTCAGACGTTGACTTTGTCTTGAAGGATTTATCTATTATGACTTCCAGATCCCTTTTCTTATTTTCTTTGTCAATATTTTCCCATTAATCCTATAATCCCTCTGCTTAATGCATGAGTTTAAATTTATCTACCTCAAACTGCAGCTGCCAGTTGATTGCTCAACTCCCAAATGGTCACCCCCGCCCCCCCCCCCCCCCCCATAGGTTGTTGCCATCTTCAACTGTACTATTTAGGTGTAATCCACAAACTTTGAGATGAAGCTACTAATTCCCTCTTCCAGATACTGAGGTGGTTTCAATCAGGATGGCACTGCCCCCAGACTACAAGGTAGAAAATAGAGCCATGGTTCCTGCACTGATTGTAGTCCAGTGACTTCCTGTAAACTGCATGTGTGTAGAAATTGGGTGAGAACACTATTAAACGGCCATGTGATGGTCCCCATGATTGATTGGTATACTGACACTTGTCTGGCTCATGCTATGAGGTACCAGAGGACAGCAGGCACCTGTATTCTAGTATGAGTTGATGCCTTCAGGAAAGGAGAATAGAAAACTGGGAGGAGGATGTCTGGTCCAACTTATGAAAGTTAACTGCAGAAAACTTGTAGGGGAGTGGGACTTTACAGAACTGTAAAGTACTGGTGCGAAAACAAATATCCATTGCTATACTCATTCTATTGATTGATCCATTTTGCTTCTGTGTTATTGCTGTCTCTTAATAAACACTCATTGTAGTTTTCAGCCTGAAATATATAGGGGTAAATTTTAACCCTGAAGAATGGGTGGTTTGGGGGCGGGGGGGGGTTGTGAAAATTTTAATAGTTGGGAGCGGGAACGAATCCCGCTTCAACCTGCCGTCTTCCACTTTAGACCCAGATGCATCTGGGTGCGTGTGTGCTTCTGAAACCCGGAAGTCCCGCAGGCACTTAAAGCCAGCGTGATGACATTTAAAGGGGCAATTAAGATATTTGACGTAGTTAAGGGAACTAAATTTTAGTGTATTGAGGCAGACAAAACGATTTTAACTCTACCTGAATGTGCCTCCCATGGCCTCTAAAATACGCCATGGAAACGGAGGCGAGTTGCCGCCAGCAGCCGGTAGCCATTTGGATCTTTAAACTAGTAATTGACATGTGAAAAAAAGGTGTTTTTGCAGCATGGCAATCAGTTCTCTCAGACAAACCTTTGGCTGGGAGCTCTTTGTGTTTAGACTGAGATTTTGTTGTTCACACTCAGAATTCTTGTGTTTACAAATATTTACATTTACATTTTGGACCCCCTCAAACTGACACCATCAGGATGGTGGGGGGGGGGGGTGCGCAGTGGATTTATTCAGCAGTACATCTGAGGAGGAGGCACATCACCATCAGGCATGGAGTGCAGTTCTGGGAGTTGCAGCTCTGCAAGACGGAGGTGCGCCACAGGGACCTGTTTGAGGTGGTGTGGGAGGGGCACCAAGTGAGACGTGGGAGCGCTTTGACTGGAGTCCCCACTTCCATGTCCCCTTTCGCTATCATCCTTCTCCTGGGCCAGGGCCACATCACTCCTACCACTCTGCTGGACAACTGTTTGAAGGACATGTGTGATGCCTTGTAAGGCCAGTGCTAATGTTTCTGTCTGCCTGTTTAAGGTGGCAGAATGTTATTCACCCTGAGTCCGCACGGCCATTGCCAGGGCCTGAATGGACTCATTTGTGAGCCGTGCATGAAGCGCAATGGAGGCTGTCATTCTCTCCATCGCAGACATTCCCACACTTACCTGCACCACCAGTCCACTAATGCTGGAGGTGGACTCCTTCATCCTCTGTGTTAATGTAGACACTGAGTGTGGCACTTCTTCCAGTACATCGCAAAGGTGCGTCTGTACCTCTATTATTCTCTTCAAGGATGGCCCCTGGGGTTCAGCATCTGTGCCCAGCTGAGCAGAGCTTGGAGAGGAGTGCACCCACCGATGCGGATTCTCCACAGTTGCCCCTGCCACCGGTGTCTGCTCTTGCTCACTTGTGTGTGGTGACTCACCAGATGACAACCCAACTAACTCTCTAATGAGACCCACCAAAGTGTGAGTATCTGCGCTGGTGCATGGCTCACTATAATGTGACAATGTGCCCTCAGAGGCATGGAGCTCCTCTGATGAATCGCCCTCATCCATGTCCTCACCCCTTAGGGGCCCTGGAAGAGAACATACAACAATATTAGGAACCTGATGGCTTGCATCCGAGGGTCTTAAAGGAAGTGGCTACAGTTATAGTGGATGCATTGATTGTAATTTTCCAGAATTCACTAGATTCTGGAAAGGTCCCAGCGGATTGGAAAACTGCAAACGTAACACCCCTATTCAAGAAGGGAGTGAGACAGAAAGCAGGTAACTATAGACCAGTTAGCCTAACATCTGTCATTGGGAAAATGCTAGAATCCATTATTAAGGAAGTAGTAGCAGGACATTTGGAGACTCATAATACAAACAAGGAGAGTCAACATGGTTTTATGAAGAGGATATCACATCCGACAAATTTATTAGAGTTCTTTGAGGAAGTAACGGGCAGGGTGGATAAAGGGGAACCAATGGATTCAGTATATTTGGATTTCGAAAAGGCATTTGATAAGGTGCTACATAAAAGAATACTGCACAAGATAAGAGCTCATGGTGTTGGGGGTAATATACTGGCATGGATAGAGGATTGGCTAATTAACAGAAAACAAAGAGTCGGGATAAAAGGGTAATTTTCAAAATGGCAATCTGTAACTAGTGGGGTGCCGCAGGGATCGGTGCTGGGGCCTCAACTATTTACAATATATATCAATGACTTGGATGAAGGAACAGAGTCTCTTGTGGCCAAATTTGCTGATGAAACAAAGATAGGTGGAAAAGCAAGTTGCGATGAGGACACAAAAGTGTCTGCAAAGGCATATTGACAGGTTAAGCGAATGGGCAAAAATTTAGCAGATGGAATATAATGTGGGAAAATGTGAAGTCATCCACTTTGGGAGGAAAAATAAAAAAGCAAAATATTATTTGAATGGAGAAATACTACAAAATTCTGCGGTACAGAGGGATCTGAGTGTCCTCGTACATGAAACACAAAAAGTCAACATACAGGTGCAGCAGGTAATCCGAAAGGCAAACGTAATATTGACCTTTATTTCTAGGGGGATGGAGTATAAAAGCAGGGAAGTCATGCTACAACTGTACAGGGTGCTGGTGAGACCACATCTGGAATACTGTGTACAGTTCTGGTGCCCTTATTTAAGGAAGGACATACTTGCATTGGAGGCAGTTCAGAGAAGGTTCACTAGGTTGATTCCGGGTATGAAAGGGTTGTCTTACGAGGAAAGATTGAAGAGGTTGGGTCTATACTCATTGGAGTTTAGAAGAATGAGAGGAGATCTTATTGAAACATACAAGATTCTGAGGGGACTCGATAGGGTAGATGCTGAGTGATGTTACCCCTCTAAAACTAGTGGGCATAATCTCAGAATAAGGGGTCGCCCGTTCTCTTATGGTCTTATGGTATTAAAAAGCTGGACTTCCAGGGTAGTAATCTCAGGATTAATCCTGCTGCCACAACTAGGTCATTAGACTCTCAGAGGTCAAAGACATTTGTCAACATCAAGATGCTAGATGTCTCTTGCACTGGATACAGCAAAGGTTATGGGCGCCGACAACATCCCGGCTGTAGTGCTGAAGACTTGTGCTCCAGAACTAGCTGAGCCTCGAGTCAAGCTGTTCCAGTACATCTACAACACTGTGGACTTGCACAACACCAGGTTATAGTCCAACAGATTTATTTAAAATCACAAGCTTTCGGAGCTTACCTCCTTCGTCAGGTGAGTGAAGGGTTCTAAAAACGCATAGCATATATAGTCAGAGAACAATGCCTGGTGATTTCAGATAATCTTTCCAACTGCCCCCTATCACATCTCGGCTGGGAAACGATCACAGCAATCAAAGGTGCCGCTGGTGTTCAGACAGGTTAGCCACGGAAAACATTACATCCTAGTATACTGAATACACAATGGGTCAGATTACAAAGAGAGAGAGAAAGAGACCCGAAAGGAAGAGAGAGAGAGAGAGAGAGAGAGAGGATGTTCAGTTGTATTAAAAACAGATAACTTTTTTTCGCTGGTGGGGTTACATGTAGCGTGACATGAACCCAAGATTCCGGTTGAGGCCGTCCTCATGGGTGCAGAAAATTGCCCAGGTATGTCCTATCCACAAAAAACAGGACAAATCCAATCCGGCCAATTACTGCCCCATCAGTCTACTCCCAATCATCAGCAAAGTGATGGAAGGTATCGTCAACAGTGCTATCAAACGGCACTTACTCACCAATAACCTGGTCACCGATGCTCAGTTTGGGTTCCGCCAGGACCACTCGGCTCCAGACCTCATTACAGCCTTGGTCCAAACATGGATAAAAGAGTTGAATTCCAGAGGTGAGGTGAGAGTGACTGCCCTTGACATCAAGGCAGCATTTCACTGAGTGTGGCACCAAGGAGCCCTAGTAAAATTGAAGTTAATGGGAATCAGTGGGAAAACTCTCCAATGGCTGGAGTCATACCTAGCACAAAGGAAGATGGTAGTGGTTGTTGGAGGCCAATCATCTCAGCCCCAGAACATTGCTGCAGGAGTTCCTCAGGGCAGTGTCCTAGGCCCAACCATCTTCAGCTGCTTCATCAATGACCTTCCCTCCATCATAAGGTCAGAAATGGGGATGTTCGCAGATGATTGCACAGTGTTCAGTTCCATTCACAACCCCTCAAATAATGAAGCAGTCCGAGTCTGCATGCCGCAAGACCTGGACAACATCCAGGCTTGGGCTGATAAGTGGCAAGTAACATTCGCGCCAGACAAGTGCCAGGCAATGACCATCTCCAACAAGAGAGCGTCTAACCACCTGCCCTTGACATTCAACGGCATTACCATCGCCGAATCCCCCACCATCAACATCCTGGGGGTCACCATTGACCAGAAACTTAACTGGAACAGCAATATAAATACTGTGGCTACAAGAGTAGGTCAGAGGCTGGGTATTCTGCGGCGAGTGACTCACCTCCTGACTCCCCAAAGCCTTTCCACCATCTACAAGGCACAAGTCAGGAGTGTGATGGAATACTCTCCACTTGCCTGGATGAGTGCAGCTCCAACAACATTCAAGAAGCTTGACACCATCCAGGACAAAGCTGCCCGCTTGATTGGCACCCCATCCACCACCCTAAACATTCACTCCCTTCACCACCGGCGCACAGTGGCTGCAGTGTGTACCATCCACAGGATGCACTGCAGCAACTCGCCATGGCTTCTTCGACAGCACTTCCCAAACCCACGACCTCTATCACCTAGAAGGACAAGAGCAGCAGGCACGTGGGAACAACACCACCTGCACGTTCCCCTCCAAGTCACACACCATCCCGACTTATATATCGCCGTTCCTTCATTGTCGCTGGGTCAAAATCCTGGAACTCCCTTTCTAACAGCACTGTGGGAGAAGCCTCACCACACGGACTGCAGCAGTTCAAGAAGGCAGCTCACCACCACCTTCTCAAGGGCAATAAATGCTGGCCTCACCAGCGACGCCCACATCCCATGAACGAATTTTTTAAAATGACCAGACATTGCTAATGAATTGGCCATTGTTAAGTATTTGTCCAAAGCAATTGCCCACCCTACATTCTGCCCATGGATTCCCAACCTAACATAAGGCTGCCTGGGTAAACTACTCCCTTTCAGGCAGGCTGCTGTCCAAAACACATTGCTTATGTCCAAGATTTTTTCATGGAAAGTATCCTACAGAATCCCAAATCATGACATTGTGGTTGACTAATTGAAATTTTTGAGGATATCACAGTGTGTAGATAAAGGGAATATGATGGATGTTTATATAAAGCAGAAACTCTACCACTGTGAATCTATGAATGTTCATGTTGGACAATAAAAATTTAAACCCAGAGAAACTACAGAAAACTTGGGATTTAAAAGCTTGTAGATTTTAAGTGAAAGGGAAGATGGAGGAATGTAATGAGTTGCACAATTTTGAGGTCCTGGGAAAGAATGAGATAGAATATGAGAAGATGGGATAAGTATTGACTTCAACACAGTGTAGATGCAGGACAATTTTTAAAAAATCAACAGAAAAATATTTTTATTTATATTTTCTCCCTCTTTAGATTTCTCCCTCATGGACAACTTGGCATTTCTTGATCAAAAAAAGGACAGGTGACATGCCCCTAGGCTTCTGCCAACACCACTCTGGTATCTGCTGAGATGTGCACAAGAGCAATCCTGTCATTACTGTCCCTTTAATTTTCCACCTCATGTCACCCACTGGTTTTCCTCCTTCTGGAGAAATCCCCTTTATTGCAGACCTGCTCAGTAGAGAATGGGAAAACATGGTGTGCAGGAATTGCAGGATCACATTTTCACTTCACCAACATGCTATACTGACAGGTAGCATTGAATAGTAAATTTAACCAAATCTATTATTTTACTACTTCCAATCTTCCTAAATGTACATAAACTTCTGAAAGTGTATGAAATTTGTTCGTAAGGTCAAATAAAAGAGCTAGGATGGGCCAAATTGTCTTCCTCATCCGTATATATCTTGTGAACTTGTAAAATGTCCAATGAAATTATCATATATAGTAGAGTAATGAAATGCTAAATGTACATAGAAGCAATGGCATTCTTATTGTACTATTAAAAAATCTACCAGTTGTAATCTTATAAAATTGGTCTAAATGTTTTTCTATGAAGGTCCTTATATAAATGCAATGGGAACGATACATAGTAATTTTCATTGTATTTTTAGTGTATTTTTTTCATTCTATAAATTGCAACTGTTATAGAATAGATTCACAGTGAATCCTTACTTAAAGACTATTTGAATGAAAATGTGCACCCATCTATAATGACAGCCTAGTGACAGTCTCAACAATATACTAATGATTTAGGCTTGGAAGTGCATTAAGAGAACGGAGGCAAGAACCTTCCTCACAAGTAGGAATGGAAAATTGGCAAGTGAAATGAGTTCCCAAGGCACTCATGACAGAGGTCTTTGCTGTATTTTGTAGACATAATATGAACATAGTTCTGTGGTTTAATACAAGCAGAAGAAACCAAGCAACAATTTAGAGTGTATGTTGCCATGCTTTTTTTTAGATCATAATCCAATTACTCTTTTCCAGGTGAGCTATAAAGCAGAATAAATGCAACCATTCTTTTTGTAAATACTGTAATGATTAATAGACTGCTTATATAAGTTCCAAATGAAATCATCCCATTTTTGGATCATCACCGAAGAGGAAAGTAGTAACATCTGGAGACACTGCAATTTTTAAGTCCTTTGATTTATCCGTTACTTTCTTTTGATTCCTTGCTCGGGTAATTTGAAATGAATTATTTTTTTTCATTGCTGTCATCCTATTGTCTTTTCTCTTTGAAAAGCAGCTGAATTTTTTTTCTTCTCCCTAAACCATTAAGGCAATGTAAAAAGGAGAATATGCCAACCCACTTCCTGTAGTTTTCATAATCTTGAAAATAATTTTACTTTTTATTGTCGTTTATAATGTTTGTTTACCTTCGAGTTGAATTCAGTGAATTGATGTACACATTAAGATGAATGCTGATATAGCAATTCCGTCTTTTGATTTTTACAACTAGCTTTTGCAAAATATTTGACATCCTCTATGAGATTGTTGTTCCTATCACCCCTGTGCTCACAGACCTACATTGGCTCTCGGTCCGCGAATACCTCAGTTTTAAAATTCGCATCCTTGTTTTCAAATCCCTCCATGGCCTCACCCCTCCCTATCTCTGTAACCTCCTCCAGCCCTATAACACTCTGCGATCTCTGCGCTCCTCCAATTCTTGCCTCTTACACATCCCCGATTTTAATCACTCCACCACTGGCGGCCATGACTTAACTGCCTAGGCCCTTAGCTCTGGAATTCCCTTCCTAAACCGCTACGCCACTCTACCTCCTTTAAGACGCTCCTCAAAACCTACCTCTTTGACCAAGCTTTTGGTCACCTTATGCGGCTAGGTGTCAAATTTTGTTTGATAATTGCTCCTGTGAAGCACCTTGGGACGTTTTACTGTGTTAAAGGCACCATATAAATGCAAGTTGTTGTTGTCCGCATTGTGCCTTTTTGGAATGATCCTTAACTAATGATCCTTGCCTGCAGGAATAAATTTTCCAAGACTCCACCAGCTGCAATGAGCCTGGCAGAAGGAGGGGAGGGTCAGAGGATCAAGTCCGTCGCTGCATTTCCCATTGGTGCGAAAAAGAAGGCAGGATTGGAGCCCAGCCACGCGCCCGCCTGGGTCTCTGGGTAATAAACTGTCAGTCCTCGAGCTCCCACTGACGGTTGCATTGTCGTTAAACATTCTTTTATTGACAGTGCAATTAACCAATAAGCAGCTTGTTGTGCCTATAAGAAAGCGGCAGGTGGTAGAGTCTGCCCAATCGGCGTTGAGGAGAGGCGGGTGGGCGGTGACGGCTGGTTGGTTGGTTGGTTGCCCTGGGCGCCGTGCAGTGCGTGAATCGTGTGACGGTTACGGTGGTGCAATGAGCCTGTCGTTGAGGTAGGTGCTCTGTGCTGCTTGGCGTTGTTGGCACTGGAGCAGTAAATAAAGGTCCCGCTTATTCCTTTCAGAGGGCTCGTGTTAAAACATTTCCTAAAGTGCCTGCCCCTTTAGTTGGCCTGTTTCCCGGGTTCTGCCAAATCCGGGGCTGTTCGCGTCGGATTTCAAACCGACATCTAGGGTCTGACGGGCGGTGTAGCAAACCCTGCAGCTGCCCGCAGTCGGGCGGAGGGAGGGAATCTCGTGGTCTCCCGGACTGTGCCGATGTGGGTTGGGTGGAGTGTCCTAGACTCCCAGACAATAAAAAACAACTTTCATTTATATAGTGCCTTCAACGTAGTGAAAGGTCCCAAGGCATTTCACTGGAGTGCAATCGGACAAAAATTGTTACTGAGCTGAAGAAGGAGACGTTAAGACAGGTGACCAAAAGGCTGGTCAAAGAGGTAGGTTTTAAGGTGTGATTAAAGGAGAGCAGTGGATTAGGGAGGGAATTCCAGTACTTAGGGCCTAGGCAGCTGAATGTATGGCTGCCAATGGTGGGGCAAAGGGAGTGCAGAATGGACAAGAGGCCAGGGTTGGAGGAACGCAGAGTTCTTGGTGTTGTATAATGTTGAGGCGTTTGGGGACTGGGAGCCAATGTAGGTTAGTGAGCACAGGGGTGGGTGATTGGGACTTGGTCAGATTTAAGATAGGGGCAGCAGAGTTTTGGATGAGCTCAAGTTCATGGAGGGTGGAAGATGGGAGGCCAGCCAGGAGAGCATTGGAATTGTCGCATCTGGGGGTAATATCAGCATGGATGAGGGTTTCAGCAGCAGACGAGCTACGACAGGGGCAGGGATGGTCGATTTTACTGGGGTAGAAGTAGGTGAAATTTAATGCAGACAGGTGTAAAGTGCTACACAAGGAAAAATAAATGACTGCAGTCAGACTGCACCTTGACAACTTCATTCAATCCTGGTTACCAAGAAACGAGAGAAATGTTCAAGTGCTGGAGTCAGTGCAGAGAAGAGACTGATCCTGTGTCAGGAGTCTGAGAAAAGACTGGAGAAACTTGTGCTTTTCAACCTGGAAAGGAAGATTCTTAAAGGTGATCTAGGAGGATTATAAGATTAAGAATATAGAAAAAGTTAACTTGGAATATTACTTTAAATTAAACTGGGGAACACTGGTTCGAACTAGAGAAATATAATTTTAAGATAGATATCAGGAAATTCTTCACACAAAGAATGATCAACTGTGGAATAAACTTCCAGATAGAGTACTGGAGGCAAAAAATTAAGAAACAATTTGATGCGACAATGGTGGGGGGTGTTAGGATCTTTCTGGATGGATGAATAAAGGTGGCTGAATGGCCTTCCGCATCCATAATTATCATGTAAACTAGTGTAAGGAGTCTTACAACACCAGGTTATAGTCCAACAGTTTTATTTCCTTACATTTGTCCACCCCAGTCCATCACCGGCATCTCCACATCATGTAAACTAGGAGGACAGTTGTGGTGTTTCACATGGTGAGTTGGAGGATACACTATTTTATAACAGGGGTATTTGTCATGTAGAGGGTGACATCGGGGCCACTGATTTACAATGACTATATCAAGTGCCATCACTTTTCCCATATTGAGTGAAAACTATAAATGAGTGAGCCCTGACTCAGTGATAGCATTCTCTCCTGAGTCGGAATGCCATGAGTTCAAGCCCCATTCCAGGATTTAAGCATATAATCTTCTGATACTCCAGTTCAGTACTGAGGGAGTGCTGCACTGTCAGACGTGCTATTCTTTGGATGAGACATTAAACCGAGGTCCCGTCTGCCCCCTTGGGTATTTGTAAAAAATCCCATGGCACTATTTGAAGAAGAGCAGAAAGTTCTTTGTGTCCTAGCCAACATTTATTGCTGAATCAACAACACTAAAAAGTTAAATGGTCATTTATCTCGTTGTTTGTGGGACCTTGCTGTGTGCAAATTGGCTGCAAAGTTTCCCTACGTTACAATAGTGACCACATTTCAAAAGTAAGTAATTGGCTGTGAAGCAATTGGGGACGTTTTGAGGTTGTGAAAGGTGATCTATAAATGCAAGTTCTTTCTTTCTCATTGCTGGATAGGGGAAATATAATTTAGCTGCTCTGGGGTGATCCTGGATGTTGGTGCAACTGGGGTGGAGGTCCTGGAGTTTTGAGCTGTTGGGATTTGGCAGCATGGGGTGATTCCTTGATGTTGCATTATTTGGGGTAGGGGGGGTGTTGTGAGGAGTCTGGAGCTTGGCAGAATAGTGGAGGGAGAACTTGAGGTTTGGCTTGCTGGTGGATTCTTGGTGACTGTTAGCAGTGAAGGAGTGGGGGCATTCTTCTCAGCATTGGCAGGGGTGTTTTAGGTCTGGCTGCACTGGTTTGTAACATCCCAAGGGATCTCTACAAGCATGAAACTTGGTGTTTTGACTGGTTCTTGTAAGTGTATCTCTCTTGCGCACACTCTCGTGCTTGCTCTTTCTCTTCTCATTTCATTTTAGTCCTAGTGCAGAATTTAAATTCTTCTCTATCCATTTGAATTTTGTTGATTACAGCATGTCTACAAAATACACTTCCATCGAGTGGTGCTTAATTTATCTCCCTCCGTCTTTCCTTGCTTCTGCAGTTTACACGACTTTAAAACAACACGCAGCATTACTTAATCTGCACTTCACGATTCATCCAGTCTTGGGTTTGCCACTGGCTGCTTTTTTTGGCGGAGCCAGGTTTTTGAAATTACTGGTCAGTTGTGTTTTTGCAATAGATACAATATTATTTGGTTTATTTCATACTGCTACTTCAAGTACAGTTAAGAACAAAAACACACTTGTTAGGTGCAGTTTTGCCATCCTGATTTACAGTGAGGTGAATGTCTGCTGTTTTTACTGTTCTCAACTATTGTGTGTGGGGAGATGTTGAACTGAGACCAGGTATCTCTTCCTTAAGGCCAATCATTGCCTTTGTTAGGTTACTTTTGTAGGCTGCCTAAGTCACTGGCCTAGTAATAGCTGCATAGTATAGTCGGATAAGACAGCAGCTAAAGGAGGTAAACAATAAGCTTAAAAGAAAAAGAGCTACATGTAATGTATGGATGGTTATTGGTAATGATCCTCCAGTAAAAGTCTTACTAAATTTAGAAAATTAGTTTGTGGGGCACTTGAACTTTCAGGGAATATAATTCTCATCATGTATAGTATGCTATTATTAATAGCCTTAATCCTGCTTGAGAACTGCAGAATAATTGCCTCTTTATAGCCTTCTATGAACTATATGATTGCAGTTAGTGTCGTAACTGCTAGGTAATCAGTTTGATGAATAAAGTGTGGTGCTCCATGCCCTTTCACATTACATCATTAGAAGCTTACCAGGTAAGGATCTAGAACGTTTGCAAACTTTTTCTATCAATGTTTCAGGATCTTTTTGTGCTGATCAAGATGAAAGACGTGGATGTTCACGTTGAGTTTAATTATGATTTTTTAAGATGAAGAAATACAAGATTCTATATATACATTAGAGGTTTAAAGATGAACTACATTTACCACCAGCTGCAATAGCATATAGCTGTCTAGGGGAGGAGAGTCAGGAAGGGCGAGAGTGCGAATCATCACTATTGTCAGTATAAGTAGTTCCAAGTATGAGTGGCAAGGTAACTTGTACTCTGGTGTTATTTTTGCATTTGAATTCAGTTCATCAACGGTAATACCATGGGAGAAATGGATGAACAAGGCTGAGTAGCTGTGGAAACTGATTTAATTGTTACACTCCTTTGAGTTATGTGATAGTATGAATTGTGTAGAGTTGGTGGAGTGTGGTGGGGGGGGGCGTTCATTTGGGGAAAAATATACCTGTTCTGCTTTAAGAGAAAAGTTGTTTTCTTCATTTACTGATAGTCCAGTTAAAGAATGAAAGGCTGCCCATCTGTAATTACAACAAACTTCTACGGGTGTCCCAAGCATAATTATCTGTACAGTGCTTGTGTTTTAGTGTATGACTAAATATTAGATTGCCATCCAATGCCAAGTGTATGCCAGGGCTTATTTTATTCTTGGGATGGGGGTGGCGGTTGGTGGGCAGCACTGGCAAGGCAGTATTGCCCATCCCTAGTTGCGGTGAGGGCATTAAGTCAACCACGTAGTGTGTTTTGAGTTGCATGTAGGTCACTGCTGGACAAACTCTCCAGCAGTGCTTGGTAGTGTATTGGAAATGGTACAGGACCAGTGACCCAGAGATTGTGTTCAAATCCTTTCATGGCAAATTGTAAAATTGAATTCAATAAATCTGGCAATTTGTTTGCTAGCAGCTGGATTGTCATTCCAAACCCTATTTTTAAAAATTTGTTCATTCACTCTCTGGATATGGGCATTGCTGGCAAGGCTGGCATTTGTTACCCATCCCTAGTTGCCCTTCAGGATGTGGTGGTAGGCCGCTGCCTTGAACTGCTGCAGTCCATTTGGTGACGGTACTCCCACAGTGCTGTTTGTGGGGAGTTCCAGGATTTTGACCCAGCGACGATGAAGGAATAGCAATATAAGTCCAAGTCAGGCTGTTGTGTTCCTATGCACATTGATGTTTTAGATATCCATGACTAATGTTTTGTGTTTGTCTTAATTGTCATTAATTGCTTAATTGAGATCCTCGTTAAAGGTTACGCCTGCTGTGAAGCTGACTCTACAAGTACATGGTGAGATCAGAAACTACCAAGAAATCGCACTGATATCAGTGACTCTTAAGGTGGTTCTTTGGCTTATCACTCCATGCATACCAGATGGATTGAAGGGAGTCACATAGGCTGAGCCTCCACTATTATCTCCCTTTTTTGCTACAAATTCACCTCATCGTTTGGTCCTGGATCTTGCATGTGCTTGGGAGCTCTGAATTATTAAAAAAGGATTGTTTGGACAAACATGTTATAGAACACAAGCTTAAATTACATTGGGGTTTTGCTGTCATTAAAGAAAGACCAGAGTCTGTCACCTCTGCTCAGCATCATCCAGAAGAACTGTGTCAAAGCTAAAGCTGTCATTCATCAGAAATCCCCAGGTATCAACATAAATTAATTGGTACAGATGCCCCTGTATCTTTCAATCAATACCTTTTTTTGAGATTCCCTCTTGAGCCATGTAGAAGCATAATACTGCACTGAAGGAACCCATCACCATATCCTATAGGTTAGCCTGTTGTTCACGATAGAGAGTAGAACAATGTTAATGGGTTTGACATGGCCTTGTGGAAGTCCTCATGGGTTTGCTGAAAAGCATTGTTCTTATCAGTCATCGGCACTAATTCAGAGAGCACAAGTACTGTCAGTCTAAAGTGACTGTAGACTGGAGTACCAGTGAAAGTTGCTCAGAGCCTTGAGGCTGAAATTGCTGTACGTTTGAGTTGGCAATAGTATAATAGTCATTTGTTAAATTTAACATTGTTAAATTTAAGCCCTCACTGTGTAGATTTTGTTCTTTGTGGACCTTATGAATATAATACAATTGCAGTATTAATATACCATTACTGCCCCGTAACAGTAAATTGTAGTAGTTGGTTAATGAAAACGTCTGCATATCTTTGCATTGTCATAACTACAGACTGCCCTGAGGCTGTCCCCAGAACTGTGAAATACTGCTCTAGAAATAATAAGTAACAGTAGAGGCCTGTTTTAAATAATATGGTAGTGAGTAGTAAGGCAGTGATTTAATCAAGGTTTCGATATCCATAAACCACAAGCTGTGCCCCTATGGTTTATGATGTAATCTGAGGCACTTTATTAAATTGTTGTGTTTTTTTAACTTGCTCACAATCATATTATTTGAAATATTGTAGGCTCTTAATTTCAATCCATTGTTCAACCCACTGAGCTCCTCTGGAAGCTTCAGCTGGGTAGGACCATAGAAATGTTTCTTGGATTTGCTGATTTTTTTTTTAAAAAGGCTAAATGAAAATATATTGGATTATTTCTCTTTACAGATACTGACATGCTGTATATTTCCAGCATTTTCTGTTTATTTTAGATTTCCAGTATTAGCAGTTTTGAAAATTTATTTGTACTGGTTTATTTATCTTTAATTGGATTTTGACTTTTAGCAAAATTGTGGTTGACCACTAATTCCTTCACTTGGATTTATTGTACAGACATTCTACATGAATCCTACCTAGCAACTATTTTAAAACCTTTCTTCCCATGAATGATCCGAAATGTCTGCTTAAATATAAGGTCAATGTGTCTGTTTTTGTACATGATTATATGTATGCAAAAAAAAAATCAGCTGTATTGACTATAGGGTTGACTCATTGCTAATTTCACAAATTTAGATTTTGGTTAAATAGCTGATCACTGTAGATAAATCAGGGGGGATAAAGGGGGAGGCAATAAGACTTTTTTAGAAATCAAATGATGCGCAATGGATACTGAACTTCAAAAAGCAATTAATTTTGTATAAGTGTTTTGCAATGCTTTGATGTGGAAGGTATAAATACTGATGTGGCTCAAGCTTTAGTTTTGAGCAGCCATTTTTCAAAATATTTTTTAAAAAATACCTTTTTTGAGTTTAATTTTTGTTACCTTGTCTTTCAGAACAGAGCTTGCCATAGACAAGACAAAAAGGAAAAAGCGACGAGAATTGACAGAAGAACAGAGACGGGAGATTAAGGAAGCATTTGACTTATTTGATACAGATAAAGATAAAGCAATAGATTATCATGAACTGAAGGTGCATTTTGGTTTGAATCAATACTTGACAGCTGAATACTGTGTGCATTTTTAAGTACTGTAACTTTATTACTTTTCAACTGTTTGACTTGCTGATTTATCTACAATAATCAGCTAGTTGTCTTCAGACAGTTGGTAATTATATAGCCTGCTGTGGGACATGCATGTTGTAGAGTTAAGCTAACTGAGAATTTTATAGCAGCCCTGCAGGAAGCACTTGCTGCTCATTCTTGTAGTAATACTAGAAAAGTAAATGCACAGGTGATCAATAGCAAGAGAGTATTATCTGACAATGTCATACTGATGAATTTACCAATAACTAGCTGCCTGCATTTTCAGCATAAGCAAATATTTGTGGTGAAACAAATACATATGTCTTTGGGACAGGTAGTTCAGATGCATAAGTATTAACATGGGTTTGAACTACAAAGAAATTGGGTTAGTTACATAGACAACAGCATGCTTTGCAATCACTGTACTCTGGTCATTTCTGACTAGGGAAGAGTGAGCAAGCTGTGCTTTGGATGTCCAAACAGAAATTGAATTAACTCTTACTAGTCTAGTAAAATCAAACACATAGGACTTTGGACATCAATGGAATCTTTGGGGGTGGGGGTTGGAACCTGAAAGCAATACAATAAGAGCATAGTTATGCATACACAGTACTCATTGTCTATGAGCTTATTCAAAACATTGTTGCTACCAGCTTCTTCTAACCATTATGGTTCAGGGCTCTCGCTGTGCTTCATTGGCAATAAGGCCCATGCTATTAAGGAGTACCTTTACGTTGTTCTGAGCCTGCCACGTGGTGTCTTCAATGTTGGTGGTGAATGCTCTGGCAGGGTCAGACTTGAGGTGTCCATACCAAAGAAGTTGGTAACAAGCCACCGACTGGGGCAATGATAGTTGATTAGGAAGTTTGCATGCAGTCTGATTTTTGTCCTGAGACTTAACCTTTAGTATGCGAAGCGATCTAGAATCAAATCCCATCGATTTGAATATTCATTACTTTTGGTATGTACCCATGTTTCTGAGCCATATTTAAATATGGATATTACTAATGCATTATAGAGTTGTACTTTGATGTTGCAACTTGTTTGCACTTGCAAGCTCCCATATATAGAAATCAATGTGCCTACAGCCGTCAGGAAAAGAGTCCCCAGTGGGGGAAACAGTGCTACATAAGAGAATTATCACTGATTCTGCTCTCTTGGATGGACCATCGTATGTTATAAAGGTGGTTGGAATGATAATGTCCTAGCAATTGCACTTTTGTCTTGTTCCAGCTGATTGGAAGAACAAGTCTGGATGCCTCTTGGTCAGCAATTTGTAGGGGTTTGGTGAGAGTGTCCACGGTTTCAGCCAAGACTGCTATATTATCAGCAAAGTCCAGAACTGTATACATATAGTCTTTGTTTAGGCTGGTCCCACAATCATTTTTTTTTCTTTTGACTTATGATTTAGTCAACACCTGGCAAGAATAAGGTTAGAGTGAGAACACAGCCCTGACATACTCTGGTATTAAACTCGAAAGGCTAAGAAAGCTTTTGTTAAGATGGAGCTGGTTGCTTGTGGGCATAAAGCTCCAGGATTAATACAATTTCTAGGTATCCCTACCAAAATTTATAACAGGAGCCACAGGCACACTTCAGTAAGCCAGAGCATTTTTTCAAATCTATGTAGGTTCATTGCATTCGTGTTGTTTCTCTGACCCCTGCTGTAGTCTAAATATCTGTTCAGTGGTGGACCTATATTTTGTGAAGTCAGCCTCTTTGTGGCGTTTGTCTCCTGAGAGGTCTTGATGTGAGCAAGTGGCACCTCAAGAGAATACTTTAACCACTTGACAGTGGGTAATATCCCTGTAGTTGCTGCAGTCTGTTTTGGATCCCTTGTCTTGGCGGCACCGGTGAGGAATAGTTTCATCAGTCCATACCTATGTAAGTAGCTGGTGCAAGTGACTTTTGTATAGTGCCTTCATCTTTCTGGAGTGTTGCCACATATGCTGGGTGCTTTTCTATTCTTCAGTTTGACAAAGCCTTTTTTAATCTCGAGGTTGGGGGGGAATCGCTAGATATCTGTCAATTCATGCATTTTTTGGCTCTATTGATTAACTCCTGGGTGTGGATGTGAGCAGCTCTTGGGTGTACTGTCGCCATCACTCTTTTTGGTCATTACAATCGATCAACAGGTCTTCCATTGGCAGCTGCTATTTTTTTCTGCAGTCTCTTCACTATTGAAGTGAGGTGAGAGTGACTGCCCTTGACATCAAGGTAGCATTTCACTGAGTGTGGCACCAAGGAGCCCTTGTAAAATTGAAGTCAATGGGAATCGGGGGGAAAACTCTCCAGTGGCTGGAGTCATATCTTGCACAAAGGAAGATGGTAGTGGTTGTTGGAGGCCAATCATCTCAGCCCCAGGGCATTGCTGCAGGAGTTCCTCAGGGCAGTATCCTAGGCCCAACCATCTTCAGCTGCTTAATCAATGACCTTCCCTCCATCATAAGGTCAGAAATGGGGATGCTCGCTGATGACTGCACAGTGTTCAGTTCCATTCGCAACCCCTCAAATAGTGAAGTAGTCCGAGCCCACATGCAGCAAGACCTGGACAACATCCAGGCTTGGGCTGCTAAGTGGCAAGTAACATTCGTGCCAGGCAATGACCATCTCCAACAAGAGAGAGTCTAACCACCTCCCCTTGACATTCAACGGCATTACCATCGCCGAATCCCCCACCATCAACATCCTGGGGGGGTCACCATTGACCAGAAACCTAACTGGACCAGCAATATAAATACTGTGGCTACAAGAGCAGGTCAGAGGCTGGGTATTCTGCGGCGAGTGACTCACCTCCTGACTCCCCAAAGCCTTTCCACCATCCACAAGGCACAAGTCAGGAGTGTGATGGAATACTCTCCACTTGCCTGGATGAGTGCAGCTCCAACAACACTCTAGAAGCTCGACACCATCCAGGATAAAGCTGCCCGCTTGATTGGCACCCCATCCACCACCCTAAACATTCACTCCCTTCACCACCGGCGCACTGTGGCTGCAGTGTGTACCATCCACAGGATGCACTGCAGCAACTTGCCAAGGCTTCTTCGACAGCACCTCCCAAACCCGCGACCCCTACCACCTAGAAGGACAAGAGCAGCAGGTACATGGGAACAACACCACCTGCACGTTCCCCTCCAAGCCACACACCATCCCGACTTGGAAATCTATCGCCGTTCCTTCATTGTCGCTGGGTCAAAATTCTAGAACTCCCTTCCTAACAGCACTGTGGGAGACCCTTCACCACACTGACTGCAGCGGTTCAAGAAGGCAGCTCACCACCACCTTCTCGAGGGCAATTAGGGATGGGCAATAAATGCTGGCCTCGCCAGCGACGCCCACATCCCATGAACGAATTAAAAAAAAAAATTGCATGTGTTTTTTGGGTATTGTTGTGTTGCTGTTTCTCCTCCTCTGATAGTCCTGTCAGGTAGGCCTCCTAGTCTCTCTTAATGGCACTTTTTCTGTCGTCTTAACTCCTGAACTGCAGAACCTGGTTGAGTTTTGTCTTCCTACAGTGCTCGACCAGGTTGAACATCTCCACTTGTAGCGCCTAGTCTACCTCCTAGGACGTCTTCTGCAAAGTTGATCTCAAAGTGGCCCAGCCTGTGTCCACGTCACTGGTGGGTTGTGCCAGTGCCTGAAAATAGTTGGACAGTTCAAATTTAAAATTATATCTTACTGATGGTGAATTGAGTTTCTTGACATCAGCCTGTTTGATGGCTGAACCTCTGGGGAGATCAGAATTTCTTTTCAATTTCAGAGCTACACAAGCTACAAGATAGTGGTCGGAGTTGCCATTCTCGGCACTTCTGAAGATCCAGAGATTATCGACTACATGCCAACGAATGCTTGTAATAATGTGGTCTCTTTCTTTCTCCATCGTTGCTGTACCACATGTATCTGTGGATGTCTTTTCTGGGAAAAATGGTGCCTCCTATCCTGAGGCCATGGGCAGCACAGATGTCAACAAGTTGCTCACCATTGTCAATTTGTTGTCTGTGGTCAGGTGCACCAGTGATCTTAGCCAAGTTTGATCTATCTGCTCCTACATCAGCATTAAAGTCTCCTAATAGGAAGAACAGGACCCACTGGGATGCTAATGTGTTGGCTGCCTAGTGACATCTATAAAACTCATTGTTACTGGAGTCTTCCACATCTGTTGGAACATGTGCTACTATTAATCATAAATATCCATATTTATGAACAAAATAATCTGTAAGAAGGTGTTCATTTACTGATTTCTAACTGATGAGTGCTTTGGATCTATGGCAAGAGTTACAATTTGGAGATGTTATCCATCATGGCTGTTTGAGTGAGTTCTGCCCAGAACACCTAAAGGCCTTCTGTACTAACTGAGATGTACTAGTGTCCGCGACAGAAGGATCACTCTGCCTTAATGGCAGAACGCCTGAATATTCCATGTGCCTGTCTGTATGCCTGAGTCACGTCAGTTGTCACCAGCTCTGTGCAGACCTTTCCACCTTGGTTGAACTTACGTAGCATAGCTCTGTGCTTCTTCACTGGCCATTTCCCGTTCAGTGTTACTAGAGGTGTGACGAGCTATCCTACCTGAAAACCTCAGGCAGCACAACACTAATGATTTATGTATGTATTTTTATTGTTAAAGGTTCAATAACATTTCAAGACTAGTTTATAAGCTTCAATTTTTGATTTCCTAAAACTGGAAAAAGAAAACAGTCACAGTAATGTTTTTCAAAAATGAATACAGAAAAATTGGACTAGTGCTCGTTTTTGAGTTGGGACATTTTATAGGAGCAGAGCATGATTGTTCTGCCTTCTCCAATATATGATGGAATTGCGGACTATAACCAACATTTGGAAAGTTGATAGAATGTAGGTTGGGCAAAGGTAATTTTGCTCAAGACTCTTTAAATCCAATGGTTATTAATTAAGGTATTTGTGTTGTGTGTGTTAATTGCATTTATTTTACTATTGTACAAAAAGTCTCCAATCTTTGGGCCATGGTACAATACAGAATATGTGCCACATTACAGATTACAATACTTAGATATATTTGTTGAAGGTTATATGGTTACATATTTGGGTGGGATTATGTGAGAGTATGGGTTATTCCTACTTGGGGCATTGCTTATGGGGTGGAGGATTCATTGTACATTTAGGTTGAGGCTGTGGTAGGCACCTATTGTGTTTTTTAACTTCTCAATTGTACAGTATGCTAGAATAATGGGAAAATAAAGATGGTCAATGTAATGTCATAAAATTAAATGTTTAGAATTATCATTTTTAATAGAATTCTTTGTCTATTTTCTACTGTTCTGTTAGGTTGCGATGAGAGCGCTGGGTTTTGATGTAAAGAAGGCTGATGTATTGAAGATACTGAAAGATTATGATCGGGATGGCACTGGCAAAATCTCCTTTGAGGACTTCAATGAAGTTGGTAATTATGTTCACAATTATTGTTTTCTGTTGCTTAAATCTTTATGTACAGATGTTTTAAATTGTAACCAGGTGGAGAGCTCGGGTTTAAACTCTAGGCAGGCAAGATTACAGAATGTTCACATTTCATATTTCTCTTGTACTTCGATTATGCACTGCTCAAGTTTGGCACAGGGTGTTGATACTCTAGTACACTGCAATACAGCACTGCCTATAGGAATTATTGTAAGACTGAAGGATAAATGTTTAGGAAAAACATTATTTTAAGCAATCAATTAATCACTCAAGATGACTACTGTCATTCTGCTGAACTGTATCACAGGGTAGTAGAATGTGCATTCTACTTTATTATTCCCCAGCTACTGAATCATATTTCCTGTCTCACCAGTTGGATCTTTCTGTGTTATGGTTGACCTATGAGGCTGTTGCCAGATCTGGTCTGGAACCAGTCACTAAAAATGGGAAGAATTTTCTCTAATTTTGGAGCTCTTTTGTGGGCCATTTTGGGCACAATTTGTATCTCACCACTCGGTACGTTGATGCTACAAGTGCCCAATAACGCTACATTGTAACTCCCTCATGAGTTCTTGATCTTTTTGAGAGGTACCAAGTGGATACAGGAAAGAAAGTCAGTCTTTTGCTCTTGCAAAATAGGGTCGGGGAGGGGGGAATACTTTGAATGTAAAATTATTTTTTTCTCCCAAATTTCCCCTTTATTTAAACTTCCAGTATTTTGACCTACAGAAAATATAGTTGCCCATTGTTCTAATGGTCTAAAAATTTGCATCAAATTGATTTGTGATTTAGGTTTATTAATGAAGACTGACCAAGAGCTGGAAAGTGGGATTAGGCTGGATACGTCTTTTTTTGGCCAACACAGACCTGATTGGCTGAACGGCCTCCTGTGCCATAAATTTCTAGATCAAATTGTTTTTAAGGAGATTATGCAATTGTTGTCTTACCAGTTTCCTGGTCTTCATCCACTGTGTGTCCAAGAGTACTGCTGTTGGGAAGAACTTGGCAGTGTGAGGGATTAAGTCTCTCTTCCGCCTCTCCAGTGGCATAGGATGTTGGCACTCCAGTACACTGAAATACAGTACTGCTTATAGAAATTATTGTAAAAGTTTGCCAGCTGAGCAGGTGACACCAGTTGCTTGTGTATTGTGCAAGATTTAGCTAGTCTTACATTCTGATGTACTGTAGCAAAATGTAATGCTTTATCAACTAATGTAGATTACCTTAGGTTTGTACCTTAATTCAATAGTTTTTCCCCACAGTTGACCATAGGTTTCAGAGATGAGACTGATAAATCTTTAAACCTTGCAAGCCCACACTTGAAACTATAAAGTTCAAATCCTTCCTTTTTAACAGACTTTTTATTGTACTAAAATTGGTCTTGTATTTAATTTTATATGAAATATGCTGTATTCTATTAGATGTATATATTTTTTCTGATTAGTGACCAATTGGATTTTGGATAGAGATCCACAAGAAGAGATGCTAAAAGCATTCAAACTGTTTGATGATGATGACTCTGGTAAAATCAATCTTCGAAATTTGCGTCGTGTTGCGAGAGAGCTTGGTGAAAACATGACTGATGAAGAGCTACGTGCAATGATTGATGAATTTGATAAGGATGGAGATGGAGAAAGTAAGTGATTGTTGAATTTTTAAATAAGTCACTGTACAGTAATTTTGTTTAAGCAATACAGATAACTTTTACCAACTGAGCAAATGACACTAGATGTCTGCATTTTGCATGATTGTTAATCTTTCGTTCAGTCTGATATATTCTGGCAAGATGCAGAACTTGCATTGTTTTCTGATTTTTATCATAGTTTATGGCAAATAGCATTTTTCATTGAAGGTGCAAGGTTGTGATTTATATTAATTTTATTGGAAACGTTTATTTAGCATATTAGTGACTAGTGAGAGAGTTAGCAGAGGTTAGATAATGCTTCAAAATCATTTTTGAAGTATTTGACATCTCATATGAGGAGCCCATAAATTAAAAAAAATTCACACTATAAACACTACAGCCTATCAATCATGACACCACTGCAGATTTCTTCTGCAGTTTTTGTGAATAGAACTAAATAGTTGGTAAACCTAAGAAAATAAAGTGGCTCAAATGTACTCTGCCATGGTATGAGAACAGGGTTCATTTCCTTAAGATCTTTAACTCTGCTATGCTTTTGGGGGGCTGCTGAGCTGAGGCCAATGGCTGCCTTGTTTTTGACCCCTCTTATAAGATTACTGTGGTAAAATCATAGAAGTGATAGTACATGAGAGAGCCTTGAGATTGAACAGTTGCTAGCTCAACTGGTATTATCTACTCTAATCCCTTTTCCCTGCACTTTTCCTGAATCCTATTATGTTCACTTTCAAATAATATTGTAGTTTCTGCCTCAATAGCCAATTGTGGTGAAAAATTCCATGTTCTAATAATCTGTGAAATTCTCACTTCTTCTTCTTATAATCCTGACTATGCTTTCTTGTTAATGATTTGCCAACCAATGAATACAATCTTTCACTATTTACCCTCTCTGAACTTCTCATAGTTAGGAAAGCTTTGATCCCCTTAACCTAGGTTTTTTTTTAAAAAGCCTCTTTTTTCTTCTTCACATAACATCTAATTCCTGGTACCACTCTAGCTCTAATATTCTTCTTAAAATTGGGTGCCCATAACTGCATACAATCTCAATTAGGGCCTGACATTTCTTTGCTTTTATATTCAGTGCTCATAATTTCATTTCACTGTTACTATTTTTTTTCCCTACCTGCATTGCTACCTTTTTAAAAAGCTTTGGGGAAGACATTGGTATGAGTTGCACCTGTTTTCTGGGTTTTGATCTGTGCCAGCAGCATGCCCTCCGCCACATTGGACTGTGGTGTTTTTGTGTACCTGGTTTTGCCAGAAATCAGCATTGGACCAATTTAAATATGCAGAGGAGAGCACTGCACCTGTTTCAGGGCCCTTCTGCAAAATTTGTGAAAAACTATGTGGAATATAATGCTGTGCATGCTCTGACTAGTTTTTCCAGTTCCATAGCAGCCTAATCAGTGGTCCTTAAAGGGACTTTCTCTCCTGTGGAGCCTTCCACAGTACTACTGCTTGCCACTGCTATCCTGCACTCTTTCTCCCCCTGCGTTTTCCTCTGGTTTTCCACCTCCCAGGACTTACCTGAGGGCTGCTTGTGATGAGGCAAATGCCCCAAATTTGATTCCTGTCATCTGGTGAACTGTCTCGAGCCCCTGAAAATGGGCCCGAAGCAATTTCTACCCCTTTGTGTCTAGATCTCGTGATTAACAGAATGGAACATTTAAAATGTAATCCTGTAGAGTGGAAACTTGGCATTGGTACTGTTGGAGGTACCAAAAGCCAATTAGGGAGGTAATTTCACTGGAGATCTCTGACTGAAACTTACTGATGTCCCACTCCACCTATAAGCATTAGAAGTGTAATTTTGTCATTGCTGTCCTGTACAGACCTTTCAGCAAAATAGAGGAAAATTTACAACCCGACTGGAAGTCTGAAAAGACATTGTGGTATCTGGATGGACACTTTTCTTTGTTGAATCACCTGCCTCCTTCTGTGGTGTAAAATTTAGTGATTTACGCCACCAATTAGAAATCAGCTATTGAATCTGATGCCTTTGTGGTCTGTACAAAAGTGGAAACTTAACCTCCTGAGCTATTTGTATAGCTAAGGCTTGAGCTTTAAAACAAATATTCAAAGTAGGCTTTGCCCAGTTTAGAGCAATACCACCCTTTGGATATAGAGTGTAATCTTGCTTACTCTGTCAGGTTTATTTTGCCCTTTTCAGGTTATTGTATTAAAAAGTCTCTGCACTGCATCAGCACCAAAGGTGCACTAATAAGGAAACATTAATATGACCTGACAAAAGAACCCACTGCAATAATGCTTTGAAGATTTCTCTCTCTCCCAATTAACCACATTCTTATGGTGTTTGATAACCATTTGTATCTGATTGCCCACCCTGGACAAAATAACTTTGTTTTTAAAAATAAAATTACTTCAATATAAATGTTTGCTTTTATTCTTCAATTGAAGCTGCCAATCCTGTAGTTTAACCTGATAGTCCCATGGAGTATTCTTCTGTAGGGTGTAGTACTCTGTGCCCTGGCTCAAGTATCTTTAATTCCAGTACTATTTCATATTGATCCTAGTTTCATTACTACTGTGACTGTGGCATCTGATGCCAGACACTTTTTGCTGAAGGAATGCTTGTAACTGTGGAAACTTAAATTGATAACTAGTAAAAACACTCAAAAATTAAAATAGAAGTTGCCAGGAAAGGGGTGGGGGAAAAGTGAGAAAATTTGGGGCTCTGATTGATCCAGACAAAATTGTAAGCTAATGCAAAAATGAGCTCAAACTGTGGAGATGGTACATAAAGAAACAGAAGAATGTGACTAAGAAAAATGTGAATATAAAAGGAAGTTAATAGAAAATTAAAAATAAAAGATGGAAAAATTCAAGAAAAAGAAATAATACAGAATGCTAAATATTTCCATTCCTTTTTTTTCGTGAGTAAATTAACATTTGGCTATTACATTAAAATAAAATGACTTGCTTCTCTTTCTATAACTATTAAAGTTCACCAGTTTTGGATTTCACCATTTAAAAAAAATGAAGTTTAACCCACAATTGTAACATTTATTCACTAAGGATTTGTTGCCTCACAACTGTAAAGATATTTTGTTCTAGGCAATATAACAATGATCATTGTGGCATATGGATGGTCATGTCGTTGCTTTGTACTCTTGTGTGTTCAATGTGTGCTAGGCACACGTAAAGACACTCCTGTATGTTGCTGCATAATTGTTGCTATTCAGCTGAATGGACTGCAACGATTGCATTGTGTGCGCGTGCGCGCCTTGGTCTCCGGCGACGCCCTATGTACCATGTCGCAGGCTGCCATTACAGCCTCCCCTGTTGAGCTGCTGCAACGGCACCACTGGCGAGGGGATGCAATTCCATTTATAGGTGTGGCAATAGTAAGTTGTAATGGAACCCTAACAATAAGGACAGAAAGTGTGACTTTAAAATGGGGATTGAATTATATATCTGTGCCCTGGTCCAATTATCCCCTGCCCTCTAACTGAAGGCTACACCTGGTCTTTAATCCCCACGTGCAACACCATGGGAAATCAACAAGTATAATTGTACAACTTTTTTATTGAGGAAAATTTTTTTATAATCAGTGAACAACCAGAAACCAACACACAAATAACCAATCAAATGCCTCTAGGGTTTAGTCCTTGCTGGCTCCTTAGCCATCCAATTATATACTCAAAATGTATACAACAGAGTTATAGTTGTGGGGGAAAAAAACACTAATACTTGCTCACAAACATATCCTTCCCATCAACTGCCTCAAACAACATTTCCTAGCTCAGGCCCTTTTGAGCCTGTCTTCTGCTTTTCCTGGAGCTTGAATCCTTAAGCTGGCTTTGATCCTGATATTTTATGGGCTCCTGTGCACATGATCAGAACTTTCTTTATTGCTGCCGCCCAGTAACAAAATTGTAATATACAACAACTCTCGGGATATCTACCTTGCGAAACAACATTTTGAATTTTTTTTTGAAAGATGCCTGTGACTGTCAAGTGGATATGGGTTACAGCCAGCTCTGATCCTGAGCTTAAGGGCTTGGCATCCTACAACAGAAACCCAGCTCCAACCCTGAGGTAGTGGAGGACAGTCAGGATCTATTTGGGCATAGGCCACAGGTGGGTGGTGAGGAGGAAGGACTTGCCAAATCACCAGGAGGCATGTAGAAACATTGCTTCAAACTCTCTTCCAATTCCAGCCTGAAATTTTTACCCAATTCCACATTTGAGCCCTCAACTTCCCATTTTCTCTCTTGCAAGTGTTCCAGTAGTTGCTGGACAGTCTTACTTGCCTTACTGTCTACCTTGGGCTTACAAAGGAGAATAGAAATTTACTTCACTGGTAGAGAAATATGTATGACAGCCAGACAGAGATTGGCAGACATACTGAAGAGCTGAGAAAGAAATTTGCATAAAGACTGAGGTAAGGAAATGGGTCACCATAATGAAAAACATGTATGACTTGGAGAGATAGTGTGTGTGATACAAATAATTAGAAATTAAGAAAGATGAATGAGACCATTGCAGGCTGAAAGAGAATTTATTTTTCTGTCATGCCAATTTTTAAAAATTGGCTTTCTTGTTTTTGGGAGTTAGTCTAGTTACCTTTTTTGTTTAGGTATTCCCATGTCACACCCTATTGGCCTCAGCCAATGCTGCACTGTAACTTGATTCCTCAGAAGTACGTAACAAATGCCTCCAGTTTTTCATTGTGTGATGAGTTCCTGATCTCATTAGGATCAAATGTACACAATGATTGGGGAGAATCAGTGTCCTGCAGTCTCTGATACAGCATGTAGCCTCAATGTGCTGTGCTAGAACAATCCCTTCTTGTTCAAATTGAAATAAAATGTGAAGTTTATATCCCTCTTGGTGACCTTGTGATAGGAGACTATTGTCCCCAAAAATTGTCTGAATCATAGTATTATAACAGCTTCATGACCATTGGAGTATATGGAAAGTGAGAGCAGAGATGTGACAAACAGCAAGAAAATGCAAAATAAAAATGAACTATGATTAAATAATTTACCACTTGTAACCATGCATGGTGCATCATGGCTGGATTTATGTTACTAGATGGCAAGAACATTATAGCTAGTCTGGATGGTTGTTAAAATCTCTTGATTATCTGTTAGTTTTTATTTGTTACAAAAGTTGTCAAATCACACATGTATTTTATTGCCCTTAGTTAACCAGGAAGAATTCATTGCTATTATGACTGGAGACATCTAACCTTTATGGAAAAATTACTGCAGAAGTTTTGAACAATTTCTTGATGTCATGGCTTTTAAGTTGTCCCTGCCCAAGCACCGCAAAAGAGGAAAAAAAGCAGAGAATGTTGAGGATTGTTATTCAATATTCTCAGTATAAAACCAAACAAAAATGTATTGAATACTGTTTCTGAAAGAAAGAACTTTGAATTTAACTTTTGTCATTAGTCCCAGAATTGTTGTATATTTGTTTTAGTAATTTGTATTTGTAAATTGTTTAAAGACCCAATAAAGTATTAAATGTAATTATAACTGTTATATTTACTGTTACCCGTAGCATAAACATGTTTCACTCAGTCCATTCCTATTGATATTTTGATACTGTTTCAATATAATTAATGCTACTGTGGAGTATGCTGCAGGTAGTCTTTCATGAATAAAAATGATTCATAACTTACATGTACCAAAGTTTGTAATTTATTATGTAAATTTTGTACTCCAGGTGAGGTAGGTTGGAAAATGGAGCATTTTCCACTTGGATACCAAATGCTGTTGTCATTAAACAATTTAAGTTGGATACAGAGCAAAGTTCCCTTTTACTCTAGCCCATTGATGTGCCTCAACCCCAAGCTTGTGCACCACTGAAGTTTTTTCCATTTCCAGAGTAAAATTACCAAATTAAATCCTCTAAGAATTGGATTGAGACTACTCTAGCTCATTTCACAAGATTAGTACTGATGAGGAAGGACATTCAACATTCAGTTGTTTATTATAATTTCAATGTTTTTGCCTTCACCCCTATTTTATCTGGAAGTCCATTCCATGTATTATCACTCTGCGTGAAGAACTTTGATAGTTAATTTGACCTTTACTAATTTGGGCTTATGTCTCCTTGTCCTACACCTGGAATTTTAATTTAAAGTAGTAGTCAGGATTTACCTTTCATTCCACATAGGACCTTTACAGCCAGTAGACAGACTTATTTGTAACATCCTAGGTTTGAACTCTGGTCCCAAAGGTGAAAAGCCAGTGTCTTAAATCTGCACATAGCTTGTTGCACAGCATGGTGTGCTGAAACATCGTACAAACTTTTAGTGGTTACTTAGACATTACAACTCAAACAGGCCGTTCAGCCCAACTATTCTATGTTGGTGTTTATCCTCCCATGTAAGCAGCAGTCCTAATCCCAGATGCCTTCTCTGTTCCCATATCCTTTTATCTCCCTTTCTTTCAATCACCAATCTAACCTATTATATGTTATGGTCACTGCTTCAATCACTGACTCCTCACAACCCTCTTTTTTTTTAAAAAAAAAAGTTTCTCCTGCTCCCTGTCCTAAATGTCTTTTAATCATGTCTACATTCCCTCTTTTTATGCCCTTCATCACTGGAAAATATCTTTCTATCTACCCTATCCCTTTTGTTCATAATTTTAAACACATCTATCAAATAACCCTGTAATCTCTTCTAACAAAAATAGCCCCAATTTTTCTTTTTGTATTTATATTTCCTCATGTGGATAGCATCCTTGTAAGTCTGCACCGTATCCTCTCTTGTAATGGTCTTTAATATTAGTGAAGCATCACATGACTTGTGGCTGGTGAAATCTAATGTAGCAATAAATATAGCTAGATTATTGGCACATAGAATGTACAGCACAGAAACAGGCCATTCAGCCGAACAGGTCCATGCCGGTGTTTATGCTCCACACAAGCTTCCTACTTAGTATAACTCGATCAGCATATCCTTCTATTACTTTTTCCCTCATGTTTATCTAGCTTCCCCTAAAATGCATCTATGCTACTTGCCTCAACTAATCCTTGTAGTGAGTTCCACATTCTATCCACTCTGGCTAAAGAAGTTTCTCCTGAATTCTCTATTGGATTTATTAGTGATTATCTTATATTTATGGCCCCTAGTTCTGGTCTCCCCTGCAAGTGGAAACATCTGTCTACCCTATCCAGTTACCCCTCAGTCTTTGAGCAGGCTGGGGCTCTTTTCTCTCATCTTTCTTGAGGGTATAGCATCTCAATTCTCATCATCCTAGTAAATCTTTTTTGCATCTTCTCCAGTGCCCTCTATCTCCTTTTTTATAAAATGGAGACCAGAAGTCTTCACTAATTCAAGTGTGGTCTAACCAAGGTTCTATACAAGTTTGGCATAACTTCTTTGCTTTTCAATTTTATCCCTCCAGAAATGAGCCTCAGTGCTTGGTTTGCTTTTTTATGGCCTCCTTAACCTGTGTTGCTACTTTGTGATTGGTGTATCTGTACCCCCCCCCCCCCCCAGATCCATCTGCTCCTCTATCCTATTTAGACTTATTATCCAAGCAGTATATGGCCCCCTTATTCTTCCTACCAAAATATAATACCCTACACCTGTATTGACATTCATTTGTCAATTACACACCCATTCTGCAAGTTTACTAATGTCTTCCTGTATTTTGTTGCAGTCCTCTATTAACTATACCCCCAATTTGGTGTCGTCTGCAAATTTTGAAATTATACTTCTGATTCCTGTGTCCAAATTATTTTATGTAAATAGTGAACAACAGTGGTCCCAGCACTGATCCTTGTGGAACACCACTTCTCATCTTATACCAGTCTGAGTAACTACCTTTAACCCCTACGCTCCTATTTTGTAGCCAGCTTGCTACTTGTCTCCTGACTCCACGTGCTCTGACCTTAGTCGTGAGTCTACTGTGCAGTACCTTTATTGAAGGCTTTTTGAAAATCCAAATATATTACATCTATTGCATTACCCTTGTCTACCCTTTGTTACTTCTTCAAATAATTCAACAAGGTTGGTCAAGCATGACCTTCCCTTTTGAAATCTGTGCTGACTTTTATTTTTGGTTTCTAGATGTTTCTCTATTACATATTTGACTAAGGATTCCATTATCTTTACCACCACTGACGTTAAGCTAATTGGTCTATAGTTCCCTGGACTTGTTCTATCTCCCTTTTTAAAATATAGGAATCACATTAGCTGTTTGCCCGTCCTCTGACACTATTCCCTTTTCTAATGAATGTTTATATGTATGTAATAGTGCCTCTGCTATCTCTAACTACTTTTAATATGCACGGATGCAATCCATCATGACCAGGGGTTTTATCCTTTCTAAGTTTGATTAGTTTATTAATTATTGCGCCCCCCCCCCCACCCCATCTTAAATGTAATTTTTTTTGTTCTCTTCTAATGTCATACCCACCTTGTTAGTCTCCCTGGTAAATACTGAGGCAAAATCATTATATAATATTTCTGCCATTTTGCTGTCATTACCTGTGAGTTTATCATCTGTATCCCTTAGTGGCCCTATCCATATTCTGATTTTTCTTGTTATTTGTGTCTGTAGAATACTTTTTATATTCCTTGATAATTTAATTTCATAGTTTCTCTGCCTTCCTAATTTTTTTAAACTTCTTTCCCAACCTTTTCGTATTCCCTTTTGTCATCCTCCTTTGTTGTATATGTACTTAATGTATGCCTTTTTTAGTTTGTTTTGCCCTTATTTCTTTATTCATCCATGGTGTATCTTTACTGGCTAGATTGTCTTTTTAGTGGGATATATTTCTCCTGGACTCTCGATCACCATTTTAAATGTTTCCCACTGCTGTTCTATTTCTTTGTTTATCAGTGAATTTTTCCAGTTTATTTTCCCAAGTTCCGCTCTCATCCCCTGAAAATCAGCTTTTTTCCAATTTATTGCTTTGGCCTTTGTCATTCTTATGTCCTTCTCAATCTTTATCTTAAACCTTGTTATGTTGTGATCACTATTGCCTAGATGGTCCCTTATGCTTGCTTCTCATCTGTTCTGGTTCATTTCCCATTACTAGATCCAGAAGTGCTTCCTCTCTTAGGCTTTTTACATATTGGGTAAGAAAGGAGTTCGGCACACATTGTAAAAACTCCATTCCCTATAAAAATACCTTTACCTACCTCTTGCCAGTTTATTTGGAGATGGTTAACATCTTCCATGATTATTATTCTATGTACTTTACTAATTTCATATTTGCTTACATATTTGTTCCTCCACCTCCTTTCCACTATTAGGTGGTCTGTAGTATACCCTATTAATGTGATTGATCCCTTTTATTTCAATCCATATAGATTCTGTTTCTATCCTTCTGTTATGTCCCTTTTTTTCTATTGCCATTGTTATCCCTATCCTTTTCTGATTGTTATAGCCTGCAATATTTAGTTGCCAGTCCTGTTCTTTATGTAGCCATGTTTGTTATTCCTACTACATCTGGTTCCTTGCTATGGATTATTGCCTCCTATTTCCCCCATTTTATTTTGGACGTTATGTACATTGCTATACAGGCAGTTTAATTCATCTTTAATAGTAGTTCCTTTTACTTTATTTTTAACAGTCCTTTTATACTTCTGTTTTATAACTGTATTTGTTCCTCAACCATTTGTTATCTTTATTCCTTACCCTGATCTGACCTTTACACTCATCTCCTGTTTCTTTTATCTTTTTAAGCTTTTGTTATTGCTACCAGACCCCTTCTCCCTGCCTTTTCCTCCCCTCCCCCCCCCCCCCCCAGTTTAAAGCCTGCACTGCCCTATTTATCCTTTCTGCTAGGACTCTGATCCCATTTCGGTTCAGGTGGACCCCGTCCCAGTGGTACAGCTCCTTCCTGTCCCAATACTGGTGTCAGTGTCCCACGAAATGGAACCCCTCCTTCCCATATCACTTTTAGCCATGCGTTCACCTTTCTGTGCTGCCTATCCCTATGCCAATTAGCATGTGGCTTGGGTAGTAATCCAACCGTGAGGTCCTGCTTTTTAATTTAATTCCTAGCTTCTGATATTCCCTTAGCAGGACCTCCTCCTTCCTTATGTCATTGGTGCCGACATGGACACAAGTAGATCCTCCCATTCCCTTTCCAAGTTCCTCTCCAGTCGCTCCGAGATGTCCTTTTACCCTTGCACCAGGGAGGCAACACACCCTCCTGGACTCTTGGTCGTGACTGCAGAGGATGCTATCTATTCCCTATGACGACAACCTTTCTATTCTGATCATTTTTTTTCCCCCCTCCCCCCCCCGGACTGCCTCTTGCTCCTTGGAGCCATGGTTAGCATTCTGGGCATTCTCCCTGCAGCCTTCGTCCTTATCCTCAGATAGCAAGTTGGATGAATGGTCAGAAATCTAGCCCGTAAACTTCACCTGGTGTGTGTATATAAAGAAAGAATAAGAAATGGCTGGAAAGATGGAGGGCAGAAATGAAACCAGTGTTATGGTGATATTGAAATCAGAACTGGCTTAGACTCACTTGATTCAAAAATTGCCTTAAATCTTACAGCAGCCGTCTACTATCCTAACTAGCTGCTCTCCCACAGCATTGCTCACAGGCAAAATCTTAAATATATATTTACTACTAGCAGATATCCTATGGTGTTACTCAGTGAGCCAGAGAATACATTGTTTTAAGAATAGGGGTGTTTATGCTGTGTAGGAAATAACAAAGTCCACTGATTTACAGACTGAATAAACAAAAATTTAATTTTTATTAATTGGTATTCTAGGAATTAAAAAAACATTAATTCTTGGGATATGGGGGAGTTGCTAGTAAGGCCAGCATTTATTACCCATCCCTAATTTCCCTTGAAATGGTGGTGGTTCTTGAACCACTATAGTCTGTGTGGTGAAGGTACTTCCACAGTGCTGTTCGATAGGGAGTTCCTGGATTTTGACCCAGTGACAATGAAGGAACGGTGATTATATGTCCATGTCAGGATGGTGTGTGTAACTTGGAGGTTAACTTGGATGTGATGGTGTTGTAAACACACAAAAATAAATCTCTTGACTGTTGTAATATTAGTTTTAAAATTTAAAGACTAGATTGGTGTTTATCTTTGTGTATATTTTTACTTAATTAAGAACATTAGAGGAAGAGATTCTGTTGATTCTGTGAGTGAATGATAACTCCAGTCTGAGTTCAATCTTTGAATTATTGCTGGAATACTGTGTGCAGCTACTTACTGTCAAAAATAATTAATGGTGTATATTAGTATTTTCATATTTCCATGTTAGAGATACCTATGGCCCCCAATCTTCATGCCATATTATCGTTCATTATTTTTGTAATGTATCCCCTTTCAGAAAACAAAAACATGCTACTTGGATGAACACAGTTCCCTCTGCTCTCCATTACCAGAGTTTTCTTGTCTTATCACTCCTTTCCTGAAGACACAGACTCATGCTTGAGGTATGATTAAACAGAAGATAGCCCCCCTCCCCTCAGTGTCTTGCCTGTTCTTTGTGAGTCTCTGTATTGAGCATTAGCAGGTTTGTTTGATTGTGGGACCAGATCCTCATCTGGTATCCACTGATACGCACTTCCTGCATTAGTTGCTCAATGGTATTTAGTAGCACAAACTTTGTTTTCTTCCCCCCTCTCTCCACAACTGGAGATGTTGACATCAATTTTTTTTTATTTGTTCATGGGATGTGGGCGACGCTGGCGAGGCCAGCATTTATTGCCCATCCCAAATTGCCCTTGAGAAGGTGGTGGTGAGCCGCCGCCTTGAACCGCTGCAGTCCGTGTGGTGAAGGTTCTCCCACAGTGCTGTTAGCAAGGGAGTTCCAGGATTTTGACCCAGCGATGATGAAGGAACGGCGATATATTTCCAAGTTGGGATGGTGTGTGACTTGGAGGGGAACGTGCAGGTGGTGGTGTTCCCATTTGCCTGCTGCTCTTGTCCTTCTAGGTGGTAGAGGTCGCGGGTTTGGGAGGTGCTGTCGAAGAAGCCTTGGCGAGCTGCTGCAGTGCATCCTGTGGATGGTACACATTGCAGCCACAGTGCGCCGGTGGTGGATGGGGTGCCAATCAAGCGGGCTGCTTTGTCCTGGATGATGTCGAACTTCTTGAGTGTTGTTGGAGCTGCACTCATCCAGGCAAGTGGAGAATATTCCATCACACTCCTGACTTGTGCCTTGTAGATGGTGGAAAGGCTTTGGGGAGTCAGGAGGTGAGTCACTTGCTGCAGAATACCCAGCCTCTGGCCTGCTCTTGTAGCCACAGTATTTATATAGCTGGTCCAGTTAAGTTTCTGGTCAATGGTGACCCCTAGGATGCTGCTGAATGTCAAGGGCAGGTGGTTAGACTCTCTCTTGTTGGAGATGGTCATTGCCTGGCACTTGTCTGGTGCGAATGTTACATGCCATTTATGAGCCCAAGCCTCGATGTTGTCCAGGTCTTGCTGCATGCGGGCTCGGACTGCTTCATTATTTGAGGAGTTGCGAATGGAACTGAACACTGCAATCATCAGCGAACATCCCCATTTCTGACCTTATGATGGAGGGAAGGTCGTTGGTGAAGCAGCTGTAGATGGTTGGGCCTAGGACACTGACCTGAGGAATTCCTGCAGCAATGTCCTGGGGCTGAGATGATTGGCCTCCAACAACCACTACCATCTTCCTTTGTGCTCGGTATGATTTCGGCCACTGGAGAGTTTTCCCCCTGATTCCCATTGAGTTCAATTTTACTAGAGCTTCTTGGTGCTACACTAGGTCAAATGCTGCCTTGATATCAAAGGCAGTCACTCTCACCTCACCTCTGGAATTCAGCTCTTTTGTCCATGTTTGGACCAAGGCTGTAATGAGGTCTGGAGCCGAGTGGTCCTGGCGGAACCCAAACTGAGCATCGGTGAGCAGGTTATTGGTGAGTAAGTGCCACTTGATAGCACTGTTGATGACACCTTCCATCACTTTGCTGATGATTGAGAGTAGACTGATGGGGCGGTAATTGGCCGGATTGGATTTGTCCTGCTTTTTGTGGACAGGACATACTTGGGCAATTTTCCACTTGGGCAATTTTCCACATTGTCGGGTAGATGCCAGTGTTGTAGCTGTACTGGAACAGCTTGGCTAGAGGCGCAGCTAGTTCTGGAGCACAAGTCTTCAGCACTACAGCCGGGATGTTGTCGGGGCCCATAGCCTTTGCTGTATCCAGTGTCCTCAACCGTTTCTTGATATCACGTGGAGTGAATCGAATTGGCTGAAGACTGGCTTCTGTGATGGTGGGGATATCGGGAGGAGGCCGAGATGGATCATCCACTCAGGACATCTGGCTGAAGATGGTTGCAAACGCTTCAGCCTTGTCTTTTGCACTCATGTGCTGGACTCCGCCATCATTGAGGATGGGGATGTTTACAGAGCCTCCTCCTCCCGTTAGTTGTTTAATTGTCCACCACCATTCACGACTGGATGTGGCAGGACTGCAGAGCTTTGATCTGATCCGTTGGTTGTGGAATCGCTTAGCTTTGTCTACAGCATGTTGCTTCCGCTGTTTAGCATGCATTGTAGCATCCTTACTGGTGTGTGGCTGATGTTAGCTAACTCAGCACAGACAGAATCAAATCTGGGGCTTTGCTGATCTGTATGGTCAATACCACACCACCCTGTATATTTAGTAATCTAATAATTGCCTGAACAACAGCATATTTCCGGGAAGGTGCCAGAAAAATTGCCCAACAAGACTGTTCATTTTTAGATGCAAACATTGGGAAATCCAAAATGAAACCTTCCTAAAAAATCAAAAATCTCCTTCAAATATTTTTGATTGCAGGCTTTTTATGGAATAATCTTTTTGCCAGGTTTATATTTTTGTATGATTTGGAAACATCCTACTCTCCAGACCATAGTATTACAGTGAATGTAATGTTCAGAATTTTGAGGCTGATGGAGGTGTCATCTCAGATCTCAGGCTATTAGAAGCCTGGTTTCTTAGAGTTAGGACCACTCTGTCATACCTTATGGTCCTTTCTGACGCACACAAAGGAAGTTGGTCCTTTAGTGGGCAGGCACCATCACAGTATCATAGAATCATAGAAAGGTTACAGCATGGAAAGAGGCCATTCAGCCCATCAAGCCCATATGGGCTTTATGCAAGAGCAATCAACTAGTCCCACTCCCCCACCCTTTCCCTATAGATCTGCAAATTTTTTCCTTTCAAATACTTATCCAGTTCCCTTTTGAAGGTCATGAAGGCCTCCACCACCATCTCGGGCAGTGCATTCCAGATCCTAACTACTCGCTGTGTAAAAAGGTTTTTCCTCATGTCACCCTTGGTTCTTTTGCCAAACACCTTAAATCTATGTCCTCTGGTCCTTGACCCTTCCGCCAATGGGAACAGTTTCTCTCTATCTACTTTGTCTGGACCCTTCTTGATTTTGAATACCTCTATCAAATCTCCTCGCAACCTTCTCTGTTCCAAGGAGAACAACCCGAGGTTCTTCAGTCTATCCATGTAACTAAAGTCCCTCATCCCTGGAATCATTCTAGTAAATCTCTTCTGCACCCTTTCTAAGGCCTTCACATCTTTCCTGAAGTGCGGTGCCCAGAACTGGACACAATATTCTAGTTGTGGCCGAACCAGTGCTTTATCAAGGTTCATGATGACTTCCATACTTTTGTATTCTATGCCTCTACTTATAAAGCCCAGTATCCCATATGCTTTTTTAACTGCTTTCTCAACCTGCCCTGCAGCCTTCAACGATTTGTGCACATATACCCCCAGATCTCTCTGTTCCTGTACCCCTTTTAGATTTGTGCAATCTAGTTTATGTTGCCTCTCCTTGGTCTTCCTACCGAAATGTATCACTTTGCATTGTAGTTGAATTGATAACTGAACAGGAAAGAAGAAAGGGTGTGATATTCCCCCCCCCCCCCCCCCCCCAGTGTTTTAAAAAAAATCCATTGTTTTGTCAGTGAAACAATATCACCATTTCTGGTAATGCTCATAAATTTTATAAACTAAATGCCAGCTGATTGGACTTCATGTATTGCAATAACTGACCATTTTGTTCAACAATCTACGAAAAGAACATGAGTGAAAATTTTCACTAATGTAATGGGTGTTTTAAAAAAACAATTCAATAGTTTTCTTTCCTTTTAAAGATCCAGAATTTATTAGCACCATGGATCTCAAAGTAGCACGAATGTGACACAGTACTTCAAAACGACGATGTCCTAAAATATTTATTCTGATCCAAATACAAAGCGTATAGATTTTTCTGCTTTGAAAGAACTATGTTCTTTGACAATTAAACTTACAAAGTTAACAAAGTCTCTTGCTGGTACCATTTCAATGAGATGCAGTAGCAAACCTCAGGAATTCAATCATTTTCCCCAAAAGAAGATCATAAGAACGTAAGAAATAGGAGCAGGAGTAGGTCAATCGGCCCCTCGAGCCTGCTCCGCCATTCAATAAGATCATGGCTGATCTGAAAGATCGTGAGATTTTAAGTGGAAGCCAGGAGGCAGTACCAGGACAGCTTGCATCTTTCATAGAAACATAGAAAATCTCACGGCTGGAAGAGACCAGAGGTCCACTTTCCTGCAATTCTAGCAAGATATATATTTTTTTCATTCTTACTATCAACATTAAACTTGAAAAATAGTTTTAGAATTAGTCAAAACCAAAATACACAGAGCAGCAAACATACAATAGTGGTATTTTTAAACACTTGACCATAATCGTAGCCTTTATTTCAAGGGGGCTGGAATACAAAGGAGTGGAAGTTATGCTATAGTTGTATAAAGCTGTGGTTAGACCGCATCTGGAGTACTGCATTCAGTTCTGGGCACCACACCTCAGGAAGGATATATTGCCCTTAGAGGGGATGCAGCGCAGATTCACCAGAATGATACTGGGGCTAAAAAGGTTTAAATTATGAGGACAGGTTGCATAGACTAGGTTTGTATTCCCTTGAGTACAGAAGATTAAGGGGTGATCTAATTGATGTGTTCAAGATGATTAAAGGATTTGATAGGGTAGGTAGAAACTATTTCCTCTGGTGGGGGAGTCCAGAATAAGAGGGCATAACCTTAAAATTAGTGCTAAGCCGTTCAGGGATGATGTCAGGAAGCACTTCTACACACAAAGGGTGGTGGAAATCTGGAACTCCCTTCTTTAAAAAGCTGTTGAAACTCGGTCAATTGAAAAAATCAAAACTGAGATAGATAAATTTTTGTTAGCTAAGGGTATTAAGGGATATGGAGCAAAGGCAGGTAAATGGAGTTAAGGTACAGACCAGCCATGATCTAATTGAATGACCTACTCCTATTCCTATGTTCCTACTTTTAATCAGCGATTGAGTTTGGTTGAACCAAAAGAAAACTGTAAACCCTGGAAATCCAAAATAAAAATCAGAAATTACTGGGGATACTTAACTGATCCATCAGCAGTCTATTCCTCTTCTGGAAGTACTATGAAAGGTTTGCGCATCACAAGTAATGGGTTGTCTGTTTCAAACTACTCTCCCTCCAGGCTGCTGATTCCCTCAAAGACTGAAGGCTAAATGATGACATATCAAACAGCAAGTATGCCCAACGTCCAGTTTCTATTTATGTGCACTCAGTCCTTCATGCTGCTGATATTTGAAAAGACTTAGACATAAAAATTTACTCATTTCTATCTTTTTAGTGTTTAGAGATACCACAATGACATCTGATATACATCAGATACCCGATGGGACTTGGTGGCTTAAAAAATAATGAGTTGAGCATGATGACTTGATCACGATGACTTGATCACCATTTGTGATTTCTGGGGTGTAACGTCGCTGGTTTCTTTTTTGGAATCCTGTCTGGTATCCTGCACCCACATTACTGCTTCAGCTATTCTCAGTGCATTTGGCTGAAGCAGTAATACTTTCTTCACCTCAATTTTTTTTAATTAAAGAATGGAAATACCATATCAAGCATGAAACCTAAGTACAAAACAGTTTCAATGGACATAAAGGAAAAGCTGGAATAAATTGGAAATCATTATGTAAATCCTGGGAGATACCAGTGGAAAATATAATGTTGGAGGAGCTCTTAAACTCCAAATCCCTCAAAAAAGCTAGCTGTGTGACTGCATTACTGTCTCCTTTAAATAAAATACAAACATTCAAAAATGTTTTTTCCTGCCTATTTTTTACCAACACCAGATGGCACTCTTTCTCTTTAGTTATCAAAATGTCTTAGCTCTCAATACTGACAATCAAACGATTAAAACATTTAAGCATCTGTACTCATTATTTGTCTGCAAGAGAGCAGAATTTAGCTTTATATCAATTTATCTTATATTAAAAACTGTTACACTTCAGATGTTACAGTCTATCTGTACCACAGACTTCATTTGCTCAAATTTTTTAATCCTAAAATATTAACAAATGACAATTCAAGAGCTTTGTAACTTACGAATCAAAATCAGAACAAAAATAACCAACTAGGAACCATCAAGCATTTTACACAAGATCAAAGCAATAATCATTAGTCTGCAAAGCCTACGAATAAAAGAGAGCAAAAGCACAATAAAAGAGAGCAAAAGCACAGCCAATCAAATTGCTCTGACTGTAGTTTTGGGAGCTAAGATTGATTAACTTTTTCCTCTTATAGGTTATAGCAGTAATTTTGAACATGCAATAATATCCTTATGATTTGACTTCATCCATATACACGTGAATTAAGAATTCACTGCATGCCCTTAGGCAAAAAATTGCTATCAGTGGCTGTGGATCAGCTTGGAGACTGGTCACCAGTGGTGTCCTGCAGGGATCGGTGTTAGGGCCTTTGCTCTTTATTATCTATATTAATGACTTGTGCACTGTGGAGGAGGCTAAACAACTGCAAGCAGATCTCGATGTATTGGGGGAATGGGCCTGCATTTGGCAAATGGTATTTAACTTAGACAGGTTTCTGCAGTTTTATGCATGTGGGCAAGACCAACGCTAAGCATACTTACACCTTATAAGGAACAGAACTGAAGCCTTTGGTGAAGGAAAAAGATATTGGTATCATAGTTCATAACTCTCTTAAAGGTTCATAACCAATGCAGAGAAGGGTACTGGGCTGCGTTCACATTACGAAAATGAAACATACCATTTTGTCCTTGTACAAGACTTTGGTCAGGTTTCATTTAGAATACTGTGTTCGGTTCTGGTTCCCCCGCATAGTGGGTGATATTGAGGTTTTGGAAAACATTCCACAAGAAGGATTCCCAGTTTAAATCACCTTAGTTACCTTGGTAGGCTTAAGGAGCTGGATCTATATACATTAGAGAAACGTAGACTTAGGAAATTTGATTTAGGTCTATAAAATAATGAAGGGATTAGATTTTGTGCACACTGATGAATTATTTTAATTTGATAGGGTGGGGGGACCAGGGGCTTTGTGCATACAGGGAAGAAATAGGTTAAATGTTAGATGGTTCTTCTTTTTCCAGAGCATATTAGTCTTGTGGAACAGGCTGCCAGTTTGTACTGTGGGTACTGATTCACTAGGTTCCATCAGGAGGGAGCTGGACTGGTTCCTGGCTGGGGTGGTGATCACACCATGAAAGAGGCAGGTACCAATTAATATAAGCCATGGTCAATGTTTCATATTTCATAATATTTCATGACTAGTTAAAGGACTAATTTCAATCACCTTGAGGGATTGGAGAGGTATTTTCCAGATTTTTTCCCCCTAATTGACCCTGGGTTTTTGATCTGGTTTTCCACCTCTTCCAGGAGACTACATGGAACCTAAGGGGTAGAGAGTCTCTTGACCTGCTGCATAAGGTATCACAACTGTACGGGACAGGCTAGATGGACCAGCTGGTCCTTTCCTGTCCGAAGTTTTCGTATGTTCGTAAGTGATGTCTGCAAACTGTATAAATAATTGTTATTTAGCTTAACTCTGGTTTTTGTTTAAGTCCCTTGCTTGTTTTCTTGAATTTTAACAATGTTCTGAATTAATACTGATTCATGCAGATTTCCTCCTGTTTTCATTGTAAATATAGAATCTGAAAAACAACCCCAAAAATGGGCTTTTGGGTTTCAATTTTCCCTCCCTAATTTTCTCCCATTTTTATGCTAAAAGTAGAACTTCAAAGGACCAAAAAATCCAGGTTTTTAAATTGGCAATAAAAAAAAACTTTTATTATCTTTAACTATACTGGATGTGCACTAGATACAGCAAAGGCTATGGGCTTCGACAACATCCCGGCTGTAGTGCTGAAGACTTGTGCTCCAGAACTAGCTGCGCCTCTAGCCAAACTATTCCAGTACAGCTACAACACTGGCATCTACCCGACAAAGTGGAAAATTGCCCAGGTATGTCCTGTCCACAAAAAGCAGGACAAATCCAATCTGACCAATTACCACCCCGTTAATCTATTCTCAATCATCAGCCAAGTGATGGAAGGTGTCGTCGACAGTGCTATCAAGCGGCAGTTACCAATAATGCTCAGTTTGGGTTCCGCCAGGACCACTCAACTCCAGACCACATTACACAGCCTTGGTCCAAACATGGACAAAAGAGCTGAATTCCAGAGGTGAGGTGAGAGTGACTGCCCTTGACATCAAGGCAGCATTTGACTGAGTGTGGCATCAAGAAGCCCTAGTAAAATTGAAGTCAATGGGAATCAGGGGGAAAACTCTCCAGTGGCAGGAATCATATCGGTACCAACGACATAGGTAGAAAGAGGGATGAGGTCCTGCAGGAAGATTTTAAGAAGTTAGGAAAGAGAGTAAGAAGCAGGACCTCAAAGGTAGTAATCTCCAATTTACTCCCGGTGCCACGCATTAGTGAGTATAGAAATAGGAGGATAGAGCAGATGAATGTGTGGCTGGAGAGCTGTGCAGGAAGGAGGGCTTTAGATTCCTGGGGTATTGGGGGAGGTGGGACCTGTACAAGCCGGACGGGTTGCACCTCAACAGGGCCTGGACCAATATCCTTGCGGGGAGGTTCGCTAGTGCTGTTGGGGAGGGTTTAAACTAGCTTGGCAGGGGGATGGGAATCTGAGTGTAGATTCAGATGGGACAGAATCAGAACTGGAGATAGAAGGCAGATAATTAGTAAGTGACTTAGGAAGGCAGAGGAAACAAAGGTTAGAAAATAAACAGCAAGGGAGATTGGCGGTGCTTAAAGGCATATACCTCAATTTAAGGAGTATAGTAAATAAGGCAGATGAGCTGAGGGCACAGATAGACACGTGGCAGTACGATATCTTAGCTATTATAGAAACATGGCTTAAAGAGGGGCAAGAATGGCAGCTCAACATTCCTGGTTACAGGGTTTTCAGATGAGATAGAGAAGGGGATAAAAAAGGAGGGGGGGGTGGCAATTTTGGTTAAAGAAACAATTACAGCTGTGAAGAGGGATGATCTGTTAGATGGATCGTCAAATGAGGCCATGTGGGTTGAGCTAAGGAACAAAAACGGGGCAGTCATACTACTGGGAGTGTACTATGGACCCCCAAACAGTCAGAGGGAGATAGAAGAGCAAATATGTAGGCAAATTTCTGAGAAGTGCAAAAACAGTAGGGCAGTAATAGTAGGGGATTTCAACTACCCTAATATTAACTGGGACATAAACAGTGTAAAAGGTATAGAGGGCGCAAAATTCTTAAATTGCATTCAGGAGAACTTTTTTAGTCAGTACGTAGCAAGTCCAACAAGAGAGGGGGCAGTTCTGGATTTAGTTTTAGGAAATGAGGCTGAGCAGGTGGAAGGAATATCAGTGGGAGAGCATTTTGGTGGTAGTGATCATAATTCAGTTAGTTTTAGCATTGTTATGGAAAAGGACAAAGATAGAACAGGAGTTAAAGTTCGCAATTGGGGAAAGGCCAATTTTACTAAGCTAAGAAGTGATTTAGCAAATGTGGACTGGAAACAGCTACTTGAAGGTAAATCAATGTCAGAGCAGTGGGAGGCATTCAAGGGGAAGATTCAAGGGGTGCAGAGAAAACATGTTCCCATAAAGGCAAAGGGTGGGGCTACCAAATCTAGGGCCTTCTGGATGTCAAGGAACATACAGGGTAAGATAAGGCAGAAAAGGAATGCTTATGTCAGATATCGAGAACTCAATACTACAGAAAGCCTAGAGGAGTATAAAAAGTGCAGGGGTGAAATTAAAAAGGAAATTAGAAAAGCAAAGAGAGGGCATGAAAAAACATTGGCAAGTAAAGTCAAGGAAAACCCAAAGATGTGTTATAAATACATCAAGAGCAAAAGAATAACTAAGGAAAGAGTAGGGCCTATTAGAGACCAAAAAGGTAATCTATGTGTGGAGGCGGGAGATGTTGGTATGGTTCTTAATGAATACTTTGCGTCTGTCTTCACAAAAGAGAGGGATGATGCAGACATTGTAGTTAAAAAGGAGGAGTGTGAAATATTGGATGGGATAAACTTAGTGAGAGAGGAAGTATTAAGGGGATTAGCATCTTTGAAAGTAGATAAATCGCCAGGGCCGGATGTAATGTATCCCAGGCTGATAAAAGAAGCGAGGGAGGAAATAGCAGAGGCTCTGACCATCATTTTCCAATCCTCACTTGGTACAGGTGTGGTGCCAGAGGATTGGAGGATTGCTAACGCTGTACCGTTGTTTAAAAAGGGAGCGAGGGATAGACTGAGTAATTACAGGCCAATCAGTCTAACCTCAGTGGCAAATTAGGAACATGGGAACATAGGAACAGGAGTAGGCCATTCAGCCCCTCGTGCCTGCTCCGCCATTTGATAAGATCATGGCTGATCTGTGATCTAACTCCAAATACCTGCCTTTGGCCCATTTCCCTTAATACCTTTGGTTGCCAAAAAGCTATCAATCTCAGATTTAAATTTAGCAATTGAGCTAGTATCAATTGCCATTTGCGGAAGAGAGTTCCAAACTTCTACCACCCTTTGTGTGTAGAAATGTTTTCTAATCTCGCTCCTGAAAAGTCTAACTCTAATTTTTAGACTGTGCCCCCTGCTCCTAGAATCCCCAACCAGCGGAACTAGTTTCTCTCTATCCACCCTATCTGTTCCCCTTAATATCTATTATAAACTTCGATCAGATCACCCCTTAACCTTCAAAACTCTAGAGACTACAACCCCAATTTGTGTAATCTCTCCTCGTAACTTAACCCTTGAAGTCTGGGTATCATTCTAGTAAACCTACGCTGCACACCCTCCAAGGCCAATATGTCCTTCCGAAGGTGCGGTGCCCAGAACTGCTCACAGTACTCCAGATGCGGTCTAACCAGGGTTGTGTATAGCTGCAGCATAACTTCTGCCTCCTTGTACTCTAGTCCTCTAGATATAAAAGCCAGAATTCCATTAGCCTTATTGATTATTTTCTGCACCTGTTCATGACACTTCAATGATCTATGTACCTGTACCCCTAGGTCCCTTTGGACATCCACTGTTTTTAACTTTTTACCATTTAGAAAGTACCCTTTTTTGGTCCAAAGTGGATGACCTCACATTTGTCTACATTGAATTCCATTTGCCACAGTTTTGCCCATTCACCTAATCTATCAATATCGCTTTGTAATTTTATGTTTTCATCTACACTGCTTACAATGCCACCAATCTTTGTGTCATCGGCAAACTTAGATATGAGACTTTCTATGCTTACATCTAAGTCGTTAATAAATATTGTGAATAATTGAGGCCCCAAGACAGATCCCTGCGGGACTCCACTAGTCACATCCTGCCAAAGTGAGTACCTACCCATTATCCCTACTCTCTGATGCCCCTCGCTCAGCCAACTTCCTAACCAAGTCCGTACTTTTCCTTCGATTCCATGGGCTTCTATCTTAGCTAACAGTCTCTTATGTGGGACCTTATCAAATGCCTTCTGGAAGTCCATATAAATAACTCCATTGACATTCCCCTGTCCACTACTTTAGTCACCTCTTCAAAAAATTCAATCAGGTTTGTCAGGCACGACCTACCTTTCACAAATCCATGCTGGCTCTCTCTGATTAACTGAAAATTCTTGAGGTGTTCAGTCAAATTATCGGAATCAATTCTGAAGGACAGGATAAATCGTCACTTAGAAAGGCACGGAGTAACCAAGGACAGACAGCATGGATTTGTTAAGGGAAGGTTGTGTTTGACTAACTTGATTGAATTTTTGAGGAGGTAACGAGGAGGTAACAAGGAGGGTCAATGAGGGTAGTGTATTTGATGTAATCGACATGGATTTTAGCAAGGCTTTTGACAAGGTCCCACATGGCAGACTGGTCAAAAAAGTACAAGCCCAGGCAATCCAAGGGAGAGTGGCAAGTTGGATCCAAAATTGGCTCAGTGGCAGGAAGCAAAGGGTAATGGTCAATGGTGTGTTTGTGACTGGAAGGCTGTTTCCAGTGGGGTTCCACAGGGCTCAGTACTAGGTCCCTTGCTTTTTGTGATATATATTAATGATTTGGACTTAAATGTAGGGGACATGATTAAGAAGCTTGCAGATGGTACAAAAATTGGCTGTGTGGTTGATAGTGAGGAGGAAAGCTGTAGACTGCAGGAAAATATCAATGGAGTAGTCAGGTGGGCAAATGTGGCAAATGGAATCTCTACAGGTAGATAAGGTGGTTAAGAAGGCATATGGAATACTTTCCTTTATCAGCTGAGACATTGAATATAAGAGCAGGATGGGTGAAACTAGAACTAGGGGGCATAATCTTAGAATAAGGGGCTGCTCTTTCAAAACTGAGATGAGGAGAAACTTCTTCACTCAGAGGGTGGCGGGTCTGTGGAATTTGCTGCCCCAGGAAGCTGTGGAAGCTACATCATTAAATAAATTTAAAACAGAAATAGACAGTTTCCTAGAAGTAAGGGGAATTAGGGGCTACGGGGAGCAGGCAGGAAATTGGACACGAATTTAGATTTGAGGTTAGGATCAGATCAGTCATGATCTTATTGAATGGCGGAGCAGGTTCGAGGGGCCGATTGGCCTACTCCTGCTCCTATTTCTTATGTCTTATGTTCAATCCGGAGAAGTGTGAGGTAATGCATTTGGGGAGGGCGATCAAGGCAAAGGAGTACACAATAAATGGGAGGATACTGAAAGGTGTAGAGCAAGCGAGGGACCTTGGAGTGCATGTCCACAGATCCCTGAAGGTAGTAGGACAGGTAGATAAGGTGGTTAAGAAGGCATATGGAATACTTTCCTTTATCAGCCGAGGCAGTGAATATAAGAGCAGGGAGGATATGCTGGAATTGTATAAAACACTAGTTCGGCCACAGTTTGAGTACTGTGTACAGTTCTGTTCACCACAATACAGGAAGGATATAATTGCACTGGAGAGGTTACAGAGGAGATTTACGAGGATGTTGCCAGGACTGGAGAATTTTAGCTATGAGGAAAGATTGGATCGGCTGGGGATGTTCTCTTTAGAACAGAGGAGGCTGAGGGGTGATTTAATTGAGGTGTACAAGATTATGAGGGACTTAGAGTGGATAGGAAGGACCTATTTCCCTTAGCAGAGAGGTCAATAACCAGGAGGCATAGATTTAAAGTGATTGGTAGAAGGATTAGAGGGGAGCTGAGGAAAAGTTCTTCAGAGGGTGGTAGGGGTCTGGAACTCACTGCCTGAAAGGGTGGTAGAGGCAGAAACCCTCAACTCATTTAAAAAGTACCTGGATGTGCATCTGAAGTGCCGTGACCTACAAGGCTACGACCAAGTGCTGGAAAGTGAGATTAGGCTGGGTGACTCACTTTCGGTGGGTGCGGACACGATGGACCGAATGGCCTCCTTCTGTGCCATAAATTTTCTATGCTATGGTGCCTTTAGGTTTAATGAGAGCTCACTTTCTTTCCTAAAATCCATCAATACAACTGATGTTTTATTTCGGGGGGGAGGAATTTTACAGCTGCACCCCAGGGTCGATTTTAACTGTTCCCCTTTTAATCCGGAAACGGGTGACAGCGGGTTGGCGCCTGTTTTACACCCCACCTGACTTCAGTGAAAAGGAAAATCAGGCGGGGTGTAAAACAGGCTGCCGAACTGCTGCTGCCCATTTTACGCCTGGCGGGAACAGTTAAATCTGACTCCCCAATCTTCTGCATGCGGAAAATATAGGTTTGTGCTGGATCCTGCAGCACAGAAGGCAGATTTTGCCCGATTTTCCAATATGAGTGATTGGCTCTAATTTGAATAGGTTACAGGCACAGGAAAAGCTTTCTCAGAGAACTTGGCCTGCAGCACATTTGGCTGGGGATCAGAAAATCCAGACAGGGAGCGGCTCCCGAAAGGACTGCAGCTAGCCATTAAAGGGGATATTGTGGTGGGGACAGAAAGACTAATTGATCACAATAGCACAGCGGGGACATATGCTCAACACTGCTCCCTTTGATGCTGGAGAGTTGGAGTTTCTGCTGCAGGAAGTGCGCCAAAGGACAGCGACCCTATTTTGGGCTGAAGTAAAAGCTCAGGTGCAATCTCCATCGAAAGTCACTGACCGAGTCCATACAGTCACCCAGTTCCTTCCACCTGGCTCTTCCTGGCCCCACAAAAATACTGTGGCCCTCTTCCAGTAGCTGGGTAGCCCCTCCCCCCCCACCCCGGTGTGTCTCCACCCCTTATTTTAGTGCTGACTTTGGCTCAGCTCACTCACGGAGCTGCCGGATTTTCTGACCCCTCTCATTGAGCACTCACCTGAATAGGCCTGAAGTGAAAATGGTTCAGGCCTTCTGACACTGGCTTCGGGCAGGCGGCACAGCCGATCTGCCGACTTCATGCCGCTTTGGGTGGAAGTTAAAAATTGCACCCATTCTTTCATTGTGCCAAAGCTGGTTGGCACATTTCTTTTACAGCTGAAGGGAGTGGACATGGATCACCAAATAGATGCTCAGGCTTTCATCGCAGGGCCCTCCTAGGCTGTTAGGGGGGTTTCTCAGTGAGACTGGCAGGATGGATGCAGAGGTTAGTCCAGGTCTCTTAACAGTTATCCCCCCAACCCCCAGCGTTTCTTCCCCTTTCAAAAGTGCAGCCCCTGTGGACTGCTGCTTGTTGACCCCCTTCCTTCGAAGGTTCACCACGACATGCTTCGAATAAGTACGAGACACTTGATAGTGGAATATACAGAACAGACTTTATTCATATACAGTGTAGGTGATCAATCTATGCCGTATACAGGAGTAGTTTTGGGTCTCTCTCTTTTGAGCTCTCCAACTAATTCTGGAAAGTCCCCCTCTTATACACCTCAGTGTGCCTACTTCAAAGGTTTACTTCACAGATAAGACTTAGTGATTGATCTGTTCTTGGATTCTTTCAAGAAAAACTTATTTACATAAATAGCCTTAGTTGTTTACTTCACAGATATACTTCATAAACAAGACTTCCTGACAAACTGTTCTCAAAACCTCTCAAGAACTGTTTATTTACAGCTCATCTACTTAATATCCACCCTATTCCATGGTTAATTGATCCCTCTACCTACATTTATTATGATAGTCCCTAAAGTTATACCTTAATCAGTCATGGTTAATGTCATCCCAAATACTATGGCCCCAATATTAGCGGGGAGGTGGGATGATTGGGCGCGTGAGTAACCTGCCCAATAAAAAATGTCCGTTTCCCATGCAATCGCAGGTCAATTGGAGCCACTTAACGTGGCTTCCGGGTTTGCCGTCCGAAAGCGGTGCAGTGGACGGACTGTGCACCTGCATCACAGGCTGTCAGCTGGAGGAACTCTATTTAAATGGGCAGTCCTCCACAAACACCCACACACCACAATGGAGTAGCACAGGGGAAAGGCTGCTCCAAGATTTAGCGATGCCTCACTCCAGGTGCTACTGGATGAGGTGAGGAGGAGGAGGGATGTCTTCTATCCGGCGGACGGGAGGAAGTGGCCTGCCTCTGCCACCAAGAAGGCCTAGCTCGAGGTGGCAGAGGAGGTCACCAGCAGCAACAACATCTCCCGCACCTGGATCCAGTGCAGGAAGCGCTTCAATGACCTAACTAGGTCAGCCAAAGTGAGTACACTTACTCATTCTCCTACATTTCGTCTTCCATATCGCCGTCCCCACCCCCCAACTCATTCTGCACTGCCAACACTACTCTATCACATCACTCCCCACACCCACTTAAGGCTCATCTTCAACTTACCTGCACTTCCTCAGCACTTCCTCACCTCCCCATTAGTCACCCCACCACTACCGCTCAACCCAATCCTCATACAATGTCATGGCTCTGTCTCATACTCACCCTCTGATGAATCTCTTTCACGGTCAGCCGCACCCAAACCAATGCATTCATCGGTTGGCCACGTCACCATCACTCACTCACCCGTCTGTTCTTTTCACTCCATGTAAGAGAAGAGAACCCAGAATGCCCAGGAGAGGGCGAGGCCTGGAGGGGGGCTGCAACAAACCGCCGTCCTCACAGACGCCGAGCAGGAGGCGCTGGAGCTGAGCCGCACCCTCAAGGCTGGTAACAGAACTTTAACATTCAGCACACACAATATGAATTGATGTTAACATGCCTTACCATCTTCAGCATCTCAGTATGCTCATCGCAACATGACACATCTGTGATCATGCTTAATATTTCCTTCTGTTCTCTTACAGGGCCTTCAGCAACCGCAGTGATGGCAGAGGGCGATTCCTCAGAGGACCTGCCGACCTCTGAGGGTGCACCGTCACATCTGAGCGAGCCATCCACTAGTGCAGATACTCACACCTTGGTGGGTCCTTGTCCACAGTTGGTTGGGGTCGCACATGGTGAGTTACCACACACGTGAGCACGAGCAGACACTGGTGGCAGGGGCAGCTGTGGAGAGACCGCATCGCTGGGAGCACTCCTCTCCAGGCTCTGCTCAGCTGGACACAGATGCTGAACCCCGGGGGCCATCCTTTAAAAGGAGAATGATTGAGGGGCAGCAGCATATTTGCGAGGTGCTGGAACAGGTGCCACACGCACTCTCCACAATAGCGCAGAGGTTGGAGGAGTCCAACTCCTGCATGAGTGGAATGGTGGCACAGGTACGGGAGGGAATCTCTGAGATAGTGTCACAGGGACGTGAACAACTTCCTGAGATTGTGTCACAGGGACGTGAGGGCATCTCTGAGATACTGTTGCGGGCAAGTGCGGGAATGTCTGCGATGGAGGGAAGGCTAGCCTCCATTGAGCTTCAAGCACGGCTCACAAATGAGTCCATTCAGACCCAGATAACAGCCGTTCGGACTCACAGTGAACAACATTCTGCCGCCTTAAACAGGTAGGCAGTGCTCCAGAACTAGCCGTGCCTCTAGCCAAACTGTTCCAGTACAGCTACAACACTGGCATCTACCCGACAATGTGGAAAATTACCCAGGTATGTCCTGTCCACAAAAAACAGGACAAATCCAATCCGGCCAATTACCACCCCATCAGTCTATTCTCAATCATCAGCAAAGTGATGGAAGGTGTTGTTGACAGTGCTATCAAGTAGCACTCACTCATCAATAACCTGATCACCGATGCTCAGTTTGGGTTCCGCCAGGACCACTCAGCTCCAGACCTCATTACAGCCTTGGTCCAAACATGGATAAAAGAGCTGAATTCCAGAGGCGAGGTGGGAGTAACTGCCCTTGACATCAAGGCAGCATTTGACCGAGTGTGGCACCAAGGAGCCCGAGTAAAATTGAAGTCAATGGGAATCAGTGGGAAAACTCTCCAGTGGCTGGAATCATACCGAGCACAAAGGAAAATGGTAGTGGTTGTTGGAGGCCAATCATCTCAGCCCCAGGACATTGCTGCGAGAATTCCTCAGGGCAGTGTCCTAGGCCCAACCATCTTCAGCTGCTTCATCAATGATCTTCCCTTCATCATAAGGTCAGAAATGGGGATGTTCGCTGATGATTGCACAGTGTTCAGTTCTATTCGCAACCCCTCAGATAATGAAGCAGTCCGTGCCCGCATGCAGCAAGACCTGGACAACATCCAGGCTTGGGCTGATAAGTGGCAAGTAACATTCTCACCAGACAAGTGCCAGGCAATGACCATCTCAAACAAGAGAGAGTCTAACCACCTCCTCTTGACATTCAACGACATTACCATTGCTGAATCCCCCACCATCAACATCCTGGGGGTCACCATTGACCAGAAACTTAACTGGACCAGCAATATAAATACTGTGGCTACAAGAGCAAGTCAGAGGCTGGGTACTCTGCGGCAAGTGACTCACCTCCTGACTCCCCAAAGCCTTTCCACCATCTACAAGTCACAAGTCATGAGTGTGATGGAATACTCTCCACTTGCCTGGATGAGTGCAGCTCCAACAACACTCAAGAAGCTCGACATCATCCATGACAAAGCAGCCTGCTTGATTGGCAAGTTGCTGCAGTGTGTACCATCCGCAGGATGCACTGCAGCAACTTGCCTTCTAGGTGGTAGAGGTCGCGGGTTTGGGAGACAGCACCTCCCAAACCCGCGACCTCTACCACCTAGAAGGACAAAGGCAGCAGGCACATGGGAACACCACCACCTGCACGTTCCCCTTCAAGTCACACACCATCCAGACTTGGAAATATATCGCCGTTCCTTCATCATTGCTGGGTCAAAATCCTGGAACTCCCTACCTAACAGCACTGTGGGAGAACCTTCACCACACGGACTACAGTGGTTAAAGGCGGCTCACTACCACCTTCTCAAGGGCAATTAGGGATCGGGAATAAATGCTGGCCTTGCCAGCAACGCGCACATCCCATGAACAAATAAAAAAAAAGAAACAATAGCACTGGCCTTACAAGGCTTCACACATGTCCTCCAAACTGTCGTCCAGCAGAGTGGTAGGAGTGGTGTGGGACTGGCCCAGGGGAGGGATGATGGCAAAAGGAGACATGGAAGTGGGGACGTCACTCAAGGCGCTCCCATGTCTCACCCGTTGCCCCCCCTCTCAACCAGTACCCGCAATGCTGCCTCCTCTCCAGGTGGCCGAGTCTGCCCCTGCACAGGTGCAGGTGGAGCAGTCTTTGGAGGGGCCCTCACGGGCACTAAAACCCAGAGGGCGTAGGCCCAAAGCATCTAATCGGTCAGGGCATGAACAAAAGCAACCTGCCACGACGTCTGTTGCAGCCACAGGGGATGCACCATGTAGAAGTAGTTGGAAGCAAAAGGCGAAGGTTTTGTAAGCACGAAGGGGATGCACAAGGGTGTTTGACGGTTAGTCATGTTTTTTATTTATATTTGCTTTTTGTTAAACTCACATTAAATATTATTATTGTCACCACCAGTGCCACGCCTTGGCCATTGTTGACTGACTTCTGTAATAAGGTCCTTTCATGAGGTTCACCATGAACGCCAACACTTGATGCCACCCATTGGGTCACTCTACAGTGGGTGAATGTGTAGTTGCAGGACTGATTTGTGTGGGGAGAGCGGGGGGGGGGGGGGGGGTGGGCGCCTTGGTGTGGGCACTGGTCTTTCCAGGTGGTGTAAGGACTTGACTCTTCACACTGTCTGATGTTAGGAGAACCATTCACATATCAGTGATTCCCTGGCCTCGTGAGCAGCCAGTTGAGCCGCTGCTCTGCCTATGGGTTGCTCCTCCTTCTGATCCTCCTCCTCCTCAATATGGGTGGCAGATATGGATGGGGCCTCCTCAAGAGACACCTCTCTCTATTGTGCCTGTTGTGCAGGGCACAACGCACGACTATAATGCGTCCCACTCTGTCTAGTGTGTATTGAAGTGCTCCCCCAGAATGATCAAGGCACCTGAAGCGCATCTTGAGCAGCCGTATAGCATGCTCAATTGTTGACCTGGTGGTGATGTGGCTGTCGTTATATCGACGCTGTTGCCTGGGGTTCCTCAGAGGTGTCATGAGCCACGTGTGCATGGGGTATCCCTTGTCCCTGAGGAGCCAGCGCTTAAGGGTGTTCAGTGCGTAGAAGAGGGGCAGGATTTTGGATTCCTGGAGGATGAAGGAAGCGTGGCAGCTGCCAGGGAATCTGGCGCACACGGGAAGGAATCTTTTAGAAACATAGAAACATAGAAAATAGGAGCAAGAGTAGGCCATTCGGCCCTTTGGGCCTGCTCCGCGATTCAAAATGATCGTGGCTGATCGTCTAACTCAGTACCCTGTTCCCGCTTTTTCCCCATATCCCTTGATCCCTTTAGCATTAAGAAATACATCTATCTCCTTCTTGAATACATTTAATGACTTGGCCTCCACTGCCTTCTGTGGTAGAGAATTCCACAGGTTCACCACCCTCTGAGTGAAGAAATTTCTCCTCATCTCAGTTCTAAATGGCATACCCCGTATCCTGAGACTGTGATCCCTGGTTCTGGACTCCCCAGCCATCGGGAACATCCTCCCTGCATCTAGTCTGTCTAGTCCTGTTAGAATTTTATATGTTTCGATGAGATCACCTCTCAGATCAGATCACCTCTCACCTTTTGCGGTGGTCACAAACGAGCTGAGTGTTGATGAACAGTCCTGGCTCGTGTGGAGGTGCTTGTATTGCTATATGGATGCGATCGATTACACCCTGCACCTGTGGGAAGCCAGCCACTTCATGGAATCCCACTACCCTCTCTGTCTGGCTGAGGTTGTCCATGGGGAAGTTGGCATACTGCGAGGCCCTGCGAAACAAGACATCGGTGACCTGCCTTATGCACTTGTGTGCAGACGACTGAGAGACTCCGGCAATGTCCCTGGTGGCACCCTGGCGGCACCCTGGCATGATCTGGAGACGAAGAAGTTGAGGGCAGTTGTGACTTTGACAGCGACAGGGCGACAGGTAAGGGGATGCTGCTCAGCCCAGCCGGGAGCAGCTCGGCATGAAGGAGGCTGCAAATGTCCGCGACTACCTGGCGACTGAGTCTGAGCCTCCGTATGCACTGCTGCTCAAAGAGGTCCAGGAAGCCGAGCCTCGGTCTGTGGACCCTGTGGCGAGGGTAGTACCTCCTGCGCCATCGCTCTCTCTGTTGTTGCCCTCTGTGCTGTTGTGCAGATGCCTGTGGCACAGCACTGTGTTGTGGAGCTCCATGTGGCGGAGGTGGATGGCGTGCCTGGCGAGGTGGGCGATGTTGCTTATCCTCGGATGTAGTGATGAATGCAGCCATGGCGCCCCCCCATCCTGACAGTGTAAGTTTGAGTGGGTCCGCAAAGTAGTTAAATATGTTTGAACAGCAGAGTTTTGGGTGGAAAGTAAGAATTTTGAGTGAAAACACAAAGATTTTGCAGCCAAAACTTTGTCTGAAGTGACAGAGTGCCCTGCTGCAATAAATAAGATTTTCTGCCCACCTGTCAAATAAGCATTTGCATCTCCCACTGGCTGCTGGCTGAAACACGTCTGCTCCATCAGGGAGTGTTTCCCACAGCACGGGAAACACGCTGAGGATGCTTCAAAATCGCACCCCTACCAAAATGTCGAGTCAATCAAGTAGTTCAAGTACTTCAACTAGCTGACAAACTATGCAATGTATCATCCCGCTACTTTAATTGCCGGTGGGACTTCCGCATTCGGTATGCGCGTGCGCACCCGACGCGTCACTGGGGAACCCGGAAGACGGCGGATTGGAGCTGGGCTCCGAACCCGCTCAGGATTTCAGCGATTTTCGGAGCCCCCTCCCGCACCCAACGTGCCTGCTCCTTCACCCGAAAATTGAGCCCTGTCTCTTTGCACGCATCCCTTGCAGATCGTTATCAGACCTTTGAAATAGGCCGTCTAATCCATCCTTTCTTCTCCCAGTTCCCTTCTGGTTTCCTGTTTATCTTAGAAAGCCTGTTGCTTCCATGACCATTTGTAGTTATATAGGTTAGTTCCATTATTAACCCTTAACTCTGCAACATGTCAAACACTGCTTACTAATGGCATTATGCTTGCTTCTTGGTAATGATGTGTATAATTATATTTCGGTCGTCAGATGTCATCTGAACATTAATTTAGTGCAAACCCTTTCTTTACATGTAGGCCATAGCATTAATATGAATAACCTTGATGCTCACATGGATGCCATCTGAGACGGCTTCCACTGAATGAAAATCTACCACATAGTGAAAACTCTGTCCAGCTGAAGAGCAAATGATAAAAGGTATTGCCACAGGTAAACACAGCCTAGAAACTCGATCGCGCTGCACCTGTTTTACAGGCGTAAAAGCAACCCGCCATATTGGATCGGGCTGCTCAGTAGGATACCAGCAGGTGCGCTGGAAGCATTTAAAAGCCTCAATATCATATTTAAATAAAAGGCCCAACGCTTGTTGTAGGACCCTTTTGTGAAATTGATTTGCCGCAACGTCTGACTCGCCATATGATAAACCCGCCCAGCAAATCATGACACTAACAGGCAGTAAGAACCCCTGCAGGAGCACAATGTAAAGGGCTTATCCACTTCATACTGATTAGTTGCTTGTTTGTTCCCTTAAACAGCTGGTTAACTTCTGGGCCTTTTTTGCGATTTTCTGAGTTCCACTTCTGGGAACAACTTTCTGCTGGTGCTGGTTTGATTTTGTTTACTTTGGAAACAGTTATATATCAGTCATGGGTGGTCTGGTAGGTCTGTCTTTGGGGCTGGAGGACAAGGGCGAGCAGCTGGTAGAAGAGGGTGGAGGAGGGCATTGCAGGCTCTTCTAGGATCCAAGGTGCCATAGACTGCACACACATTGACTTGCGTGCTCCCCATCACCAGCCTGGTATATTTCCCAATAGAAAGAAATTCCACTCCCTGAATGTCCAGCTTGTTTGTGACCACAGGAAGTGCATCATGCAGATCTGTGCCCGGTTTCTGGCAGCAGTCATGATTCATACATCCCGTGCCAGTCCTCTGTGCTGCCTTTATTCCAACCAGTTCGTCATGTCACTGGCTGGCTAATGGGCAACAAAGGGTGTCTCCTCCAGACATGGCTCGTGACTCCTGTTAGGAACTTGGGCACAGATACAGAGCTGGCCTTGCCACCACCAGAAATATCATTGAGCAGACCATCGATGTGCTGCTGTGTCCATTTGAACTGGGTGAGCAGAATATCTTGGGTATTCTCTCGCCCACAGTCAGATATTCAGGCAAAAGACCTAATCTTCCTCATTATTCAATTTTAAATGAGGCCCATGGATGGCAGTAGTGCAGCATAATTCTTGCTGCATAAATTGCCTGTTGGGAAATTTGGCACACTGCAAATCAGGTGCAGTCAACCGTGGGCCTACTTTCTTAATCCCTGCCCACTGCCTGTGAGGCTTCACAACCCATGTGGAACCTTGGAAAATCTACCCTCTTTATTCTGCTGAATTCAGTGAATCTTTCATCATTAGCGCAGTTTGAGTTCTGCTGTCATATGAGTTCTTCAGATACTCTGCAGTTAACAGTTTGCTGAATAGGTGAAACATCTCTAATCCTTAGAGACTACACACAGATACAAATATGAAGTGTTTACCTCTGGCTGGGAATTTAGAACTTCAATCAGTCATTATACTCAGTAATACTGACACTGGACCATCCAGTTTGACAGTTGGAGATTCGGAACAGTTATGTTTGTAAGCCCTTTTGCAGACTAAGAAATAGCTAAGCTACCATTAGGTCAACCAGTTAATGGTTATATTTATTCAGTAAATGCTATTTTTATGCACGTTGTCTGTCGTCTTTGTGGTAGAACAGAAATGTTACATTACATGCAAAGCCCCAGTTAGATCATCATCCGACCATAGTGAGGTCTACGTGATGTTGCTGTGGATTCTTGAACTGTGGCTAGAGTAGAAGTATGTAGCTTGCATATATTGACTACATGTAGTCTGTGTGCTTAAAGTCCTCCCATACGTCTGTAAATAGTGTAATTTACAGGAACAATTGTCTTATTAATCCCCTTCCAGTGACAGACATTACCGCAACCTCAAAGTCAGTATTACATTAGACTTTGTTACTTGTGATTTCGGGCAAGTTTTAACTTTGTAACATTCTATTCCTCTTAATTCAAAGTTGCTTAATTAAAATTTTTTTGCACTGACTTCCCATTTGCTGTTCTTTGTGTTGATTGTTTCAGATTATTAAATAATTCAATTCTTTTTAGTGTGAAAAACAACTTCAAATCTGGATATATACACCATAGAAACCAGCAAATAAGTCACACCCACAAATTCACAAGTTGTAAAAAACATTCATTTAATACTTTGAGACATCTTTGTGTACACGAGGAGTACTACAGAAATACAAATTGTTACTGATGATTAAAGTGCAATTTACACACAGGATTTTATGGAAACTTCTTGTTATATCATCTAACAGTGTCAGTAATCTCAAAATTTATGGATGACTCCAAAATGGTGGAGATGGTTAATATGGTGGAAGATGTATAGACGAATTAAGAAGGGTGTTTGGGAGTAATAGTAGATAGATCCCTCAAGACATAAAATAAATGCTTGATGGTTGTCAAGAAAGCAAATGGGATGTTATGTTGAATACAAAGAGAAACAGGGGTCATTTTAACTTTTGCCGATAGTGTAAAACAGGCAAAATCGAATTGGCTGCCAAATTATATGCCCCCGGCCGATTTTCTTTCCCATTGACTTCAGTGGAAAGGAAAATCGGGCAAATTGTATAATGAGTGGTCGATCCGATTTCGCATGTTTTACGCCATCACCGAAAGTTGAATTACCCCCATAAAATGTAGCCTGAAAGAGGTTAGTCTGCCTGTTTATAGAGTGTTTGTCAGGTTTCACCTGGAGTATTGTGGAACCCTCATTACAGGAAGCTGCAAAAGGTGCAAAAAATAGTAATTAGAATGATTAGGGAACCAGAGAATAAAACACGAGGATAGACTCACAGAACTGTGACTCTCCTTGTTGGTCAGGAGAAGACCGAAAGACAATATGATTAATAAGACAATTAATAAGGCTCAGAAATGTAGAGGATCAATCAGGGATAGTTGATTGGTACGGAATAACAGAACAAAGGGACACAAGTATAAGCTGGCGAGGGGTAGATTTAGGTGGGACGTAAGAAGCATTACTTATTCAGAGGATGGTTGGCTTTTGGAATAGCTTACTTAAGGATGTTGTGGGGTAAGTAGCATAAAATTTCATCAAAGTTAAATTGGACAAGTATCTTTTATTTGATGAAGTACCACATAATAGACTTGTTAGCAAAATTAAAGCCCATGGGATTAAAGGGACAGAAGCAGCGTGGATACAAAATTGGCTAAGGGACAGAAAGCAGAGAATAGCAGTGAACAGTTGTTCTTCAGACTGGAGGGAAGTATACAGTGGTCCAGGGGGGTCAGCATTAGGACCACTGCTCTTTTTGATATATATTAATGACCTGGATTTGGGTATAGAGGGTATAATTTCAAAGTTTGCAGATGACACGAAACTTGGAAATGTAGTAAACAATGTGGAGGATAGTAACAGACTTCAATAAATGTTGGCTTTTATTGCTAGGGGGATAGAATATAAAAACAAGGAGGTATTGCTGCAGTTATATAAGGTATTGGTGAGACCGCACCTGGAATACTGCATACAGTTTTGGTCTCCATACTTAAGAAAAGACATACTTGCTCTCGAGGCAGTACAAAGAAGGTTCACTCGGTTAATCCCGGGGATGAGGGGGCGGACATATGAGGAGAGGTTGAGTAGATTGGGACTCTACTCATTGGAGTTCAGAAGAATGAGAGGCGATCTTATTGAAACATATAAGATTGTGAAGGGTCTTGATCGGGTGGATGCAGTAAGGATGTTCCCAAAGATGGGTGAAACTAGAACTAGGGGGCATAATCTTAGAATAAGGGGCTGCTCTTTCAAAACTGAGATGAGGAGAAACTTCTTCACTCAGAGGGTGGTAGGTCTGTGGAATTTGCTGCCCCAGGAAGCTGTGGAAGCTACATCATTAGATAAATTTAAAACAGAAATAGACAGTTTCCTAGAAGTAAAGGGAATTAGGGGTTATGGGGAGCGGGCAGGAAATTGGACATGAAGCTGAGTTCGGATCGGTCAATGCCCTGTGGGTGGCGGAGAGGGCCCAGGGGCTATGTGGCCGGGTCCTGCTCCGACTTCTTGTGTTCTTTAGATTTGTGGTTGGGATCAGATCAGCCATGATCTTATTGAATGGCGGAGCAGGCTCGAGGGGCCGATTGGCCTACTCCTGCTCCAATTTCTTATGTTCTTATGTTCTTATGTTCAGGAGGACATAGACAGACTGGTGAAATAGGCAGAAACATTGCAGATGAAATTTAATGCAGAGAAGTGTGAAGTGATACATTTTAGTAGGAAGAACGAGGAGAAGCAATATAAACTAAATGGTACAATTTTAAAGGGGAAGCAGGAACAGAAAGACCTGGGAGTGTAGGTACACAAATCTTTGAAGGTGGCAGAACAAGTTGAGAAGGCCGTTAAAAATGTATATGGGATCCTGGGCTTTATTAATAGAGGCATAGTGTACAAAAGCAAGGAGGTTATGCTAAACCTTTATGAAACACTGGTTAGTCCGCCGCTGAAGTATTGTGTTCAATTCTGGGCACCACACTTTAGGAAGGATGTCAAGGCTGTAGACAGGGTGCAGAAGAGATTTATTAGAATGGTACCAGGGATGAGGGACTTCAGTTATGTGGATAGATTGGAGAAGTTGGGGTTGTTCTCCTTGGAACAGAAAAGGTTAAGGGGAGATCTAATAGAGGTGTTCAAAATCATGAATGGTTTCGATAGAGTAAATGAGGGGAAACTGTTTCCAGTGGCAGAAGGGTTGGTAACCAGAGGACACAGATTTAAGGTGATTGGCAAAAGAACCGGAGGCGACATGAGGAAATATTTTTTTACGCAGCGAGTTGTAATGATCTGGAATGCATGGCCTGAAAGGGTGGTGGAAACAGATTCAATAGTAACTTTCAAAAGGGAATTGGATAAATACTTGAAGGGAAAAAAATTACAGGGCTATGGAAAAAGATTAGGGGAATGGGACTAATTGGATAGTTCTTTCAAAGAGCCGGCACAGTCACGATGGACTGAATGGCCTCCTCCTGTACTGCACCCACTATGATACTATTTTGTAAAGAATCACACCAGTGATTACAACTTCTAGAAAAGCAGGAAGGTGGCCTAAATGGACCCATTGAGCAGGATTTTCCTTCTGGGTTGTGTTGGTTTTCCAGCAATACTTGAGCGGGAGGGTGGAAAATTGGGCATCGACTTGTACTGCTGGGTCTTCACCCATTTCTGCAACTATTCTGATCTTTTGGGCATCACTTCTGATGGAAGTTGGAAGCACTCATTCAACTTTGGACATTTGTATTTAAATATGACGATAATGATGGAATGACAACATATGTCATTGCCTTAGCAATGTTGGATGTTAGTCACACCTGCATTTTACTGGCATTCAGCATTTCTAGGAATGCCCAAGGGAGTTTAAAATTTAAGTAATTCAGCCCAGTGAACGCAATGGATCAAAGGGAGTTTGATGAACTGTCCCTCCACTGTCAGACTTTGCTGGGAAACAAAGAGGCCCCCCACTAATATCTCCCCACATGGCAACAGATCACTTTAAACTGAGTCCTACAGCAGCAGCGATTTTCTGACAGACTCCATGGCGTAGGTGGAGCCAAAATAATCTGCCCAATACTGACCCTGGGTGCACTGGGGTCAGCAGTGGGACAGTCGGGTGGGCGGAGGTTCCGCTCTGCCATACTTCCGGAAGCAATGCTACCGGAGCAGAAATTCTCGACTATGAGCTTTTCCGGCCTTGAGATTTTCTATGGTTTCTGTGCCCTGACCTGTTGCAAAGAAAAAAAGCAAAATATAGAATGCACATACCATTGTTTAATTTGCCCTTTTTCCAAGGAAGATTAGAAGCTATAGTTGGACAGGCCCATACAAGATTGCACCAGTGTCATCTGTTGTGGGATCTAAGTCTATCGGCTGTAATCTTTTTGTCAGACTACTGTTTGAAGTTGTCAGCTTGCAACTTTACTGCACGTCCTTTTTCTTTCCTTTGAGCTGTCCATCCAAAATGGACCCTACAAGCTATCCACTGTTGTCACAAACTGCTGACTGAAATTCTCCCAATCAATTTCCTTTTCACATCCAACTCTTGAACGATCTGATCACTTTTGCAGTCAAATAAAATTCTGTGCAATGCAATCCTGTATAGAAAAATTCCCAATATAACATGTCACCCATACACAGTAGAAAGATCCCAGTTTCAATCCATATGTAGTTAGCTGACCTGCACTGGAGCAGCAATTAAGGACTCAGGACCTTTCATCTAGGGAGGAGAAAAGTAAGCAAAAGGCTTCTATCCAGTGCGTCTGCTGGAAAGTTCTGATGGACTTAGTGGTCAAATGCTGACCTTCAGGGGCTGATTTTCCTGTCCTTCACCCTGTGAATCAGTTCACAGACAAGAGCTTCATTATAATATGCAAATGACACAGGAGCATTGTTGTAACACACCCTGTGCCTTTTCCTGGCCTTAATTACAGGCCTACGCTGCTTCCAAATCCACAATATAAGTGGGGGCCAGAAATGCTAGGCCTAGTGCTGTGTACAGAAGTAAGCTTAGTGTGCTAGTTTTTAGGTCATTTCGGGCCCCCTTTTCTTAATTTTGTTTTTTTTCTGTGGGCACTTAGGTTCTCAGGAGCCTTGTGACAATTGTTTTGAATCCTTTTTTTGCCTCCCAGAACCATTACTGACATCAATGCATTTGTCACTGGGAATCCCCCTCCTAAGATGCTTGGGAGAAAAGCAGGATAAATGAATGGATAACAGGCAGGCTAGACTGCATGAGAGGTGTAGGAGAAAGGAGATAAGGAAGTGAGAAGTGAATGCCCTGTTGGTGATAGAAACTTTAGAGGTACCAAACCACAAAATCAAGGGGATGGCCATGTCTTGTGGGTGAGGGAGCTGATGTGGCAGGTGAGATTGCGGGTGGCAAGGAAAGTAAGCTTAGATGGGAGAGGATGAGTCAAGATGGAAGTTGGAATCACCAAGGATAAGGAATCATGCTGAAAAAACTGAGGGTGGGCAGGAAAGGAAGGAATTGGTTAATGAAGGCACCCCACGGCCTGGTGGAGGGTAGGAGAAGAGAAAGATCTTGAAGGAGAGGTGGAAGGAGTGGGAGAGGGTGAGGTGTTTGAATGTGGAGAAGATACCAGAAGAAGAGGGCTAGACCATTGTGGGATCTGAAGGTGTGTCATTGGACTTTAAAGCTATTAATTATATATGAGGTGCATTGAGACATGAAGTGCTACATAAAACAAGTCCTTAATTTGCCAGAATGTTCATTGCATCACTAAATAATACCAATAACTGAGCTATCTGAATTGTATCAGCTGTAAATTGTAAACTGTTTTTATATTTATGTTTCATGCATGTGTTCTGTGTATGCATCCTACAGAAAAAATGTAATAAAAAAAGAAAAGAAAGAACTTGCATTTATATAGCGCCTTTCCCAACCTCAGCACATCCCAAAGCGCTTTACAGCCAATGAAGTACTTTTGAAGTGTAGTCACTGTTGTAATGTAGAAAATGCAGCAGCCAATTTGCATACAACAAGGTCCCACAAACAGCAATGAAACAAATGACCAGATTATTTCTTTTAGGTGTTGGTTGAGGGATAAATATTGGTTAGGACACTGGGGAGAAACTTCCCTGCTCTTCTTCGAATAATGCCATAGGATCTTTTACATCCACCTGAGAGGTTAGACGGGGCCTTAGTTTAATGTGTCATCCGACAGACAGCACCTCCAACAGTATAATAGTTCCTCAGTAGTGCACTGAGATGTCAGCCAAGATTATGTGCTCAAGTCTCTGGAGTGGGACTTCTGACTCAAAACCAAGAGTGTTACCACTGAGTGAAGGCTGACACGAAAGCCAGTAATAATTTTTAGGAATGTCAATTAATCGTAGTTAACTTCTGTGATTAATGAGTTTTTTTTTGGCGATTAATTTTTGTTAACGCACGTTAATCACGGAGAGTGCCATGGAACTGCCTGAAACCTTCAATACACCTTACAATACCTCACCATAAGCTTATATGAATGTGCAAAACTTAAACTTCTTCTGCATATGTGTAGCCATTATGTCCTTCTGTGTATGTGCGCCATTGCCAGGGTGACAGTAGAATGTGAGTGCAACAGTGTTGGTCAGTGGTGTTCAGCATACAGACTGAGGCAAGCTGCAGGGCATCTCTCCATCAACCGTGGGCCCCAGGAGGCCTGCTGCTCAATGGATCCCCATTGATGGCCTGCAGGTTAGAGTATGGCTGTGGTTTGGATTCAAAGTTGTTCTGTTCTAGTGCTTTTATGCTAGATTGTTTTTTGGATGATAATAGCATCAGTAATAAAACAAACTTGAAATGGATGCAGTAATTGTATCAATTAAATACGCAATTAAAACGAAGATTAACTGAGAATAAAATTTTTAATTGTGAGATTGATCGCGATTAATTGTTTTAATCCCTCGACAGCCCTAATAATTTTATATAAATGTCCTGTTGCTCATTATGTTTTTTTTTGGCTACAATACCTGGATCACTCAACATACCAACTGCATAACCTCAGTGTGGACCAATAGATTTATTAGCACCTTGCCTGGCAATGCAAAAACACAGAAGAAACGTAAAACACAAGCATGGACATGTCACTCCGTTGCACATGAGCAAATCCCGAAACAAAAAAAATGATGAATCATCTAACGCTTAATCAGATTTAATAATATTTAGTCTTTGACCTATAGGAGATCCGTTTTGAAACATGGAGGCTCATGAGAAGTTAAGATCCACATGTGAACGGTTATTTAGTGGCGCAAAGAATTATTTATTTCTTTCATAATTTCTATAAACACTGTTTGCAGCCTTGCCTTCATCTAAACTTTGGCCACAGACTGCAGCCAATCCAAATGAGAAAGAGAGAGAGAGAGAAAGCCAAGAGGGTAGAAATTCATCTGGGCCCGCTTTCAGGCCCAGAATGGGCACCCCAACCAGGAGGCCTAAAATTGGGCATTGAGCCACATTTCAATAATTTAAGAAAGCCGAAAACCTGTCCCATCACCAGAGACAGCTCGCCCATTTGAAGAAATAAATATTGGGCTGCTTGATAGGGGAGGGGCGATTGGGATATTATAGAGTTGGGGGAGCACTCTTGATCCTCCTGGCTCCACAGCATTATTTTTAAAAATATTTTTTAAAAATCTTAGCTTTTGTTGGTGGCCGCTGCTGAAGAATCCGGTGCGGAGCGGACCTGGCGCCTGCTCCGCTCTGCGATCTCCAATTTCTGCAAGGGGGCCTACAACAGGCACTAGGCCCCCCATTTACATATCTAAGGGTCTAATGCCCTTGTTTTAGGCAGCCGCCAGTGACACCTGAAAATGGCCCGACCCAATGTTGTTCCCTGTAATTGGGCATTGTTGCTCCCGTTTTACACCTGTAAAACTGGCACAATAGGTCCAATTTCTACCCTAAAGTCCCTAGTCTCCGCCATTACGGGTGATTCCATTCTATTTCATACTACAACCTTACATTTCATTAAACCGGCACATGAGGTATTCAGACTTATAATTCAAAGCTGATTTTAGTGCAGAATTCTGATTGTGGCCTTTAAGAAAGTAAGGAATATCAGAAAGAGGAAGGGTGATACAAAGAGCAGAGAAAGAGAGGGAGAGATTCAGGCTAAAAATGCAATGCAAGAAATAAATCACACATTGCATCACTAAGGTAGTCTTTCACAAGTAGATATTGGGCTGGATTTTGCTGTAAAAATAACGGTGAGGCTAACACGCTCACCATTAATCATGTGCAAATCGGACAGTAACTTCCAGCGACCACACATGTGCAGTTAAACGTGGAAATGGGAAGTTGCTCTCTGAGATTTGATGCTCCTCCAAAAGCTGTGGGAAAATGGCACCTCGCTGCCTGGCTCCCCGTATTGAATGGCATGAAGTTCCTGTACTTACCTGATAGATACGGACTAAACTCACCACAAAAAATTAAGCCAAGTCATTTCCACTACCCTTTGTGTGAAAAAAGTGCTTCTTGGTTTCACAAATGGCCTAGCTCTAATTTTAAAATTATGCCCTCTTGTTCTGGATTCCCACACTAGAAGAAATAGTTTTTCTGTAGCTACCCCATCGAGGCCCTTTATAATTTTAAACACCTCGATTAAATCACCCCTCAATCTCCTAAACTCAAAGGAATACAAGCCAAGTTTATGCAAGCTTTCTTTATAATTTAGCTCTTTTAGCCCTGATAACATCCTGGTGGATCTGCGTTGTACACCCTTCAAAGCCAATATATCTTTCCTAAGATGCGGTGCCCAAAACTGAACACAGTACTCCAGATGGGGTCTGACCAAGGCTCTCTGCAACTGAAGCATCACTTCCTTACATCTGTATTCCAATCATACCAACACTGGATGCCAGGGATGCTTGTTTGTCTTTGGCATCCAGCAGTACTATGGCAGCAGACGGGTGGGATATTCAAATTTTAAAGTCCGGAAGGCCTGTGTAATGGAGTACAAGGTACAGGCTCAGGTCCCAATTTTGAAAATCTACATATTTTTTGCTAAATTTAACTGGCAGCACAGAAGCTGCTGACCGTGCTACATTGCAGCAGGCCTCTGAGGCCTGTAGCCAATCTCTGCACCTCCAGTTGGGCTCCCTGGCCTCTGTTGGGAAGCCCACCAATGATATTCAAATGACCTTGAGGCCAGAAAATCAGCCAGGGTCATGAATACATCTTTGTGGCAGGTAGAAGCTGTGCCACTCCTAAGATAGACCAGCATTCTGCAATACTGGTAATCATTTTAAAAGACCAGTTATTAATCATTTTTTCCATTGTGTATGTGTGTAAAGGAGCCATGTGATCCATGCACCCTCCACCTGAGTTTTGCTTTTTTTTTTGTTTAATTTCTCCATTGCCAAAACTCAAACTCAATTGGAATGTAAGAGTTACAGGGGCATAAATCAGTGATCACAGATGTGCCATCAACGAGGAGCTGCGAGGAGGCTGGGTACTTCTCCACGGAAAGGGAGAGAAAATTAAAGAATGAAACAACGCAGGCTGCTTGTGCAGATTTTAACAGCCAGTGACAAATGTGCACAAACAGATCTGGGAGTGGATTGTCTGCCTGTTGTTTGGCATGGATAGACTGTGGTGTCGGGAGACTTAAAGAGAGGAAGGGAAGAATATATCTTTTCTTCGGCAACAGATTGTTAACTGGTTACTAAGCTCATATTTTTGTGGGCTCAAATGCCTCTGCACAACATTTAGTAAGACTACAGAACATAATGCAGAGCAATCATAGCGTTTGTAGCATCTGGGTGTTTTTAGACTGCAACTTTAGTGCCCATGGAAAGTGATTTTAGTCTCGCACTAACACCAGATGTGCAGAGCAAATCCAGAGTCAGGATCCCACCAGACTCAGGAGAGAAGCAACGTGAGATATTGGTTGGAGTGTAAATTCAATGCAGTGTCAAACCTGGTTTTCAGAGTGATCAGTCGTACCTGCCGAGCACTTTATAAATCTACTTGATGTTAATGCACATTCTAAAAACATTTTGGAGCCAATTTGCCTGAATTTTATCCCTGGTGAATGCTTATTCCGTGAGTGCAAAGATCAGGAAAAAGGGGGCAGAGTAATGCATCCTTTACATTTACTCAAGATTTCCGTGACTTCCACCAATGAGAGGAGCAGAGGTTGCACTTGCAATAGGAGCAGGCCAAGTGTTGTCATGGAAATAAGGTGGGAGGGCTCATTCCCAACCATCCCAGGTCAATTTCCTGTGCTTGTGGCTAAGGAGCACTCAAATTCAGGGGCACACCACGAATCCTGCACCTGGAGCTCTTTAAGACCAAAGTGTCTGAGGGAGTTAGGCAGCAAGGCCAAAAGGTAAGTGCCATAATTCTTATCCCGGATAAAGTGGTTTATCAGATCCAGAGGCCTTCTGTCTGCTGTTCTCCAAAAGCAGCCAGAAGACCTTGATACTAATGGTCAGGCTCATACCTGCAGGCCTGTCAGACTCCAGTTTCTTGGCACAACGCTCTGACATGGGGAAGGCCTGCACCTAGAGTGCGACTGGCCGTGCTAATGGCCCACCCCTCCAAATTCAGACACAGTTTCGCCTAGAGAGACGCATCGCACTTCAGGCAGGGGAATTGAAGTTCCAGTCAGGTTGAGTATACAGGGTACTGCCCAGCATGAATTGATGGCTGTCTGTTAAGTTGAAGACTGCTTTTGCATGTTTTACACTGAATTGTGATGACCTTTTTAACAAAATCTTAAAAAGAATGCGGAACAAAGCTTCTCGTAACCAGCTGCACAGACTAAACTCACTAAATGTCTGAACAGGAGCTGACTTCTTTTCCTTTATGGAGAAAATATCATTTTTTTTAAATGAAAAAGAAATACTGCTCTCTGTGTCACTGAGAAGTAATATTTTTCAGCAAAAAAAATTTAAATGAAATTAAACATTCTGAGAATGTTTCTACTAAAACACAAACAAAAATCACATTCTGATTAACTGACTAAATCAAAATATATCACATAATTTTATAAGTTTGTGATTATGTATCATGAGGAATATGCAAGCACAACCAATCCTCAGGCATTTGTCAAGCCTGGTATTCCCATAGGAGTGAAATTTGAGTAAGCGTCGCAGTCTTCAGAGTAAAGTGGGTCAGTTGATGCATTTCTACATGGATAACAGCATTATATAACATTTGAGTACACATATGATTGACAACATGTATCTGTCCTGCTTAAAGGAAACTGCCAAGTGTATGATGGTTGGATGGGGTTAAAGGATAAAATGTCAATTGTCCTTGGGGTTAGCTCCCAAGAGACACTGACATGGAGGCTGATTTATGTTCTATTCTTGACACAACAATAGTTATTTGGAGTTATTTGAGGAGTAAAGTTACACAATGTGTTATCTAATCATACCTACCTGAAGCTTTTTACATATGTTCATTCTTCGACCTATTTTTGTGTATGTGAATTGACAGTATGTGTTCTCTGAGCAGAATCCACAGCAAGTCCTTTAAAGGAGATCCTATCAGAACCCCAATTAAAGAGGGTGTCTTACTATCTGTGCACCTTCTTCAAAAATCAAGCTGTTAAGAATTAGCATTAACTTTAACATCATTTTCTTTTTTGTCTGTTCTGTTAATTCTTTTGCAGAATATCTTGTTTTGAAGAAAAACAGTGATCATTGATGATGTCATTGCAGAAATGCTCTGCAGTTACTATGGCCAATAGCATAATGGAGATGAATTAACTTATATATTTGAAATGACAATAGGTTGAAGCATCCTCAGCTAATGATGTTAATTCTCAGACTGAACAAAAAGCAAAATACTGCAGATGCTGGAAATCTGATACAAAAATAGAAATTGCTGGAAACACTCAGCAGGTCAGGCAGTACCTGTGGGAGAACAGGAAAGTTAATACTTCATTTATGGACCCTCAGTTCGTATGAAGGGTCCACACCTGAAATAGTGGGCTCGATATTAGGAGGGCGGCGGGTTCGCAGCCGGGGGTCTATTGGGCGCGTGGGTAACGTGCCCGGTGAAATCAGTCTGCCTCACGCGCGATCGCAGGCTGATTGGATCCACTTATCTGTTGTTCCAGGTTCCCCGCTGCTGACTGTGCATGCGCAGTAAGGTCTGTCAGCCGGAGGAGCTCTATTTAAAGGGGCAGTCCTCCACTGACTGATGCTGCAAGAAATAGGAAAAATTACAGCATGGAGCAGCCCAGGGGGAAGGCTGCTCCCAGGTTTAATGATGCCTCACTCCAGGTATCATTGGATGGGGTGAGAAGGAGGGGGGAGGACTGGGACCTTCCCCCTGGTGGGTGGGAGGAAGCGGCCTGCCTCTGCCACCAAGGCCTGGCTCAAGGTGGCAGAGGAGGTCACCTGCACCACCAACATATCCCGCACCGGCATACAGTGCAGGAGGCGCTGCAATGACCTAAGTAGGTCAGCCAAAGTGAGTACACTTACTCATTCCCCTACACTCCATCTGCCACATCACCGCCCCCACCCCACATCTTCTGCACTGCCAAAACTACTCTATCACATCACCCTCACACCCACTCAAACCTCATCCTCATCTTACCTGCACTTACTCACCTCGCCAGTACTCATCCCACCACTACCACTCAACCCAATCCTCATACAATCTCATGGCTCTATCTCATACTCACCCTCTCATGCATCTCTTTCACGGTCAGCCTCACTCAACCTGCCATTACCTGTGCTGCAGTCACAGGGCATGCATCACATATGTGCAGTAGGCAGCGTAAGGCAAATGTGATGTGAGCATGAAGGGGATGCACAAGGGTGTTTGAGGGTTTGTCATGGTTTTTACTTATATTTAATTTCTGACCAACTCACATCACATATTATATTGGCACCACTACTGCCACGCCTTTGCGAATCTTGTCTGGTTTGTGCAATAATGCCCTTTCCTGTGGATCACAATGAAGACCCACACCTGATGCCACTCATTGTGTCACTGCAGAGTGGGTGTAGGTGTATTTGCAGGGCACTTTTGTGCAGACGACTGAGAGACATCGGCGATGTCCCCAGTGGCACCCTGGAAGGATGTGGAGGAGAAGTTGCTGAGGGCAGTGGTGACTTTGACACTGACAGGTAAGAAGATGGTGCTTGGGCCAGCCAGGAGCAGCTCGGCATGAAGGAGGCTGCAGATGTCCACGACTACATGTCAAGTGACTCTGAGCCTTCGTGTGCACTGCTGCTCAGAGAGGTCCAGGAAGCTGAGCCTCGGTCTGTGGACCCTGTGGCGAGGGTAGTGCCTTCTGCGACGCATCTCTCTCTGCCTTTGCCCTCCATCCTGCTGTGCAGGTGGATGTGTCACAGCATTGTGTTGTGGAGCTCCACGTGTCAGAGGTGGACGGCGTGGCCGGCGAGGCTGGTGATGCTGTTCGCCCTCCGAGGAGGTCATGACTGCAGCTACGGCGGCCCCCATCCAGAAGATGTACATCTGAGGGGGTCCGCAAGGTAGGTACATGTCTCTGGACCCTGGGGTAAGTGTGCAAGTTGGTGAATTTGATTGTCAGGAGGAGTGTGGTGGAGGCCAAACTTTGTCCAAAGTGACAGAGTGGCCTCCTGCAATGAGTGAGGATCTCCCCCCCCACTCCACCTGTCAAATGGACCTTTGCAGCTGCCACAGTCTGATGACTGCAACACGTCCATTTCAACTGGGAGTGTTTCCCCCAGTACGGGCAACAGTCCCAGTTGTTTGTAAAATCCCACCCCATGTAAAATATCTCCATAATCAGGTCTGTTAACAACCTGAAATACCAGTATAAATACTTTTAAGTGGCACCCCGCTGGCTTTAATTGCCGGCGGGAGTCCCACATGAGGGGGCTGCGCGCGCACGTCAGCCCGTCTGTGGGGAACCCGGAAGTGGGCGGGTTGGAGCCGGGCTCCCAACCCGCTCCGGGATTCCCTGATTTTCGGAGCCGCCCCGCCAAGAACGCACACGATCGCGGGTGCTAATATCGAGCCCAGTGACTTTTCTCTTTTCTCCAGTAATTTTCATACTGTCAAGTATGTCCAGGTCAATTTCGCCAAAGGTATCATAAGCATGTATAAATATACATAGTTTGCCTAAAGATAATAGAAAAGGTTGCATGTTCCTTGTCGTGAGGCCTTGTATTGATGGTTAGACCCCCTTTTTAAAGGCAGCTAACAATTCCCACTACAGTTCTGTGACTTACGTTTGTTTTGCTAACCCTTTGAGTGCCAAGAGGCAATTTCATCTTTCATAATATGCACAATATGATAGATGTGTTGTTTTAAATTAATATTACTCTAGGAACAAACAATATTTTCTTATTTTTTTGAAAAAACAATTGTTTTAGAACTGTGCTTGCAATTCTGAAAGGACTAGGAAAGATAAGTCCTACCCACACAGGAAAGTGCAGTGAAAAGAAAGCTAAATAGTTTTCATATTTGTTTCCAGCACAGTACAAAGCGCACCTGGTTCGAGGCCTTGCTAGCCTGTGTTGAATTTGGCTTATACCCGATAAATGTGGGAGCCAGCAGTGATCAAAGGATTCGGCACATACTGTACTTCCGTGGGAGTGTTGACAGAATAAGTTTTCTGCACAGTAAAGCAAGATTGTTAAGCTGTGAGACCCAGAAAGCACAGCATTATAAGATGATAGAAAGGACCAAATGTCATTCACTTTACCTTGCTGGCTTTGTTCAAATCATTGCTGAGAAGCAACTCAGACAATTTTTAGTTAGGATCATAAACTAGTGAGGCAGTTTTAACTCTACCCGACCAGCAGAAACTGGGCGGGTGGACAGTTAAGATCATCCAAGTTACTTACCCACCCTGGAGTCACCAGGTTCCGATTTTCATCTGTTCTCCTGAGCAGGCAGCAAGGACATCTGTCCAAAGCTGGTGGGGTCTTTTTTAATATATGCATGTCAGGTCCCAATGACATCATCGGGACCAGACTGCAATTTTCTACTAGTGGCCTGAACATGAATTCCAGTGAGTTTTCCACCAGGCCATCTGAGTGGCTGAGGCATTGGACAACAGAGGCACAAAAAGGTAAGTTTTTACACTTTTTCTTTCTACTTTCATTGTGGGGCCAGGAGGGGTAGAAGTGCTCCTTTGGGCCACACAAGGAATGCTTAGACCTCCCCTGCTGTGGATGTGCCCCTCCCTGACCGCTGAACCTTCATGGCATGGCTTGGCAACCAATCCCACCACCAACTACTGTTGGTGGTGGGATTGCTCAATTCTAGAGCAGTGAGTTTCTAACTCACACCGCTACTCACCTGCCAAATGCCCTGCCTGTAGTGATGGTGGAAGCAGATTCAATTGTAACTTTCAAAAGGGAATTGGATAAATAAAGAAAGACCGACTTGTATTTATATAGCACCTTTCATGACCTCAGGACATCCCAAAGTGCTTTACGGCCAATGAAGTACTTTTGAAGTGTTGTAATGTAGGAAACCTGGCAGCCAATTTGCTCACAGCAAGGCCCCACAAATAGCATTGTGATAATGACCAGATCATCTGTCTTAGTGGTGTTGGTTGAGAGCTCAATATTGACCAGGACACCGGAGAGAACTCCCCAGCTCTTCTTCGAAATAGTGTCATAGGATCTTTAATATCCATCTGAGAGGGCAGACGGGGCCTCGGTTTAATGTCTCATCTAAAGGTTGACACCTCTGACAGTGCAGCACTCCGTCAGTACTGCACTGAAGTGTCAATCTCGATTTTGCACTCAAGTCTCTGGAGTGGGACTTCAACCCACAGCCTTCTGAGTCAAAGGCAAGAGTGGTACCACTGAGCCAACACCTTGAGATATACTTGAAAAGGAAAAAAATTGCAGGATTGTGGGGAAAGAGCAGGGGAGTGGGACTAATTGGAACAGCTCTTTCAAACAACTGGCACTGGCAGGTTGGGCTGAATGGCCTCCTTCTGTGCTGTGCGATTCTACGATTTTATGAAAACTGGCCCAAAGTTAAAATCAGGGCCCTGAAAGTGTTATCTGAAATGAATACTTAAGTAAAACCTCAATCCTGGTAAAAAGGCTGGTGAGAATTAATTAAAATATTTTGATACTATCTGAGTTTCATAAGGTGAAGCAAAATAATCTAACCCTACACCATAACATTTTCTAATATTCCATAATGTCTGACAAAGCATTTATTGTTTATGATTCTGTAAAGGAGAAGCCATACAGAACACCTGGTCCTTGTTATGTGTTTTTTTTGTAATACAGCCTTATAGTGAGTGGGTTGAACAACCGAAACTCACCTGTTCCTGATTTGCATCTAATCCAGTTAATTGCTCTTTGTTCTGACCATTTTTTGAATTAAACTTTTTTGTGATTGTTTGCATATGCACACACATCTGAAGCACATGTGGGGCATCTGACGGCCACATACAAGTAGTATTTCTAATGTTAGAAAACACTTTAAAACTCTTTGATAGTGGGGGTCTTATTTTTTTAAAGGGGAGCCAAAACATTAAAAAAATTATAGGCAGAATCTTACAGGTGCTAGAAAATTCTCCATCAGGTAAATTTGGAAAAGAATCTCGATTGAGGTAGGCATTGCACCAGTTTAGAATTTTCACTTTCATCCCTTTGTTTCAGATGAAAATACTTTCACTTTTGTTGAAATCCATCAATTCAAGCAATTCTTAGGGTTAGGTTCAATCTACTTTATACTTATGATCATTCACTATGTCTAAAGCCTTCCACCATTTATGGAATTTAGACCTAATAAGAGCACGTTTGATGACTGCACAGAATCTCCTGAGGGTCATTTTAACTTCGGGCGATAGCGTGGAACGGGTGATATCGGCTGGCCGCCCGTTATACTCCCCGCCCGATTTTCCCTTGCATGGAAAGGAATATCAGGTGTGTTGTTTAATAGGATATTGCTCATTGTCCACCATCACCCAAAGTTAAAATGACCCCCACACTGGGCAGGGAAGAATCGTAAATGGATTATAAAAGAATGTGTTTTTTGCTGTGCTACATACAATGACCAGAGTAGTTCATCCCCGGGACATTGTATTTGTCAATTCTACTGATCTATTTATGGCAACTACTTTGGAATTTTTTTTACCATAGGGTCCTTCCAAGCTCCTGGCAGAGTTTATACTTGCAGTGCCTAAAGCACAGTGTCCAATTGTATTTAGGAGGTGATTGAGGCTTTGTAGTGTGTGTTCTTCATGCTTCATACATTTATACAAAGAAGCACAATTGTCTGGGATATAGTCAACTGTGCAGAGTGTGATATGGGGACCCTCTGAAAACCCTCTGGTCTACAGCAACCATTCTAGACTCTACTTGCTCAACAAGCAGATAATCCTTGATGCACAGAATATGTTAATTACTGCAATGTTGCATGGTTTAACACATTTCCTTTATTTTACACAATTTCTGTTTACCAGCATCATTTGAAGAGCGTAATTGTGTGCGAGCATGGCTTTTGTGTGGCCAAGGTTAGGGCCTGAAATAGAGACACTTACGCAAAATTCATGGGTTTTACACTAAAACCCAAAGTCAAAACTACCCCCCTACAGTGAAGCAGAGTGAAACGATAATCAAGCAGATATGAGCACAGATCAGTGAAGTGTACCTTTGAAATTCTAAAGCAGAGATGAAAGTGCCTGACTAGATCTGGTGATGTCTAATTATACAACCATTGAAGGTATGGAGAACCTTGTTATGTGTCACATATTACATAATCTAGTGGTAAAGGGGAGTTTTCATCTTCAGACCGATGAAGAATGAATGCTGCAGTGGAAGTAGAGGTTGATAAGCTTTGATAGCTTGACTGAGATGCTGTGACCTGACAATAACAAGAACAACTTGCATTTATATAACATTCTTAACATAGAAAAATATCCCAAGATACTTCACAGGGGTGTAATGAGACAAAAATGGACGCCAAGACAAATAAGGAGATATTTGCAAGGGTGACCAAAAGTTTAGTCAAAGAAGTGTGCTTTAAAGAGGGCCTGAAAAGAGAAGAGTGAGGCAGAAAGGTTTAGAGAGGCATTCCAGATCATGGGGCCTAGACGGCTTAAGGTACGGCAGCCAATGGTGGGGGGAAAGGTAGGGGGCAATGCCCAAAAGGCAAGAGCCAGAGGAACACAGAGTTTGGGAAAATTGTGTAGAGGGGCAAGGTCATGAAGGGATTTAAACATGAGGATGAGAATTTTAAATTGCAACTGTTTGGGGACTGGGAGCCAATATAGGTCAGCAAGGACGGAGGTGATGGGTGAGCATGACTTAGTGTGAAATAAGATATGGGCAGCAGAGTTTTGGTGAACTGAAGTTTACGGGTGGTGGAGGATGGGAGGCCGACCAGGAGAGCATTGGAATAGTCGAGTCTGGGAGTGACAAAGGCAGGGATAAGGATTTAGTGGCAGATGGACTGAGGCAGGTGATGCTGAGGAAGTGGAAATAGGCGGTCTTTGTGATGGAGAGTATATGAGGTTGGAAGCTCAGCTTGGTGTTGAGTAAGACACCGAGGTTGATAACGGTTGGCTTCAACCTGAGACAGTGGCGGGGAGGGGGATTGAATTTATAGCAAGGGCACGTTGTTTGTGGTGGGGACCAAAGACGATGGCTTCAGTTTTCCCATTGTTTAACTGGAGGAAATCTTGGCTCATCCAAAATTGGATATCCATCAAGCAGCCTGACAATGCAGGTACCCATTTGAGAGAGGTGGTGGAGAGGTAGAGCAGGGTGTTGTCAGCACATATGTGGAAGCTGCCCCATGCCTGCACATTATGCCTGTAGATGAGGAAGAGGAGGGGGGCAAGGACAGATCTTTGGGGGATCTAGAGGTAACAGTGCGGCGATGGTGAGAGAAGCCTTTGCTGGAGATAATTGGACAGGTAAGATTGGAACCAAGTGAGAGTAATCCCACTGAGCTGAATAATGGAGGAAGGCATTGGAGGTCATTGGTGTAGTCAACCGTATCAAAGGTTGCAGAGAGGTCAAGGAGGACAAGGAATGAAAATGTATCACAGTCATTGTCACAGAAGATGTCATTTGTGGCTTTGGTTAGGGCCATTTCAGTGCCTTGGCAGGGAATGAAAGCTGATTGAAAAGATTCAAGCATAGAGTTGCAGGAAAGACGGGCACAGATTTGGGAGGCAACAACATGCTCAGGAACTTTGGAGAGGAAAGGCAGGTTGGAGATGAGATGGTAGTTTGCAAAGGCATAGGGGTAGGGGATGGTGGTTGTTTTGAAAATAAGGGACAGTACCTGAGGAGAGGGAATCATTTACAACATCATGGGGGTCAGGAAAGAAAGTTGGGTGGTTAGCAGATTATTTGGAATGGGATCAAGGGAAAAGATGATGGGTCTCATCTCCTGAAGTGGCTTCAGGGCTAGGGCAGGGGGACGCCTGGGAGGAGCTTTGGCTTGGTGGGCAAGGGGAAGTGGCAGAGGCAGCTGAATAGATGATCCAATGTCTGTTTGATGCCTCCTTTATCAAATTGGTTCACCTTATGTGAAAATGACGCCAGGCTGGCTGCATTCAGTGAAATGTTGTCTACATATGGCCTAACCAGCGGTCCTTAAAGGGACCACCACCAAAACAGTAATTAAAAAAAATATATACTTACCTGAATGTGGATTTGGGAGGAGCAAGAGTTGCACAGATTTGGGAGGCAACAACATGCTCAGGAACTTTGGAGAGGAAAAGCAGGTTGGAGATGAGATGGTAGTTTGCAAAGGCATAGGGGTAACAGATTATTCTAAATACTAATGCATTGCATTAGGAAAACTAACACATTATTTTGTGAAATATCATTGCTAAAGACACAAACCATGATGACATACTAAGCAGTTACAGCGCACGTAACTCCTATCTCAACATTCCAGAGACCATACAAAGTTTCAGCAAGGAAGAGCTTTAATGCTTAATCTGTTATTGATAATACTTTTTGATTCAGCAGTTCTAAACTTATCAATTTTTGCTTTGTTACACATTTAATATCACTAAGAATTTTGAGTATCCTACAAGGATTTTTTTGTGGTGGATGTAGAATTTAATCAGTGGTGTTTAATCATCAAGTGACTGCCCCCAGTGTCTCCCTTCTGACCTAGGGATTAGGTGGTTAGTGCCATATTTAGTCCTTCTTGTCATCATTACCTCCAACTGTCTTGTAAATTTTAGTCTCCAAATATTGTTGATGGCATTCTCTGCACAACTTGCTGCCCAGATTGCTGGGTCACCAAGACTTATGCCACATTTCAGGGAGCATGCATTTCATATTTTAGTGAAAGAATTTATTGAGGAATAGGGCAACTCTGGGCTCAAAAGCCCACATGCTAATGAGTTGGCTGCAATTACCAAAAAAAAATTTCCACATCAAAACAAATCCGGAGAACTGCTTAATGACCTAAAAAGATTGGCAGGGGTGTAGGGTTTTAGCCTCCAAATACTGTTGGTGGCATTCTCTGCACAACTTGCTGCCCAGATTGCTGGTGGAGAGTCTCTTTATAGGGATCAGGGGTCTATTTACCTGTAATTATTGATGCTATTGCCTCAGAGACCAGAATGGAGTCTCTAAATACTGGGTTGGCATCCAGCAGGATACTCATGTCCGGACGGAGAGACCATTGGCTCAGTGGTAGTATTCCTACCACTGAGTCAGAAGAGTTGGGTTTGTGTCTCACTTCAGACAGCTCCAGCGAGCGGAGACCAGAATCCTGGCTCCGAATACTGGGTTTATGTCCAGCGAGGGTACTTGTGTCGTAAACAGTAGGTGGGGCTCTTTAGCCTCGGACAAGGAATTCCAAAGATAAAAACTGAGGAAGGCAACAGAAACTACCACAGCAACTCTTCCCTAGTAAGTGGCTCAAGAGTCTCATGTGCGAGACTTGAGTTAGGACCTGCCCTTGGGCAAACACTACAGACAAATGGACAGATTGATGCTTTTATATAATTAGATGATTAATTTTCGCCTGGTCAACATATTTTTCACTATTTTGTGTCATTATGGTCCATAATCCACTGTCTTGTCAATAAACATCATGCTCCATTGAACATGCCCCTAAAGTGAAACTTCTTAATTTTGTGGTGCAAAGTCTACCCAAAAATCTGTTTCTAAGCTTAATCTGACCAATAGTTTTAAAATGGCATGACTGAGAGGCATCTGTAGGTGCACAAACATTTCCCAATATATCATTTAGAGTTAGATGACAAGACAGATGGATACAGTTCTCTTTTAATGAGATCAGTTTAAATCAATATTGTATTATTTATTTTTATTGTAAAGGATAGGTCCTTTAAATATACTGACAAACAAATAAAAGATGACTGTGAACATAACAAATGAGTGGTAAAAACTATACATTTATAAAGATGGATAACATATACAGAAAAGTTACTGGATACAGTCTGAGGAAGTTGCAGGCCACAGCCGAGGACAGGGATAATAAATAATCCTGAGTTATGGAGCCAGAACAGTGCTTTTAATCATTGAAGTCATTTACTGCTGAGAATGGCTTTGTTGATCTGCAATAAATGTGACTGCCAGAAAAAAACTGTCCTGATAAGACTCCATCCAGGTGAAAAAGAGAATTTTGTCTGAAAAATGGTGATGTTTCTGTGTTGTGTAAAGTTCCTTTTATAAAGAGGGAATTTCACTCAGCATCATTTAAAAAATCTGCAATAAAGAATTATAATTAACATCTTGTTTGTCAGTTTATGTTGTTATATAAAAGATATACAGCAGGATTGTCTTGTCTGCAATCATTAAGGCCATTTGGGCATTTAATCCAGTCATAAAGCACAATTTAGCACTTTTTTGCATGCTAATTTACTGCCAATGGGAAGTTAAGGCATTCAATAGAGTGATGGATGGAACAGCAAATTAAACATTTTAACAACAGTACATAAACCACTTGACCTTTGTCAAGGACTTATTTACTGCTGCAAAATGGAAAATTCACTAAAGTTTACACCACATTTTAAGGAGCATGCATTTCATATTTTAGTGCAAGAATTTATTGAGGAATAAAGCAACTATGGGCTCAAAAACCCATTCGCTAATAGCTTGGCTGCAATTACCCAGAAATAAAAATTTCCACATTAAAATGAATCCTGAGAATTGCTTAATGACCTGATAATATTTGTAGATTGTTGAGGGTAAGACCCGTAAAGCTGGACTGAAGGAAGGCAATCAGATGGTGCTAGTAATGATGGTGGTGATAAGGATTGCGGGACTGTTGGTGTACTAGGGATGGTTCAGGTGAAGCACTCTTGGATGAGTTACTCTCAGAGCAGCTGGGGCACTGGTGGTCGATGCTGCTCATATTGTTCCTCCTCTTTGTGCTGCTATTCCTCATGCTCCTGCTTCTCTTCCTGCTGTCCAGGTGGCGGTAAGAGCTGGTTCCTCAGTTACGCAGCATACAGCACATGGCCACAAATCCGGAAACACAGTCAGGGCTATATTGCAGATTTCCACCTGAACGGTTCAGGCAGCAGAAGTATTGTTTGAGCACACCGACGGTCTGCTTAATGATATTTTTGATGGCGGCATGGTTCTTGTTGTTGGCCAGCTCTACGTCTATGCCCAGATTCCTGACAGGAGACAGGAGTCATGAGCCATGTCTAGAGGGGATATTCCTTGTTGCCTTGTAGCCAGCCTGTGACATGACAGACTGGTGGGAATGAAGGTGGCACAGAGGATTGGCACAGGATGAATGAATCACGACTGCTAGCAGGAAACAGGGTATAGACCTGAAGATGCGTTGTCTGTGGTCGCAAACGAGCTGGACATTCAGGGATTGGAATCCCTTTCTATTGAGAAAGATACCAGGCTGATGATGGGGAGCATGCAAGGCAATGTGGCTGAAATCTACTGCTTGCTCATCCTGCTTCACTCTGTCCATTGGTAATGTGATGTAGCTGCTCCTCCTGGCGTAGAGCGGCTCGGTAGCCTCCCTGATATAATGAACAGCAAACTGGCAGATGTCACTGACATCACCTGCTGCAGCCTGGAAGGAGCCTGTTGTGTAAAAGATAAGGGCCATAATGATGTTGACTGCCAGAGGCAGTGCTGTCCATGCCCTGGCTTGAGGCTCCAGTTGTGGCTGCAGCAGGTGACATAGTTCAGTGACAGGCTTCTTAGCGAAGTGCACACGCCTGACACATTGCTGCTTGGTGAAGTTGAGGTATGAGAAGTGCTTCCTGAAGAGCTGCTGTGGGTATGGCCTCCTGCGCAGTGGCCTCCTCCTCCCAGCTGCTTCTGCTTTCTTCTGTCATCTTCGTTGATTCCCTTGACTTCCAGCCCCAAAGGCAGACCTACCAGAACATCCATTACTGCAATAAAACTGTTTTCAAGGCCGACAAAAGCAGTTCAGCACCAGCACAAAGTAGTTAGCAGAAGTCAGAATTCAGTTGTTGAATGCAGAAAATTGCTAAAAATAGGCCCAGACGTTAACCAGCAGCGTAAGAAGACAAACCAGCAACTAATCTGTATGGAGTGGATTAGCCCTTTAAATAGCACTCCTTGCTGCCTGTTAGCACCATGATTTGCTGGGCGAGTTTATCACAAGGTGAGTCAAGTGCTGGGGCAGACCAATTTCATGAAAGGGTCCAACAACAAGCATAGGCTCATTATTTGTAACTGGTTGGGATGAACTTAGTGAGAGAGGAAGGATTAAGGGGATTAGCATCTTTGAAAGTAGATAAATCACCAGGGCTGGTTGAAATGTATCGCAGGCTGTTAAAAGAAGCAAAGGAGGAAATAGCAGAGGCTCTGACCATCATTTTCCAATCCTCACTGAATACAGGCGTGGGTCCGGAGGATTGGAGGACTGCTAACATTGTACCATTGTTTAAAAAGGGAGCAAGGGATAGACTGACTAATTACAGGCCAATCAGTCTAACCTCGGTCATGGGCAAATTATTAGAATCATTTCTGAGGGACAGGTTAAACCGTCACTTAGAAAGACACAGAGTAATCAAGGACAATCAGCGTGGATTTGTTAAGGGAAGGTCATGTCTGACTAATTTAATTGAATTTTTTGAGGAGGTAACAAGGAGGGTCGATGAGGGTAGTGTATTTGATGTAGTCTACAGGGATTTTAGCAAGGCTTTTGACAAGGTCCCACATGGCACACTGGTCAAAAAAGCACAAGCCCATAGGATCCAAGGGAGAGTGGCAAGTTGGATCCAAAATTGGCTCAGTGGCAGGAAGCAAAGGGTAATGGTTGACGGGTGTTTTTGTGACTGGAAAGCTGTTTCTAGTGGGGTTCCACAGGACTCAGTACTAGGTCCCTTGCTTTTTGTGATATACATTAATGATTTGGACTTAAATGTAGGGGGCATGGTTAAGAAGTTTGCAGATGATACAAAAATTAGCAGCGTGGTTGATAGTGAGGAGGAAAACTGTAGACTGCAGGAAGATATAAATGGACTGGTCAGGTGGGCAGAAAAGTGGCAAATGGAATTCAGTCTGGAGAAGTGTGAGGTCATGCATTTGAGGAAGGCAAACAAGGCAAGGGAATACACAATAAATGGGAGGATACTGAAAGGTGTAAAGGAAGTGAGGAACCTTGGAGTGCATATCCACAGATCCCTGAATGTGGCAGGACAGGTAGATAAGGTGGTTAAGAAGGCATATGGAATGCTTTCCTTTATTAGCTGATCATAGAATACAAAAGCAGGGAGGGATATGCTGGAATTGTATAAAACACTGGTTAGGCCACAGCTTGAATACTGTGTAAAGTTCTGATCACCACATTACAGGAAGGATATAATTGCACTAGAGGGTACAGAGGAGATTTACGAGGATGTTGCCAGGACTGGAGAATTTTAGCTATGAGGAAAGATTGAATTGGCTGGGGTTGTTCTCTTTGGAACAGAGGAGGCTGAGGGGTGATTGAATTGAGGTGTATAAAATTATGAGGAACTTCGATAGAGTGGATAGGAAGGACCTATTTCCCTTTTCAGAGAGGTCAATAACCAGGGGGCATAGATTTAAAGTGATTGGTAGAAGGATTAGAGAGGCACTGATGAAATTTTTTTTCACCCAGTGGGTGGTAGGGGCCTGGAACTCACTGACTGAAAGGGTGGTAGAGGCAGAAACCCTCAACTCAATTAAAAAGTACCCTGATGTACACCTGAAGTGCCGTGACCTACAAGGCTTCGACCAAGTGCTGGAAAGTGGGATTAGGCTGGGTGACTCATTTTCGGCCAGCATGGATATGATGAGCTGAATAGCCTCCTTCTGTACTGTAAATTTTCTATGATTTTAGCACTAAATATTTGGCGGGCAGCGCACTTCCGGTCTGGAATGAGTGAATGCACATTGCCTGCCATATTGGACCTTTAGGTGCCTATTTTACGCCTGTAAAATGGCGCAGCATGATCCATTTTCTAGGCCGTGGTCTCCTGAGGACTAAGGGGAGGGGAGATATGCTGTAAGTTGTCCCTAGGGATATATCATAAATACCATTGTGTTATAGACCAACTTCCTGTTGTTGGTTCAAGATTTGTAAATCATCACAGGGAAAGCTCTTTTTGCTATCCAGACCTAAACCAGGATTTCTCATGGTACTTTTGGTTTACAAACCGTTTGCTGATAAGGTAGCTTTCAGCAGAAACTGTAAGTAGAAATATCTTCCGTAGTAAGACTTAAGAACTCATCTGTAAAGTTTTAAACTTGAAATAATTTGTAACGAGATAAGTCCTAAATTTTCCAGCCACTTTTTGTCTGTTCTGAATTTCAAGGGCTTCCATTGTCAGCACTCATGCCCTCTCTTTTAATATATCAATACATAAGTCCCTCGGAGTAGTTGGATTGTGCACAATGCAGCACATTGAAAATGTTCAGACTTTCAGGGATACATCCTGGAGGGCACTTTGCTTTAGGTTGCCAAATACTCTCTCAATCATGTTCCATGTTACCCAATGTGCCTCATTATATTTGCACTCACGTGGGGTCTGTGGGCTGCGTTGAAGTGGCAACATCCCTGTCTTCAGACTGTAGCCATGATCCCCAAGGAACCATCTATTCATCCTGTCATCTTGTTTAAAGGCCCTTGGCAATCCAGCCCGACTCAAAGTGAATGAATCATGAGTTGAGCCAGGGAAATTGGCAGTTGCCTGCATGATTTCATGCTTGGCATTGCAGACAACTTGAGTATTGACAGAGTACTATCCCCTTGATTTATGTATGGAAGAGATTTTGCCTTGGGGTCCTGATTTTCACATGAGTGCAGTCTACCAGTCCACCACTCTAAGCACGTAAGGCAATCCAGCCATAGTATGGAAATATTACAAGTTAACAGCCTGCTCTTCTGCTGGTCTTGAGAAGGATCTCCCTTTTCTGAGTGGAAGTACATCTGCCAGCTTGCTAATGCAACTGGACATGTTTGACTGCTACTGGTAGAGTTGAGGCAATCAGAGATTAGGATTCAGGATAGGCATTGGACTTGTGGCAGATGTGGTTATGCATCTCTGTTGACACAAAAGCCGCTTTGCATTTTGCTGCTTAGTTTGACCCAAATATTTGGATCTTGGCCTGGAGATCCTTTCAACAGGATGTATGATAACATTGCCCACACAAGATGCTCTATTAGGCATTCATGAGTGTTTCAACTCTGTGCAGTTCACTCATCTCCCTTGTATGGTGGGAGTCAATACCTCCTCCAGGCAATTTCCCCCAATCATGATGTTAGGATCTGGTGTCAGCAATTGCCCAGTGGTAGCACTCTTGCCTCTGAGCAGGCAGGTTATAGGTTCAAGCCTCACATCTTTTGCTTGAGCAAATAATCTAGGCTGCCACTTCAGTGCAGCACTGTCAGAGATGCAGTCTTTCAGATGAGATATTGGGGGTGATTTTAAACCCCGTGAATGGGTGAGTTAGGGGCGGGTGGGAGGTGTAAATAGTTGTTTTTTTGGATCACAACCGCAACATTTTCAGACTTTGAATTCCCAATGGGAAGCCTGTACTTTTCCACGCCAATGTTAAACCCGGAAATAAAGCCGGGTTGCGGTCGCGATCCCAAAAACAACTATTTTCAACACCCACCCGCCCCCAATCCACCCGTTCTTGGGGTTTAAAATCACCCCCATCGAAGCTGCACTCTCAGGTGGATATAAAAGATCCCATGGGCCAGGAATTTTCTATCTTTAACCACTTGAACAAGATTTTTTTTAAGCACAACACAATACAAGGAAGCAAAAGTTCATCATTTTTTGTCAGCTCTTTTAACCCTTTAGAGCACTGGCAGTTCAAGAAAGTTCAAGCTTCTTGGATAAGATAGTTTTTTAATATTCTCAGCTCACACACTGTGATACTGAAATAAACCCTAATAGCACAGTAATATGGCAACTTAGATATCAGTAGCAGCTTTATTACTTAAGTAAAAACATTTAAAATCTTTTAAATAAAAATAAGAAATCTTAAAACACTTTATGGTTGCTTGTCCGGTTTTCCCCTTTCTCACTTTTCACCCCTGTTTTAACTTTCTGCCTTCATCTCCAAACTCCAAACACCCCTTCCTCCATTTTCTGAGAGTGGCAAAAAATCAGAGGCCTGACTCCAATTCAGGATTCCAGTGTCAAAAGTTTATCTCCGGCTTTTCATGGGTGATCAGGCAAACTTCAAGAAGTCTAAAACCGTTTTATCTTGAATGATTTATTTACTTTCCTTATGCTTTGATCACCTCTTTTTCCAGAAGTTCATCTAGCACCTTCTTGAAGGACTGTAAAAATCAGCCTGTACTACTTCCTCTGGAATCTTGTTCCACAGCTTGATCATCCTCGGGTCTGGTCCCAGGAAATTATGTTGACATCCAGCGGGGTACTCGTATCCAATGGGATGGGAGTGGCTCCTCTCCCCCTATTGTAGCCCCAGGGTTTCTCAGTTGTCTGCATGTAAGTGTATATGACAGGTGACAGATGGCTTGTTTGCCAGGGCATCCGATTACGTGAACTTCCCCTGTGATGACATTAGCCAGACTGAGAGGGCTGTGGGTTTCAGCTCTCTGGCTGGCTTTCTATGGGTACTGGGCGCAATTGATTGCACACACGTAGCAATCCGAGAACCTCCACATGAACTGAAAGGGCTATCACTCCATCAATGCACAACTGGTTTGCGACCACCGGAGGAGGTTTCTGCAGGTGTGCGCCAGATTCCCTGGCAGCTGTCATGATTCTTTCATTTTGCATGAGCCCAACATTCCAGACATCTTCCAGACTCAAGGGCTGGCTCCTTGGAGACCAGAGTGACCCCCTGCAGATGTGGCTCATGACACCTGTGTGAAACCCCGCTAACAAGGCACAGCAGCGGTACAACCAGAACCACATCATCACCAGGTGTGTCATTGAGCAAGCCATAGGCATATTGAAGATGCACTTCAGGTGCCTGGAGGAACCCTTCAGTCCTCATCACCGAATGTGCCCAGAATAATCGTTGTGTGCTGCGTCCTGCACAACATAACGCTGCAGAGAGGGTTACAGGTGGATGGGGTTGAATGCGTTCATCAAGCATCCTCTGTTAGCGCCAACATTGAAGAAGAGGATGATGAGGAGGAGGAAAATGAAGATAGTGAACTCATCGCCAGAGTAGCTGCACACATTGGTGGCTGTAATGCCAGGGATGCCCTCATCTCTAACATGTTCTCATAATGAGATGTGCAATGTGAAGAATTTAACATGCTCAGGCCGCCAGCACCACCACCACCAACCCCCGCCCCCCCTTCCCTTTGCACAAAAATCCTTTAACCACCCATTGCACACCCACCCAATGGGTGTCATTATGTCTTGACATTCATGATGAAGCAAATGAAAGGGTGACTTCACAGATGGGATGCAATAATGGCCAAGATGTGGTAGTGGTGATAATGATTAATTTTAATGTGGCATAACTATTATGGTGAACTACAATTGCTTAACCTTTCGCTTTCTGCCGCTTCTATGTGGTGCATCCCCTGTGGCTTCAGCAGAGGATTGCAAGTGGAAGGTTGCTCAGATACCTGCCCTGACTGCTGAGATGCTGCTGACTGCGTCCTCTGGGCTTTGGAGGCCTTGAAGGCCCCGTGAAAGACTGCTCCGCCTGCACGGGGCAGACTCGTTCATTGAGAGAGGAGGCAGCATTGTGGGTATTGGTTGGGGGGGGGGTGGGCAACGGGTGAGATGTGGGAGCGCTTTGAATAGAGCCTCTGCTTCCATGTCCCCTTTCACCAGCATCTCTCTCCCAGGCCAGCGCAACATTACTCCCACCACTCTGCTGAACAGCAGGTTGGTGAACAGATGTGCTGCCTTGCAAGGCCACAGATAAGGTGTCTGTCATCCTCTTTAAGGCTGCAGACATGTTGGCATCCAGAGTCCACACGGCTATTGTAATGGTCTGCATAGACTCATTTGAGATCCATGCTTGAAGCTCAATGGAGGCTGCCACTCTCTCCATTGCAGACATTCTCGCACTTACCTGTGATAACAATCAACTAGTGATGGAATTGGACTCCTCCATGCTCTCCCCTGTTGTGGAGAGTGCGCGTGGCACATTTTCCAGTACCTCGCAAAGGTACAACTGTACCTCAATCATTCCCCTTCTCAACGATGGCCCCCGGGGTTTAGCATCTGTGTCCAGCTGAGCAGAGCCTGGAGAGGAGTGCACCCCCTGACGTGGACTCTCCATAGATGCCCCTGCCACCAGTGTCTGCTTGTGCTCACTTGTGAGTGGTGAATCACCAGGTGACAACCTAACTATCTGTCTAACAGGACCCACCGAAGTGTGAGTATCTGCGCTGGTGCATTGCTCTATGTCCTGTGAAGATGCACCATCCGAAGGAATGAGCTCTGAGGAATCGATGTCTTCCATTTCCCCGATTGTTCTTGAAGTCATGAGTGCCCTGGAAGACAATAGAAAGCAATATGAACTATTCATCGGAAAAGTGACAATCTTTCAAATGACCATACTGAGGTCAGGCACAATTCACTCATTGATAAAATCAATTCATCATGTGTGTGAAAGATGTTAAAGTTCTGTCACCAGCCATCTACGGGTTTCCAGTCTCTCCATCTCTGATGGATAGGCATGCAACTGTCCCACTTATTTCCATGGCCTCCTCCTCCACATCTGTCAGCTTCACTATATGTGGTGGACCACCTTCACTTCTGGTCCTCTCCCTTGCATTTTGCGTTTTCTTCTCCTACAAGGGGAGAAAGGACAGACCTGTGAGTGACTGAAGGTGATGTTTTCACCCTATGAATGCAATGCTGTGGGTGAGGCTGATAATGAAACAGATGCATCAGGGGGATGACTATCAGACGGATACATTACAATGCATCAGGATTGGGGTGAGTGGCAGTGGTGGGTTCACAAATGGGGAGTAGAGGAAGTACATAGAAAGTGAAGGTAGATTGATGCTGAAACTTAACAGGGTGTGTGGAGTGATGTGATGGAGTAGGCATGCCAACGCAGAGTGACAGGGGGGTGGTGTTGCACAACACAGGATGTGGGTGAATCAGCAAATGTACTCACTTTTCCTGACGTGGTTTGATCATTAAAACACTTCCTGCACCGCAGCCAAGGCCTGGGCACCTTGCTCCTGCTGTTTGCCTCTTCCGTCACCTCCAGCCATGCCTTCTCGGTGGCAGAAGTAGGTTCCTTCCTCCTATCACCTGGGTATGACGACTCCCTCCTGCTTCTCACAGCAGCTAATAATATCTCAAGGGAGGCGTCTGAGAACTTGGGTGCTGCCTTTCCTCTATGTCCTTCCATTTTGCTTTTTACTCCTTTCTCTTTCAAAATCCATTGTTGCACTGACCCTTTTAAATAGAGGGCTTTAAATTGCGACATGTGGGTGAGCAGTACGTACACTGTGCAGCTTGGAAACGCGAAACCCGGAAGTAAAGTGGCATCAATTGAGTTGCGATTGGACAATCCAACGCTCTCAAGTTACTTCCGAGTTTCCCACGTGATTATTTACCCACTCGCTGAGTTCCTGCTTCCATGCTAAAATCATGCCCCTGGCCTCTGAATTGGTTGACTTCCATCGGGGTTCACGCATCTGATGGGAGTGCAGTGGCGATCCCTATCCCCTAGTGAGGAGTTGTGAGCCAGCCACGTAGAAAGGGACTTTGTTAGTATGATGATCCAGCACAATCTGCTGGATTTAAAGCAGTGGAAGAAATGGGTTGCCTCATGTGCTGCTAGGCGCAGAAGAGAAGAATAATGCAGCATTGAGAGGGCAGTATGTCATCTGTCTGTAGCCATCTGCTAATGTTGTTCTGTATTGTGCCTCAAACTATACCATAGTAGAAACTGTAATCAAGTAGTAATAGTGAAGTCTGCACTGTTAGAGGTTGCTGAGAATAGTGGGCTGATTGAAGTACTCAGTCTTGTTCTTACAATTTGACTTGCCTATCCTCAATTCTTTGGTAAAGTACAATATAGCCATATCTGCCGTGTCCAACTTATTTTCATTAAAAATGCATAAAAATGCTGTTCATCCATTGGAATAGAAATCAGGCTGGTAGCTAAATGGTCGAGCATTGGACTTGTTTTGGGAACATATGTTGGGATCCAGTGTCCTGTCATTCATCATCATTTAGAGAGAATGGAAAACTGACACTGTTAATTCTAACATTGCCGAAATGCACCTCCCAGGGCTAAATCAGCATTGGTGACACATAGAGAGGAGGTGAAAATAGGAAAAGAGGAAAAAGATTTGAAAAGAAAATGTGGAATGACCAGTAATTACAGTGTGTCACTAGGTTTGCTTGACTAAAGGTATCAATTGTAACCTTCACACCAACTGGCTAGAAAGTGCTTCTGAACTCCCAACCCTCCCACGCAGTTGCTTTTATGTTGTGCTTATTGATGTCACTTTGACCAGTTTTGACGAAAAGTCTTCGACCTGAAATGTTAACTCTGTTTCTTTCTCCACAGATGCTGCCTCATTTGCTGAGCTTCTCCAGCATTTTCTGTTTTTGTTTCAGATTTCCAGCATCCGCAGTATTTTGCTTTTGTTTTCCTTTTCAATTTGATTCTGTTTGATTAGAGGAACTTTATGCAACAGCAGACTTTGAGGACTAGGATATCATTTTGTATCATAATTATAAAACGTAACCAGGGCCAAATGTTCATGACCACACAAAGGTTCTGGAGACTCTCCAGTAGTTTAATGATTATTTTCCTGCTTAATTCTTGGACCATCACATCTTCCAATGCCAAAGCACAAATACAGCAATTCTCTATATGATGCTCTTCAAATTTTAGTTACATTGTGTAGAGCATGAGGGGGGAGAATTTCTCCAGGATTCTCCTGATTTCCCACCGTACCTTTAGCAAAAACTTTGGAGAAATGGTATAAACGGTAGTTTTTAGTCGTTTATGTGGTTTCTCCGAGGGTTCTGCCGATCTCCTGCTGGAGAACCTTTGTGGAAATTCCAGGCACTGTTTTCTTTTGAATAACTGGCACAGGGGCCAATTTTCCTGTCCCTAATGCTCCATGTCCTCTAGTTGTCAGAGCATTAGGAAAAAGCAGCAGAGACCCATTACATCAGGTATCAGTCCCTTTTGTCCTTTTCAGGCAACTGAACTTTAAAATCAGATGGTGATGCCATGGAGTGACATCATAATACCACCCGCCTCATTTTCTTGCCGTTATGCTAAGCAGACATCTGTTCAGAAGAACATCTATATAAACTGGGTCTTAGGAGTTGCTAAGCTGGGCCTTGAGATTGCAAGATCTTTAAAAGGGCTGCCAGTAAACTTTAAGTTTTGGTGTACTGCTTTTTGGATGTTACTTTCAGCAAGTTAAAAAAAAATCTTTAGTGTAGTTGGGCTGCACTATGTGGGACCAGGGTCTTTTAGGCAAACTTTGCGGCATTTTTCAGCGCTGTTTGGACAATGGGTGCCCCTTTTATGTTTCATGGGAATCTGGAGACACAATTAAAGAATGCATGAGTATGTAGGAACAGTTTATTACTGTAAAGATCTGTGCAGTACTTAAGTATGAAGGTGACAGTGTGGACCCCTGCCCACTCCTGATGAGGTCATTGAACTATTTGTGGTATTAAAGCCAGGTCCTCTTCAGAGTGCTGCTAACATTTATTTGATCCACCATTTACTGGCAAGCTCTCTGACCCACCCTTCAGCTGACCTGGGCTTACAGCCAATGAAGTACTCTTGAATTGTAGTCACTGTTGTAATGTAGGGAAATACAGCAACCAATTTATGCACAGCAAGGTCCAACAATAGCAATGAAATAATGACCAGATGATCTGAATTAGTGATGTTGGTTGAGGGATACATATTGGCCAGGACACTGGGGAGAACTCCCATGTTCTTCTTTGAATAGTGCTATGGGATCTTTTATCCCTGACCCAGGCAGACGGGGCCTCCATTTAATGCCTCATCCAGAAAATGGCACCACCGACAGTGCAGCACTCCCTCAATATTGCGCTGAAGTGTCAGCCTAGATTATATACTCAAGTATCTGGAGTGGGACTTGAAACCACAACCTTCTGACTCAGAGGCAAGACTGCAGACTGAGCCATCTCGTGGAAACAAGAGGTCTCCCCGGGGTGCACTTGGTGCAGCAGATTTCAACTGTCTCCTCACAGTGGAATGCCCAGCTGCTTCCGCAACTGGTCCCAGATGTTGTCTTCAACTGCTGAGCCTGGTTCTGCAGCCACCATTAAAAATTGCAATTCCGCCTTAAGCTGCTGGGGGCCTTCTTACCCCCTTGGATGAGCATTGAATCCGAGGCAGCAGTCCCATCCCATGATATGTAAATGACTTGAGCCTGAAAATACAGCCGGGTTTTGTGAAGTGCAAGTTTGGCATATGTGACATAGGCTCTGCCTGATTAGTTAGGGAGACAAATTGGCTTGACTATCTTTTGGAAGTTCAGACATAAGATTCCCAGTGGCTGTATCAATGTTTGCAGAGGGTTTCCAGGAGTGTGTCAAAATTTGCAGGGAGCTCCCCCCGCCACAGAAATGTTTGAAAACCGCTGACGTAAAGGCACTAAAGGATTAGTTATTATAAACAGAACTTCCTATGTATATAAATTCAACTGATAATGACAGAACACATTCCACTAAATTGGTATCAGTAGTCAGAATTTCCGACTCACATGTAAAGTGTTCATTTGGAATTAGTCAACAATTTACAATTAAGAAATGAATTGACATCAAGTTAAAGCTGCAAAAGCAATACTTGTTCATGGGCTAAGCAATGTGTTAGGGACCATTTTGTGGCTTATTTGATGAATACTGGAAATGGAAAAAAGAGTGAATTGTTGTGCTCATTAAAGTGAAGGATATCGATGCTGAGGAAAAGAACAATTTGTCCATCTTTGGTACCCTATCTTAGCATTGAGCTCTCCCAGGTCAGGTGTAGCACAGACTAGCTGAAGAGTAAAATTTTTTTTGCCTTGAACTCACTCACCATCGTGGGCCTAGAAATTCGGGTGCACCCATTTTTGGATGCCTGGGTGGGGTTTGGAGGGGGGGAACGCAGGATAGAATGGTGGGGAATCAGTAGCCAGGGGGGTAGGGTGATTGGTGACCGGGGAGGTTTGTGGCCAGGGGGTGGGAGACTGGTAGCCAGAGCGGTGGTGGCCCACGTTCTTTTTATGTGGGGGTCGGGAGGAGCACTCCCAACCCCCACGTTGTTGTTTGCAGCCTAACAGGGTGGTCCCAAAATGTCTTTATCACTTAGATTCCTCCCCTCCCAGACCATGGACACTGCAGCCAATTGTAGCACCATCACCGCCACTGCCCTCACTGTAAACTGGGTATCAGTCTTGGGATAAAAACAGAAAATGCTGGAAAAGCTCAGCAAGTGAGGCAGCATCTGTGGAGAAAGAAACCGATTCAACGTTTCAAGTCGATGACCTTTCATCAGAACTGGAAGAAGTTAGAGTTAAAGTTTTTAAGTAAGTACGGAGCCAGGGAAAGGGGTTGGGGCGGGGTGGGGGGGGGGTGGTGGTGGGAGGGGTGGGGGGAGGGGAGGAAAGAAGTCTGAATAGAATGAAGCTCATGTAGCTATATCTAGAGGATATTGGATAGTGAACTTCCATTGCAGTGTTCAATATATGACTAGTTCTGACGAAAGGTCTTCGACCTAATATGTTAACTCTGTTTCTTTCTCCACAGATACGACCTCACTTGCTGTCAGTCTTGGGAGTTTTCTGCTTGTACTGCTCAATACCACACTACATGGTACATATTTACCCACTGAATCATTTGGGTGGCATGAAGTGTACTTTACAATGGCTGGCATTAGATTTTATATATTTGTAACAACATTTGATTCAAACTATCAAACTAGTCATATATTGAACACTGCAATGTAAGTTCACTGTCCAATATCCTCTGGATATAACTGCATGAACTTCACTCCATTCAGAGTGCATTCAGAGCCTAGTTTCAATAAAATCTCCTGTACACATCCAAAATGAGTCTTCTTTTGATATTGTTAAGCAGTGATTTGCATAGATTGTTTTCCCAGCAGATCATTTTGAAACTGTAGTAAAACAAGAACCAGATATACAATGTAAAGGCAGTGTTTGTGGTGTTAGTGCAAAGGCATACACACTAATTGTAAAAGAACTTCAAAAAAGGAAGTAAAGGGAGAAACATCTTTCATAATCCTTAGCTGCTAGAAGATATAGGTGGGATGGGATCGTAGAGAGCACTTTGCATTTGTTTTCGCTCTACTTCCTTTTGGGCTTTTAATTTCCACTTGTATTAACAAGTGACTGATGTAACTGACTTCCCCTTATACCCAGTGTTATTTTCAGAAATGTTTACAGTGCAACAGTACATATGGCTTTTTGCTGTAGATATTGTGCAGCATTGTTGTTTTTTTGATGCTGTTAACAAATGTGCAATGACTTGTGACAAGGTAATTTCTGGGTGTGACTACCAGCAGTGCACTGTTCTTGGAAGGGTTATACATATATGAGCTATATCCTTTTTCATTGTTACTATTTTTATGTAAATTAATGTACCTTCATCCCTCCCGAGTATATTTAAAAAATGTTGTCCTGATATTTTATATTTATTTTACAAAATGTTTAGGACAGTGACCTCTGAACTCAGCCAGTCCCACCTCTGGGTCAGATACAGTAACGGACGATATTGTGAGCCTAGCAGAACTGTCACTTCACCATGTGCTCCCTGACTTAGAGGTCAGGCTGCTGGGTAGATGGGAAAATGCAGGTGCATTTCTCGGCCCTTTCACAGTGAAGGTGGAGGCCCATAGAGGTATGAATTAAAAATTAAAATTTTTTTTTTTTCTGACAGATTGTTGGCAAGAGAATAGCAATATTAACAATTCAATCATCAACAATATAAAATTAAGGCACCACACTCCTTTAAAAAGTATGCTGGAAATCCGAAATAAAAATGGAAAATGGTCGAAATGCATAGTACATCAGTCAATATCTGAAAGAGAAAGATAGATTAACACTTCAGGTGGGATCGTTCAGCAGAACTCAGAATGAATATTCCCTTCTAAGCAACCAGCTCTCTCCTAAGAAAAGCTTATTTGTCCATAAGAGGGCGCCATGTGTCTAGGTATGTTACAGTACCCAAACAATTAAGAAAGTGCCACATGATATTCCTTTGGTGTGTGAAAAGCATGGATTCTGAGTCTTGTCTGCCTTCAAGCAGATTTACACATGTATTCATCACATTTAATATGCTAGATGAGAAGTGAAGAGATTCATGTACAATACTCATTTCTTTTTCACATTGTGCAGGCTTGACTCATGATTAGGCCCACGTTCTAGTGGTGACATTTAAATTTTACACTAATCTGAGCACCATACTCTCTGCAAATTAATGAGTCTGTGAATAGTACCATGCATTTGTCATTTGAATTTATGTTAATGCAATGAGCTCCCCTGGTGATGTTGATGGGCCTCAGCAGCTGTTCAAACCACAAAATGTTCAAGCATCTTCCACCACATTTTATCACTTGCCCCTTTCAGTGGACTTTATAGCCTGTCATTTGCGCACCGATCATGGTGGTGGTTATTGATAGGTCTGGTAATTATGTCTGACTTTATATCTGTGTCCTGACCCCAAAACAATGAGCATACGTAATGCATCACTGTTCAGAAAATTACATTTGCGACATTGTAACAGTCCCCAACCATGAGGTCAGCACAAGTTCATTTAGGAAGATTGACACTTACAAATTTTGCTGTCATGCTAAATGGTTGCAAATTTTTGTAGATAAAGTTTTGGAGAACTGGTAACTGCTTAATCAGGATATGTGCTGCATTGTGCTGTGGTGACTGGGGTGATATTCTTGACAAGCTAACCTAATGTATGTAATTCAAGCCACATGATGCTCATGTTGTCATTTTCTTTGCAAAATTATCAAACATGGTTGACAAATGTAATTGGATTATCAAGGGATCCAAGTAGGGAGAGCAAACCCCAGCAGCTTCCTGTCAATGTAAACTGTCACTAGTAGGTCATTTTTCTATGAACCAGACACTTGTGTCAGTAGCTGAGAGAAACACTTGTAAAGGCATTGCTTGTGTTTCTAGTTAAAATAAAACGGAGTTAAATAAATTTGCAGGCGCGATTGCAAAGCAGTGCTCCAATCTTGAGGTCCTGCAGTTCATAACTGCTATCTGCACTCAGATTAGACAACTGCTTTTAAAATACTTACTTCAAATAAAAGTATGGTCAATATTTTTTGATAATATATGCTGTTAATTTAATTGTTGGCATAGGTTTACAGGCGTCAGGAATGTGTACGGGCTGCATTGGTAATGTTAATATATCATCCAGTGAAATTACCCTTTGAATACTGAATTTTATGGTGTTTCTTTAGATGCAGCAGTTGACTTTCAGCTACACAAAATCTCGATAGTTCATTTTTTATTTTTGTATCCGTTTGCCTAAAGGGTTCCCTCCCCCCCCACCCCCATCTCCCCCCCTCTAGCCTTCCTAAGGGAACACAAGTGAAATGAGTGCGCAAGAGATTTCCTGGCAGTTTCAACACCCAATGTTAATGCTGTTACTCAACCAACAAGAGGTGCACTTGCCCTGTGTCAAGGCACTGGGTTTTTGCAAGGCATCCTACCTAAAGGCTTAGACAAGACCTGACACAATGCACCAGAAGAGTGGCTGGCAGGCGATTTATGTATCGCACAGCCTCATGACCAGGCATCCCATTAACAAAAATGCTAATGGACTTTATATGCATCTTGGTCACGTTTGTATGTACATCTTTGGGGATTGTTGTGTTCAGAAGGCAATAAATGTGGATCATGAAGAAACCTCACTAACCACTGCTTCATAATTTACAAGAGGTTTCATATCCCAGTCATATTTTAAAATCCATTTCTGTCCGTACGCTCGTCCTTGGATCTTGTCCAACACGTTCTGTTAAAGAAGCTTCAGTAACAAAAGCTCTATAAAAAAGTACCCGATCTCCTCCCCTGGTGGTTCAGTGGGTAAAGTTACATAAAGGGGTAGATTTTCTTCTTTACCACCTGGGCGGTAACCTGTTGGAGCGGATTGCTCACCCTTTATAGAACTCACCCAATTTCCATTCCATTGATTTTGATCCGTTTCACCAGATTACTACCCAGGCGGTGAAGATGAAAATCTACCCCACAGTGTGGTACAGAGTGATCCACCCAGACTAGGGAACTTCAAAGTTTCATAGCTGAGGCAGCTGTGACAGGGCAGGGTCTACAATTAGCTGTGTAGCCCATGGCCTAAGGATCTCTATGGAGTGACACCTGCTGTAAAGTCTACCTATGTGGACATTGGGCAAAGACAGGCTTGGGTTTGTCTGTGTCATGATCAAATAACCTGTCAACATTTGGTGCCAAGGCTCATTCATGAGGAGTGGCTACTTTAAGTCCAGTACCAAAGAGCTACGAACAGACATGGAAATGTACCCCAGCCCAAGTCAGTGCCTTTAGGAGAGGCAAGAGAAAAGGGAAGAACATTGAAAAAGGAAACTATCTGAATGAAATGGGCAATGATGTATTTCAGGACAGACAACAGCAAATAAAATGAGGGCAATCTGGATCTCATCACCAACTGCAGTTAATTTGCTGTATTGTTAATCAATAAGGCTACTAACTCAGTATATCAGGAATAGGCAAAGGAGAGTGAAAGATGGGAAGAGGAATAGAAATTGAAGCAAGAAAATACATCCAAAATAAAGCCTTACTTTTTAGTTTTTGACTTGAGTATTTATGGGTGAGAACTTAACTTTTAAAAGGCTCGGAGAGAACTCAGCCTTTGACCTTAGTTTACAAACACAGGATTGTGAATTGAGCTAATGAGTATCCTAACAGCTACACTACTGAACTAGACCAGCAGAGATATAAAAGTAAATTGATCTTATGAACTAAGCTTTAAACTGGAGATTTTAAAATGTCAGTCTTGGCAGGATTTTTCTAAACATATTTTCCAAGGAGGAAGTACTGGTAGAGAGACAGCAAGTCTGCAAAAGCCTGCCTGTGTATTGGTTCTTCACTTAAGCCAGTCATTGTGTGAAAAATGATAGTGGACTGTGAATATTGTGTTCTGGTCTATGTCACGCTTTTCACACGAGAAAATTCATGAACGATATTCTCTTGAAGCATTTCCTGTTGCACTCCCTGTGCATTCTGTTCCCATATATATAAACCCAGTAGAAAGGTTTGTGGTGATGTTTCCAGTTATGTTTTCAGACGAACTGTACGAAAGAAAAAACAGTAAAGCCAGTCTCCATTAACAAAGAATGACGGTGTATGGCAGAGTGTTTAAGATCCCGTGCTCTCCGCCATGGTGTACTGGGGCGTGGCTTTTTGCGTCTGTGATTCCTTACATAGTCATAGAGTTATACAGCACGGATAGAGGCCCTTCGGCCCATCGTGTCCGCGCCGGACATCAAGCCCTGTCTACTCTAATCCCATATTCCAGCATTTGGTCCGTAGCCTTGTATGCTATGGCATTTCAAGTGCTCATCCAAATGCTAGTGTATTCCCATTCTGAAATATGCTATCATGGGAAGATGGCAAGCAGAGGTCAAGCACTTCCCTAAAGCAGAAGTGTGAAGCTATTATAACAAGGATAATCAAGTACTTGGTGCTTTTGATTATAGAGTAAATTCACACTCCCAGCAAGGTGCCACGCTTAAAGGTAATGCAGGTCGACGAACCAGTGATATAGTGTTATAGGCCCATCTGTGGTCGGACTCCCTTCGAATGCAGCTCTCTGTTGGGAGTGCAGAATCGGTGAATTTACTCCTGTATGTCAAAACCCTCTACTAATAGATAACTTATTGGTTGGGCCATAATTGGGATATTGCACTGAATTTTGGGCATCCTACATTTAAATATGATGTGGAGATGCTGGTGATGGACTGGGGTAGACAAATGTAAGGAGTTGCACAACACCAGGTTATAGTCCAACAGCTTTATTTGAAATCACAAGCTTTCGGAGCTTTGCTCCTTCGTCAGGTGATTTCAAATAAAGCTGTTGGACTATAACCTGGTGTTGTGCGACCCCTTACATACATTTAAATAGACTTTGATGCACTGAAGAAAGTTTAGAAAAGACCAACCATGTTCCTGGAACACACAGCTCTAATTTATGAAGAGAGATTTGCAGAATTAATCTTCTTTTCACTGCCGAAAAGAGAATTGAACAGGGATATGATGTAGTTCTGAAAAATGCTGAAAGGCACGAATAATGTAGATGCAAGCAGGTTACTGAACTTCATTGTGATTATAGAGCTAGAGGATGCAAGCAAAGATAAAATTCATTACAAGAAATAAGAGATTACATGAAACATTTTTCCTGCAGTGCAGTAGATATGTAGAGAATACGTCCAGCAAATACAATCAACTCCTTTAAAAAGGAATTGGATAAATATTGGTTGGAGAACTGGATTGAAGCTTATAAAAGTAAGTATAGAGGCAGATGATCAAGTACTGAATGAACTATAATAGCTCCTGGGCTGTTGGGGTCATGGGAAGCCATCTAAAGAATTCAATTTATCCAGGTTGATTAACTTGGATTGTAATGTGAGATTAATGTCTTGGGGAATTTTGTTAGATTATGTTCAGGAGGCAGGCAACAATTTCAAAGGGTTTTATGTTGTTAAAGATTTTGCATGTGGTTATTTATGTCCCTCTGCAGATTTAATAAGTTGGGACAAGTCCATGACAGTGCAAATTATACATGGTTTGAGGAAGAAACTGACTTGATGGGTTGAATTACCTCTTCTCCCTCCATAGTTTTTAATGTTTTTCTAGGAACATAGGAACAGGAGTAGGCCATTCAGCCCCTCGTGCCTGCTCTGCCATTTGATAAGATCATGGCTGATCTGTACCCGCCTTTGGCCCATATCCCTTAATACCTTTGGTTGCCAAAAAGCTATCAATCTCAGATTTAAATTTAGCAATTGAGCTAGTATCAATTGCCGTTTGCGGAAGAGAGTTCCAAACTTCTACCACCCTTTATGTGTAGAAATGTTTTCTAATCTCGCTCCTGAAAGGTCTGGCTCTAATTTTTAGACTGTGCCCCGTACTCCTAAAATCCCCAACCAGCGGAAATAGTTTCTCTCTATCCACCCTATCCGTTCCCCTTAATATCTTATAAACTTCGATCAGATCGCCCCTTAACCTTCGAAACTCTAGAGAATACAACCCCAATTTGTGTAATTTCTCCTCTTAACTTAACCCTTGAAGTCCAGGTATCATTCTAGTAAACCTACGCTGCACTTCCTCCAAGGCCAATATGTCCTTCCGAAGGTGCGTTGCCCAGAACTGCTCACAGTACTCCAGGTGCGGTCTAACCAGGGTTTTGTATAGCTGCAGCATAACTTCTGCCCCCTTGTACTCTAGTCCTCTAGATATAAAGGCCAGCATTCCATTAGCCTTATTGATTATTTTCTGCACCTGTTCATGACACTTCAATGATCTATGTACCTGAAACCCTAAGTCCCTTTGGACATCCACTGTTTTTAACTTTCTGAGGGAAAATTACAGGGTTCACTGGACATGTCGTCCTGAAGTCATGAAAGGCGCTATATAAATGCAAGTCTTTCTTTCTTTCTTAAATATTTATCTTTATATATAATCCCGACAGTAAAGATTGTCAAATAATGGGGTCAATCTTCTAGCTTGGTTTGGATCAGGGGATCAATCCAGGAGCTATCACGTTTCACAGAGTATTTGATCATCTATATCTATGCTTACCCTTATAAGCTTCAATCGTGCTTTATGCCTGCTAATTTAGTTGGAAGCAGACTACATTCAGACTCCATGGCCCACCTCATTAAAATTAAGCAATTGTGTTTTTAACGTGTGTAACACCTGTGCTGAGAGCTCACGACTTTGTGGGCAGGAGATATGGTATGCTGCAGGCTTTGAAAACCTGCAGCTGAGCCTTAAAAGGGAAAGGGTTTGCAGAGATGTGAATTATATTACAACAATCCAGAAGATGGAACAGGCTGAAGGAGCAACACCAATAGCTCCAAGGTTCTCAAATGCCAGCATTGGAGTCCTGTTGGAGCAAGTGCATCTCAGGAAGATGGCTATGATTGACAGTCAAGTCCACAGGCCCATAGAAATGTAGTCCAAAGTGCCTGGGAGGGTTGGGAACCTATACCCACACACAGTACATTCCTAAGGACACAGCTTCAAGTTCACAAAAAGCTCATAGGCCTCAGCTGGTCTGTTGAGGTAGGTCCAAACACCATAATATTCTCAAGTAGACACGAAAGTCTGCATGGCACATTGTTCTCTTAGTTTTCTCACATTATCAGTAATTCCAATGTTTATCATGCATGACTATTTTGCTACAGGACACTTTTGATATCCTCAACAGATGACTACAGAGCTGCCTTCACTCATCTTTTCTATGAAGCTGCAATTTACTTTCCATCCTTACCAATGTAGCTGCACGTAATCATGTCTACCGTGGTCTATATAACAGCCCTGACTGTACATCTCTCCTAGACAGACAAGGCATAACTGCTGAGAATATACCCATATGTGAGAAGACCCACAGAACTGCTGGCCTCTTAGTTCTTTTGAAGAGGTGTCAGTTGGGTTACTTGGTATGGAGGCTGTGGAGAAGGTGGTGGATGGGGGACTTGGGGACCACTCTCAAGCTGAGGACAGGTGCCATTTTTATTATCCTCTGTATTTTCACTCCATATACTTACTCGCCCGCTTACTACCACCAGTATGTGCACCCAAGCACACAAATGTGTGACAAATTCCCATGGAACTCATTTTGCATGTAATTCAACCACTGTAATGTATCATATATCCTTTCTGTAGATGTAGAAGAGAGCAATTTGACTAGGCCGCAGCCCCAGACCTCCCAAGTGCTTTACAGCAGCCAGTGTCACTCACTCGTACCTGCCCATGTGCTAGGCTCAGATATATTCATTCCAGGGGATTTCTTTAGTGACAGAGACTCACAAAGTACAAGTGAGCAAGAGGTAGTAATGGATGGAGAACGGGAACCTGGTGCCCAAAGGGCCAGCTTGTGTCCTCCTTCAACTGAGGAGCCAAGGGAGGCAGACCTCACAGTGCCTGCTTTTAAAAGAAGGATGCTTTCTGAACACAGAAAAATGATCCAGTCAATGGACACATGTCCATCAAACAGCTGAAGGCCACTATGGAGGAGTGCACAAGCTCCACTCGTATAAGGATGAAGAATGCACTCAGAACACTGCAGTCCCCCATGGAGCATTAGGAAACTTCAGAGACATCTGAAATAGAGACCCACAGGCAGAAGCTCTGACTTCCACCATAGAACACGCTGTCTATTCTCTGGTTTCCAAATGTTGGCAGATTTGATATTAATGAAGCAACACCAACGGCCTTAGATCTCAGTGTTACCATCAGCTTTACTGTCAGTGATCATCGAGAGCTACGGCTTAACAGCAGGGTTATGGCTGGAGTGGCATGAATGACGGTACTGGCACATTGAACAGCTCCACACCCAGACCCTCCTACCATCCCCCTCCACTATCTACACATGTGCCAGAAATCGTGCAGGAAGCCCCTGCAGCTGCGAATGTGGCTATCTAAAGGCCCAAAGAGGAGAGGCTCCAACCGACATTTAGCATACAGCCACCTTGCTGGCTTCAATTACAGAAGGACCACATACAAGGAGTAGCAGATTAGGTTCTAGAGCACATAAATCATATGGTTTAAAAAGAGGGGAGCATGGTGATGCATAAGAATAGTCACACACATAAACCACTTATATATTGGTAAATTGGGCAGACCCACACCCCCAATGATTTTCCGTTCATTAAAACTATTTGATGGAAAATTGTTAATGGACACAAAATGCTAGTGGCCACATACCAGAATTCCTGATATGTGTTTCTGAAGTGTGGTATTCTGCATCCGAAAAAATAAGCTCCTTTGGTGGCTTTGTTGCCATAATTGTGGCACAGCGGATTTCCATCAGTCTGATTTATACGCTGCTGAACCAAACAAATTTCCTGGGTCAGCCCAATATAATTTTTTTTGGTGGGTCTCAATAGGATTTCTGCCTGCGATGGGGAGCCCTTCACAGGGGGAGTTGTGGGGGGGGGGGAGGCGGGAAGGGGTGGTAGCTGTGGAACAACTCCTGCTGCTATAGGACTCTGTCCCTGCAGCAGCTTAAAAGGGTCATCTGCCTATAGATTGGGAAAAAGCATTTGGCTTCTGCAACATCCCATGTGAATTGCCAATGAGGGAGTGCGAATCAATCGCCCCGCAATTGATGGCAGTCCCTGCGGGGAGCATTTTAGTTAATTAGAAGGCCTTGTGTAATGGTAGATATAGAAAATGTACCACATGACCTCACACTACCACTTTATTTGGTTATGCCCATCCATTAGCGTGATTAGTTTTGGATTGCTCTAGCAAACAGCCAGCACAGGTATGATGGGCCAAATAGCCTATTTCTGTGCCGTAAACTTCTATGGGTCTATGGAAGATTGCTATGGGGACAGGATTGGGCAGAAACCTAGTGGGATGGGTTTTGTCCAATTATCTACCTGCACCCTCCTGCCTGAAAAGCCAATGGAACTCTAGGGCAAATCTTCAGTCTTTTAACCTAAATTCATCAAAAGCTTTCTTCTTTCTCTGGGAGTACACAGTGCAATATACATGACAACACTTCAAAAGTAATTCATTGGCTGTAACGTACTTTGGGTCGTCCTCAGGATGTAAAAGGTGCAAGTTCTTTTTTTACCCTCTCAGATGCAAGTTCTTTTTTTACCCTCTCGCTTGTGTAGAAAACGGTGCATGGGTCTTCGCCCCCAAAAAAGGTTTGCAATACACTTTTTTTCATGTAGCTGATGCTCCTATGACCTGCTTTGGTGCACCTTAACTGTTAGGGCTACTGACAACTTAATCTCAATCAGCAATTTTTTCTCATTAATCATGTAACGAGTTTGACCAGTTTCTCTAATGACATAATCAGATCAGACCTGGTGTGAAATATCATATGATTGGCTGAAAAAGAGATATTCAAACAGCTTTTCAGCCAATGAGAAATGATTTTTTTTAAAGCGATTTTGGGCTTAAGAATGACTGCAAGCAAAAGAAAATAGGAAATTTAGTGAATATCGATAAACTCTTCACTCCACTTTGTTGGTGATATCTCAGTCACTGGAAACATAAGACTTTCATTGCACTGACTGCAGCACTTAAAGCTAAAGCTTCTTGACTTTTCCAGAAACACAGCTGAAAAAGAAATGGCTGGCTTTGTATTTTATTGTAGGAACAAATATTAGTCTTTGAGAAGTGGTTGTCATTAATCTTTACTATAGGTGTAGCAATAAAGGAATTATCCCTTAGGGAGCACGGTCTTAGTGGTTGGTCTTTGTTATTAGACCCGGCAGTTTCTGTAGCAATATAATGGGATATAGGTAATTGCAGGAAATGTTTTGTCATTGCAGTGTCCCAGTGGATATTCTTTTATTGTTTTTTTCCCCTGCAGTTTCTATTTTTTGGTGATTTTTTGAGCTTATCGAGGTGAGGAATGTCAGCACCAGGGAACAGCATATATTTCCACTTTGAGCACCCAATGTCAGCATCAAGCATTTCCAGGTCAGGTATAATACAAACCAGATGGAGAGTAAAGCCCTCTCTGCTCTCCCTCAACAACACACCATAACCCTAACCTCAGTAGGGCAATCATGATTTTTTTTTTTCCATTTCGCACACCAGTCATTCAGTGACCTTTCTTAGGAAGACTGCCAGCTTAGTGCCAATTTGTTCCAATTTACAAGCAGCTTATGCTATGGGTATGCAAACTGTCCAGACTTATTCCATGTAAGACCCTTACAGCCAGCAGAGAGACGAGACTATCATAATATCAATCTGACCTGTTTTTAAATACTTATCTCAGAAGTGAAAGGTCAGTGCCTAACCACTGCACCACCCAGTCCTCAATGAAATCGGTGATCATTTTGCTGAATTTCTTGCACGATATCAAGAATTGCATTTTACTCCATATTGGTCTCTGATGCAATAGATGTGTTCTTTATTTTAAAAAAAAGGAAAGGAATTTCAGAGAGCTCTGAAACTATTGCATTACACTGATCTAAGCTCAGGAAGGCCTGATGTCACTTGTCTAAACAGCATATAAGGAACCAAATCTGGAATGTCACATGTGGCCTTCCATTTACAGTGCGACATCACATTATGTTGAATGATTCTAAAGTGAATGTTATCCTAAGTAGCTACACTCATCTCTGCCCTGATCTAGTTCACACACCAGATGGTATCAAATTATCTGTCCGATGAAGCCAGCTCAGGGGCTCTAGCAGTAGGGTATTGCACTCCCAACACAGAGGATTGACAGGTTGAATCATTGATTCAACTTTGATTTTGCCTGCCCTTATTGGGCCACTAACCAATTCATAGCTGGACTGCAGCATGGAGCGCCGTGCCACAAGAGAACTCTTCACCTCAGGGGAATGAAACAAAACTGGCAGCAGCAGTTCTGCTATAAGAAAATTGGCTGGCGGTTGATCGTGGAGTAGTATTAAGGTTGATTGTGGAGGAGTCCATGCCCCAAACCATCTGGTATTCCCAGATGTAGGAGGAAGCCTAGCAGCGGGAGACAGGAATTGGGCAATATAGAGGTGAAAGAAAAAATTGTTTTAAAACAAAACAGCTTTTTGCATTTATTATGGTCCAGTATAGGCCGTAAAGTTACAGTGAGCTTGAATCAGATAGTTTGCCAGCCTGATTGAAATTATATTGGTTAGCAGCCAGCATTAAAAATCCATCTTAAAATGATCTGAAGTAAGGTTAGGACAATTAACTCCACAACTTTGGGACTTACAGTTTTATTATAAGTAAATTATCAACTTATTGCAAATGTAAACTTACAGCTTCACTGTAGCTGATAGCCTTTACTGATACTGAACTAATGATCACAGTAATAAAGCTTCAACATTCTCTAATACAACAGTTGCCAAAATAAACCTTAATCGGCACTTCATTTGAATACTGAAGTTTGATTGGCTGGGAGATCTGAAGTTAGTGCAGATCAACAGAGGATTTCATGATATATCCCATAATCATTTTGCTCCCAGCAGCAGGAAGTAGAGGTAACACAAGCTGATTTACTCTAAGACACTTGTGGAATCATTGAGGTAAATTTCCGTCTTCACCACTCGGGCGGTATTCTGGTGGAGCGGATCGCCTGCTCATTATAGAAGCCTCCCTATTTTCATTCCATTACACTGGTCTGAAAATCAGGCGGGTTCAATAACAGACGAGCTATCCACTCCGCCAGATTACTGCCCAGATGGTGAAGATGAAAATTTACCCCAATGTATATTTTACATCTCCCCTTCCCAGACAGCGTGCAAAACCTTTCCACTGTAAATAATATGGAAATAGCTGTAGAGGCATAGAGCAGCATGGTGCTTTGAGAAGTAAAAAAAAAACTTAATTCAAAGTTGCTTGATTCAAGTTACCTGAAAAATCAATTTTTAGCACTATATTCTTACATTGCTGTATTATTTTTGATACTTTATTCAAATTATTGCATTATTCATTTTTTTCGCACAAAGATGACTTTGAATGATCAGGTGTAGAGTGTAGAATGAAACACCACAATGGAAGAGAGAAAAATAAAAAAATCCTTAAAAGAGTGACTCCCACCTTCAGCAAAATTTTGTTTAGAAAGATGTTGTAAATTTTCCCATTCTGTACATGTCAATGAAATGAAATTAGCAGCTTGATTGCTTAAGGAGGGAAATGTAGATATTTTGAACAAGTAACATTGGTCCATATAACCTGTCCACCCAATTATCCCCTTTTTCCTGTAAGATATCTCTGAATCATTTATAAAATTTAATAATAATGAATTCCTTCACAACCCAGTTACTTGTCTATTTCCTTTTTGAAACTCCATAAAGTTTTCAATTCAGCCACATGCACTGGCTGGGGTAGCTACTGACTTTGTGCGATAGTGTAAAATGAGTGATAGCGATTTGGCAGCCCGTTTACATCTCTCCCGGTTTGCATTTCCATTGGAAATAAAAAATCAGGAGAGATGTAAAACGGGCTGCCGAATCACTATCACCCATTTTACCCGATTGCACAAACTCAAAATCTCCCATTGTTTCTTCCATTTGTTGATCGCACTTTGGCTGCAGAAATTCTGTCTGAATTTCCTATTTACTTTACTTTTTCTTATCTTGAATCCATGGAGTTCCGCATACAATAGAAAAAATATCTTTCTAACCCCTTCACAGTCTTGAAGACTTCTCTTAAGCCTTCCCTTAGTCTCCTCTTCCCAAAAATGAAAAAAAGCCCCAGGGTATATATAATAAATACATAATGGGCTGTATTTTGCTGTGATCTTTAGACTTGCACTTGCCCATTGACTTTCTATGGGGTTTTGCCCGGCAAGTTACTGTAAATTAATGATCCAAACGGCACGGCGCCCTCTAAGGGGCATCTGGGACCTGTGTGAACAGGGCAAGCAGCGGTGTATCCCCTTAACCAATCAGATTGAAGAATCGTTAATGAGCAGTCCAGGGTCTGAACCAGGAAGTGTTAGTTAGAAGTGAATTCAATGTCAAATCAGCTACAAATGTAAGGAATCTTACAACACCAGGTTATAACTCACCTGACGAAGGAAAAAGCCTCCGAAAGCTTGTGATTTTCAAATAAAACTGTTGGACTATAACCTGGTGTTGTAAGATTCCTTACATTTGTACACCCCAGTCCATCACCGGCATCTCCACATCAAATCAGCTACAGAAAGAGAAATAGAGAAAGGGAAAGAAAGATTGGATTAAGAGAGAGAGAGATAAAAGAGGCAGAAAGAAAAAGTAAAAAAAATGTATTTTTAAAATTTCCAACAATAATTAAAATCTAAAGGAATGAGACTCCACACATTGTAAAAGTTAGTTTCCAGTACCAGACAGGTTGTTTAGCAGTAATTAAGACTTACCATGTCATTAAAAGGGTACTTAGACTGGAAAGGACAAGTCCTAACTTTTTGTGGTGAGTTTAGTCAATATCTACCATGTCAGTACTGGAACTTCACGCCATTCAGTACATTTGAATGGGGAGCCAGACGGCGAGATGCCATTTTCGTGCCGCTTACGGAGGGGCATCTTGGACAGCCACTTCCGGATTTTCACGTTGAACCATGCATCTCTGCTCGCCAGAAGTTGCTGTCCGATTTGGGCATAAATAGCGGTAAGCGCTGTTAGCCCCGCTGTTATTTTCACAGCAAAATCCGTCCCATTGTAATGCTTATAAGTAAGGAATCTAATTAAATGGTTTGGATGATGTCATATACTAAGAGAATGAAGTGTGAATGGTTTATAACCATCATCTAAACTCAAAGATAAGATTACTGTCGAAAAATTACTCTGGATATCTGTTGTGTTTTTAATATCTCACATTGTTCATTTGTCAAGGGTTTTATTCAGCTTTGGGTTCACTCTTTTGTGTCAACAATGGCTGCTGGTGCAGATGCCAGCTGCTGTTGTAGCTCATGCCAGGTGCGTGATGGTGTTCACGCTGAATGATTAATGATTGTAATTAGTCCAAATTTATCAAAAATAATTTGCAGTTGGTTATGGAAATTCTATTATTAGTATATATTATGTACGTTTAAATTGCTAGTACTTACTCCCTTCTTAGAGGGTCATCAACTGTTTTAATAAAATTAGGAATCCATTCAAACTCCTATGTCTAGTTTTTTAGGCGTCTAATAGTATATTTGAGGAGTCAATCTGGAGAAAATGTTGATGCAGTAATAAAGTTCTCCACTTGGCTATCTTTAATATAATTCATAAATACAGCATTATTGGGAATATGACATGATTTGATATGGATGTTACTAAATAGTTAATGGTTGAATATTAATAGTGCACCAACAATCCTTTTTATTATACTGGCAGGCTGTTTAGTTTGGTGAGTTTGAATTCTTTCAGTGGTGTCCAATTAGAAAGTTCACCAATAAGGGGGAGAATCTGGGATGTGGGTTTGATTCCAGCCCAACTTGCCTCTGTCTGCTAGCTGCAAGTGTCCTACATGAAATGAGTGTGGACACTCATTCCAGTTCCTAGTGGGCATGGACCAACAGCAAAATTGTCCTTAATTTGTACTAAGTTAGTACTAGCAGTTAATTTGGACATTTGCAATCTCATTCAGTGAGGTCAATACCTTGGCTGGGTGATCTGGTGCCCAGCCACTTAAATAAGAGAAAATCATCAGAGGTCTCACCTCAGGTTATATTTCAGTTCCTGCTGGCAATGTTGGAGCCTGCAGAGATAGCTACCGTCAGATCACTTGACTTTTACCTAAGGTGTGAAATCTAGGTCACAAAGGATAGAAAATGAGGATTAAAATCATAAACAAAAGAAGCTCCCCTGATGGCTCATGGGTAAAACTCCACCTTGTGTGGACCAGAACAGAGAGGTCCCAGGTTTGATTCCTAGTCTGTGCAGAGTTAGTTGAATTCAGTTTGGATGGTGGTAGGGGCACTTTATTGGCCCAAATGCCCTGGGTTAGAGAGCAAAAACACAGCTGGGACTCCTCTTGCTGATTTTTATCGAGTATCGCTGCGGGAAAGTAAGAGGGTGTATTGGATGATAGTGTAAAATGGGTGATAGAGAATCAGCAGCCTGTTTTATAGTCTGATCAATTTTCTTTTCTATTGACTTCAATGGAAAAGAAAATCAGGTGGAGTGTAAAATGGGTAACCAGCTCACTATCGTCCATTTGGCACTACCACCCTAGATGAATTTCTCCCCTAAATGTGATGCATGTAAGGTGAGGACAGCATCAGAGTTGGCAGGGATGCCCTCTCCACAGCCTGCTGCCACTCCCTGTCTCGACTCACATCTGAAAAATGGCCTCTATGGAAAGGCGGTAGTGGTTGCCCAGTGTCCATGGAATTGTAGCCCAGAAAGAATGAGTGGGGCCAATTTTAACATTTGGTACAAAACAGGTGGTTGGCGGGCAGATGCATTGTTGCTGCCGGGAGTCCCAAATCATTTTGAGTCCCAGGTCTCATTTGCATGGATCTGATGAGCTGTGCTTGCTAAACTGACACACCGATAGAGCTCACCAGTTGGGGAGGGCAGGAAATTGGCTGGCACTTTGAACCATCTGATAGTCAGTCCAGGCCTGTGGGAAGGGATGGGGGTGGGGGGGTCGGTGGTGGGTGGGTAGGGGGTTGCCATGCACGGGCTGATAGTGGGCCAGTGTATTTTTGCATTCCTGCTTCTCCTGGATCCACAAAAATAAAAGCTGAAAATGGGTTCAGATCATTTTTTGAGTGGCCTCCAGTGGTCTCATAATGGTCACGGCGCTCAATGCTGGTAGAAATGGGTGGAGCGTGCATTTAATGCCCATTTGTACTCAAAATTCAATTGGGTTCTTATGTACGGCATAGGACCCTAATTTGCATATTAAACGTGGTCGTCTGTCTGAAATCGGCTGGAGCTCTGGCCATCTATCTAAAGGCCCATACCAAGATGGCGGCGGCTGGAGCACCAGCATAAGTAAAGTGGTAGGTTTTCATTCCATTTTCAAGCCGCTACCATGACGTGTATGCCGGCCAGCCACGGTTAAAATTGGCTCCAGTGTGTTCAGTGGAGGAGGCAGAAAAATTGGGAGAGGAGAATCAAAAAAGATTTAATTAAATTAAAAAGAAACAGATAAAGAGGAGCAAGTAGCAGTACATTGACAAGACTGTTCTGTTGAGTGTGTTATGAATTTTTAAAGCAGCTTGAAGAGCATCACTAATGGACGCTCTCTGCTAGAAAGGAACAGTGAGCTCAGTGTTGGCGTCTCCCAGAACTAAAATCACGAGCCAGTTGAATGAAAGCACAGTATATTTTTTTCCATAGCAGAGAGGGCCCTTTGAGAAATGACTTGTGTTTCATTGGATAGCACCCTGTACCTCTCTGTTTTCTATTACTGGCAGTTCATTCAATCCGACAGTATTATTTTTAATTCTAGTTCCGCTTAAACGTTATTTTGTTTGTTTATTACTTCTATGAATAAAAAAGTGCAAAGCTGGATAGAAATTATTTGAGAGAGATAAAGAACTGACAAATTAAAATAGAGAAGAAACACAGGAATTGAATATAAAGCAAAATATGATGGATCAGGCAGTAGAATGAGTCCTTGGGGCCGATTTTCGGATGGCGGAGCGGGTGCGTTGGGGGTGGGGGGCTCGTAAAATGGCGGAATCCCGGAGCGGGTTCGGAGCCCGGCTCCAACCCGCTGACTTCCGGGTTCCCCAGTGACGCGTTCAGGTGTGCGCACAACTCCCGAAAGCGGGACTCCCACCAGCAATTAAAGCCGGCGGGATGCTGCTTTACATAGTTAGGTAGATAGTTGAGGTACTTGAGAGACCTTATTGAGTGGAGGTTTTGGCAGGGGTGCAATTTTGAAGGAACCTGAGTGTGTTTCCCGTGCTGTGGGAAACACTCCCTGTTGTAGCAGATATGTTCAGCCAGCAGCCAGTGGGAGATGCAAAGGATTATTGACAGGTTGGGGGAAAACCCTCATTTATTGCAGCAAGGCACTCTGTCACTTCAGACAAAGATTTGGCTGCAACACCTTTGTCTTTCCAATCAAAATTCTTAATTTATACCCAAAACTCTGCTGTTCAATCACATTTACCTACTTTGCGGACCCCCTCAAACTCATACCGTCAGGATGGGAGAGCGCCATAGCTGCATTCATCACTTCATCCGAGGACGAGCGACATCACCAGCCTCGCCAGGCACACCGTCCACCTCCGCCATGTGGAGCACCACAACACAGTGCTGCGCCACAGGCACCTGCACAACAGCACAGAGGACAACAACAGAGAGAGTGGCGCCGCAGGAAGCACTACCCTCGTCGCAGGGTCAACAGACCGAGGCTGAGCTTCCTGGACGTCTCTGAGGAGCAGTGCATACGGAGGCTCAGAGTCAGTCGCAAGGTAGTCGCGGACATCTGCAGCGTCTTTCACGATCTGCTTCTCCCGGCTGGCCCGAGCAGCAATTCCTTACCTGTCGCTGTCAAAGTCATCACTGCCCTCAAATTCTTTGCCACCGGGGACATCGCCGAGGTCTCTCAGTCGTCTGCATACAAGTGCATAAGGCAGGTCACCGACAGCTTGTTTCGCAGGGACTCGCACTACGTCAACTTCCCCATGGATGACCTCAGCCAGACGGAGAGGGCAGTTGGATTCCACGCTGTGTCTGGCTTCCCACATGTGCAGGGTGTAATCAATTGCACCCATATAGCAATACAAGCACCTCCACACGAGCCAGGATGGTTTATCAACAGGAAGGGCTATCACTCCATCAACACTCAGTTCATCTGTGACTACCGCAAGAGATTCCTTCACGTGTGTGCCAGATACCCTGGCAGCTGCCATGATTCATTCATCCTCCGGGAATCCAACATCCCGCCCCTCTTCCACGCAGCCAACACTCACAAGGGCTGGCACCTCGAGGACAAGGGATACCCCCTGCACACTTGGCTCATGACACCTCTGAGGAACCCCACCACCGAACCACAGCGTCGATATAACGACAGCCACATCGCTACCAGGTCTATAATTGAGCATGATCTAGGGCTGCTCAAGATGTGCTTCAGGTGCCTTCATCATTCTGGGGGAACGCTTCAATACGTACCAGACAGAGTGGGACACATTATAGTCGTCAGTTGTGCCCTGCACAACATGGCACAACAGAGAGGGGTGCCGCTGGACGAGGCCCCATCAACATCTGCCACCCACACTGAGGTGGAGGAGGAGGTGGAGGAGGAGGCAGAGGAGGAGGAGCAACCCATGGGCAGAACAGTGGCTCACCTGGCTGCTCCTGACCAGGGAGTCACTGATATGTGAACGGATCTCTTCACACTGTCTGATGTTAGGTGTCCAGTCCTCACCACCTGGACAGAACAGCGGCCACACCAGCGCCCCCCACCCCTCCGCCCCCTGCACAAAATAGTCCTGCAACTACACATACACCTAGAGTGACCCAATGGGTGGGTGTTCATGGTAAACCTCATGAAAGGGCCTTATTAGATAAGCCAGTCAAGAATGGCCAAGATGTGGCAGTAGTGGGTGAGAATAATAATATTTAATGTGCCATTAACAAAAATCAAATATAAATAAAAAACATGACAAACCGTCAAACACCCTTGTGCATCCCCTTTGTGCTCACGAAACCTTTGCCTTACGCTTACGACTACTCCTACATGGTGCTTCCCCTGTGGCCGCAGCAGAGGTAGTGGCAGGTTGCTCTTGTTCATGCCCTGACCGATTAGATGCTTTGGGCGTACGCCCTCTGGGTTTCGGTGCCCGTGAGGGCCCCTCCAAATATTGCTCCACCTGCACCTGTGCAGGGGCAGACTCAGCCACTTGGAGAGGAGGCAGCATTACGGGTACTGGTTGAGAGGGGGGCAGTGGGTGAGACGTGGGGGCGCTTTGAGTGGCGTCCCCACTTCCATGTCCCCTTTTGGCATCTTCCCTCCTCTGGGCCAGGCTCACACCACTCCTACCACTCTGCTGGACGACAGTTTGGAGGACATGTGTGAAGCCTTGTAAGGCCAGTGCCAGAATATCTGCCTGCCTGTTTAAGGCAGCAGAATATAGTTCACCCTGAGTCCAAAGGGCCGTTGTCGGGGCCTCAATGGACACATTGGTGAGCTGTGCTTGAAGCTCCATTGAGGCTAGCCTTCCCTCCATCGCAGACATTCCCGCACTTACCTGCGACACTATCTCAAAGGTGCCCTCACGTCTCTGTGACAGTATCTCCGAGATCACCTCCCTTACCTGTGCCACCATTCCACTCATGCAGGAGTTGGACTCCTCCATCCTCTATGCGATTGTGGAGAGTGCGCATGGCACCTGTTCCAGCACTTCGCAAATGTGCTGCTGCCCCTCGATCATTCTTCTTTTCATGGATGGCCCCCAGGGTTCAGCATCTGTGTCCAGCTGAGCAGAGCCTGGAGAAGAATGCTCCCATCGACGCGGACTGTCCACAACTGCCCCTGCCACCAGTGTCTGCTCGTGCTCACGTGTGTGGTGACTCACCATGTGCGACCCCAACTCAGTGAGGACGGGGACCCATCGAGGTGTGTGTATCTGCGCTGGTGGATGGCTCGCTCAGATGTGATGGTGAAAATGTGAGGCTGACTGTGAAAGAGATGCATCAGAGGATGAGTCTGAGACTGAGTCATGACATTGTATGAGGATTGGGTTGAGTGGTAGTGGTGGCAAGTTGAGGATGAGGTTTGAGTGGGTGTGAGGAGTGATGTGATAGAGTAGTGTTGGCAGTGCAGAAGGAGTTGTGGGGTGGGGGCGGTGATGTGGAAGACGAAGTGTAGGAAAATGAGTAAGTGTGCTCACTTTGGCTGACCTAGTTAGGTCATTGAAGCGCTTCCTGCACTGTATCCAGGTGCGGGAGACGCTGCTGCTGGTGACCTCTTATGCCACCTTGAGCCAGGTCTTCTTGGTGGCAGAGGCAGGCCACTTCCTCCCGTCCACCGGGAATATATCCCTCCTCCTCCCCACCCCCTCCAGTAGGACCTGGAGTGAGGCATCACTGAATCTAGGAGCAACCTTTCCCCTGGACTGTTCCGTTCTATAATTTTGGGTGTTTGCTCCAGGAGCAGCATTGGAGGACTGCCCCTTTAAATAAGGCTCCTCCAGCTGACAGCCTGTGATGCAGGTGCACAGTCCGCCCACTGCGCAGGTTGACGATGGGAAACCCCGAAGCCACATTAAGTGGCTTCAATTTACCCGCGATAGCGTGGGGAACGGACAGATTTTACTGGCCAGGTTACCCAAGTGCCCAGTCGCCCCACCCCCCCCTGCTGCCATCCTGCCTCCCTGGTAATATCGGGCCCTTAAATCTGTTGCCTGTGTCAGAATCCAGCTCAGCTTGATATGATCAGCATCTATGTTCAACTTATAGCTGTATGGACCCCAAGTGAAATGAGTTTAGACAGTCATAATCCAATTCCTCGTAGCTGAGTCGACAGCACAGAACCATTGTCAGTTGGACTAAATTTGGCTATCTCACTCACAGAGATGATAATTGTAAACAATTTTACAACACCAAGTTATAGTCCAGCAATTTTATTTTAAATTCACAAGCTTTCGGAGGCTTCCCCCTTCGCCAGGTGAACGATGTGAAAGAAAAACAAAGAAAAACTGTGTACAGTTCTGGTCACCCTATTATAGAAAGGATATTATTAAACTAGAAAGAGTGCAGAAAAGATTTACTAGGATGCTACCGGGACTTGATGGTTTGACTTACAGGGAGAGGTTAGACAGACTGGGACTTTTTTCCCTGGAGAGCAGGAGGTTAAGGGGTGATCTTATCGAAGTCTATAAAATAATGAGGGGCATAGTTAAGGTCGATAGTCAAAATCTTTTCCCAAAGGTAGGGGAGTCTATAACGAGGGGGCATAGATTTAAGGTGAGAGGGGAGAGATACAAAAGGGTCCAGAGGGGCAATTTTTTCACTCAAAGGGTGGTGAGTGTCTGGAACGAGCTGCCAGAGGCAGTAGTAGAGGCGGGTACAATTTTGTCTTTTAAAAAGCATTTGGACAGTTACATGGGTAAGATGGGTATAGAGGGATATGGGCCAAGTGCAGGCAATTGGGACTAGCTTAGTGGTATAAACTGGGCGACATGGACATGTTGGGCCGAAGGGCCTGTTTCCATGTTGTAACTTCTATGATTCTATGATTCTATGAAAATAAAATTGCTGGACTATAACTTGGTGTTGTAAAATTGTTTACAATTGTCAACCCCAGTCCATCACCGGCATCTCCACATCACCGAGATGATAAGGATGGCTATTGTTCGAATTGGAAATATAACACTGATGCAGCATGGGATGTATTTACGAGGTGGAGGGTCAGTGTTATTGGTGGGGAGGAGCAGAGGGGGTGATTGATGAGGATAAAATTCATTGCAAAAGAACTTAAAAATATTTCAGGCCATCCAGTGGCAGTCTGATTTAATGATTGTTGTCAATACTGGATTTTGTTGCTAAGCCAATCATATCATGGTAAACTATACTTGAAGTTAAACTAATGAAGTCACAAAGGCTATTTTTTAAAATGTGCTGTAGTTGTTACACACATAAGTGTAATAACTACAGCTATATGTAACAACATTTTGAATCTGCTCTTTATAAATAGATTTGCAATTTTGGTACCTATAGCACACAGAGGAACTCTTCCTTGTCGTGTCATATTGCTTATGAAATCAAGGTCAAGGTACGTTCACATTAGAAAAGCATTCCACTCTAGTGAAACTGAAATATTATCACTAAGTGTATGAGGAAAAGTAAGCTGGGGGAAGCTTTCTTCGATGAAAGACAGTTGGAGCAAATATAGGGCAAACTTTAATGAAGGTAAAACTGTATTTTCATGAAAAATGAAAGATAAATGTATGTTTTTCTTTGTAATTTTTGATCTGCAAATAAAATGGCAGTAACAGAAAAATTGTGACACATATGATTTCTAAGAATATGATTTCATTGGCTGTTATTTTTTCTTTACTACTAATCATTGCGTCCCTGTAACAAAGATCCTTTATTGTTTCTCTAGAAGCAAAAGCCTGAAGGCCATAAAGCCAGTGGCCATTCCACTACTGTAGGCCTCAGAAAAATCAGCCCACAAAATTCAGGTCTGACCTGGATTTGAATGATGTAAACATTCATCATTAATTACCCTAACAAGGCTTAAAAATTAAATAATTGACTTTTTAATTGGCTTTTAACACTGTTGATTAACTAATTCTTGAAGGAACAGGAATCCTCTGATCAATGCCGAGCATAAACGAACAGTCCTCTAACACTTTCCACCAAGATCACACCCCTTTCCACTCATTTTATTACTAAAATTAAGGAAAAGAGATAATATATAACTCTTTGTGTGCAAATGTATTTCTACAGAAATAAAGTGGGGCAGGATGGAAAGTCATATGAATCTCTATTGCTGTGCCATTAATTCAAAGCTCTGCCTATTTGTCATTTCCACATGAATGTTGGGAGAATAATTTTGATAGTGTGCATACTGCTAGAGCTTGTAATAGAAATCTATTTTATTTGTACTGTTCCCAAAGTTACATCTTTTTTTATATGCAATGCCGATCTAAGATTTGGTCAAAGGATAAGATAATCTAGCTGTGAACAATCTCAATACACAAACAGACATCGAGCATTCCAGAGACAAGGGAACGTCAAGACAGAAGCACAGATACACAGACAACCATTTTAGTAGAGAGTCCTTAAAGACCTCATAAGAAGAAGGCAGTGCACTACAAGGATTTAAAGAATATCCTTTTCAACCATAAGTAAATACTGTTTTGGCTATTAATAGTCTTTAGGAAAATGTTCAGTTTAGGAAAATAACATCATTAAAGTACATTAGTTTTAAAACGCACAATAAAACATTTAATTTTCTCTAGTAGCACAATGGTTAACATGTTCGCATAAAAGTCCTGTGTGCATTATTTTAATGCAGTAGTTAAGCCACTTATTGTAAAAGGAATTTTACATGAACACATTAACCAGTACACTACCAGAAGGAGTTAAATCCCTAGTGTCTTTTTCTCACTAACTGCGATCCTCATATTCCAGTGAAAGAGTGTTAAGGAAATTTGGGAATGACCATTTGTGAGTTGTCATGAAAACAAGGAATTGTTACTGTGAATGCTGGTGCTGTAGCTGGCTAGTTCTCCATTATTGTCTACAGTTGGATAAAATTAAGAAGAACGGAAAATTACGAGACAATACTGTAACATAAAATGAACAGGAAAGCGGCTCCAAAATGAATCAAACTCAGAAGCAGGGTAAACAAACACAACATGTACAAGAAACCTAGAAATTTAAAGGGAAACAAAATAATAAAATAGAAGTGGGTCAGGCGAAGAAAATGCCAATTGAAGTGAGGGGGACCCTGAGCTTTATCCATAAAGAATGGTTTTATAGTTTCTATGGTTCCCAGCTCTAACCGAAGCCATGCATTCATTTAAATTTCTATTGTCATTATAAATGGAGCACAGTACATCACAATTTCTAGGAAACAGGTTCATTTACAGTAAGTGCTAAATTATATTGCCTCATGGGAGCAGGAATATGGATTTTGTAAATATGAAATGAAATAAAAGCAGCTAATAGGATAAACCACGACAACATCAAGCTGTGTTTTGTGGCAAAACTTACAACTGTCTGTCTTATGAGAATTGAAGCTTTCTTTTTACACTTTGTCAACAAATAAGATAAATAACAACTCTCAACAGAAAATAATAAAGTATCCAGGAACTTTCGCAGATTAAGCCATTTTAATTAACCTACTCGAGACTAAATGTTTTATTTTCATTTTCGTTCAAAATATTCACGTTAAAAAATGTACCTGTAATAAAAGCTAAATAATTCACTGCGATGACTCAACCCTTGGTGCACCTTAACCAGGCAGGATTTCTCTCTACTTAAACCCAGTGGAGATCATCATTTCCGCTAGACAAAGCGGAAAGACAGTTACAAAGACATTACAATAGACAAACGCTCTCATTTTTATCTTTACCTACAGATATTCTGTCCAGGAATGACACTTTCATAATGAGTGCTCACAGAGTTTTGGGAGGACAGTGGACACAAAATTCCTCTACTGTAACTTTCAATTATGACTCACAAAGTCAGCATTAGCAACAATAATGTGGCAGGATTCTGCTCCCTAACGTAGGAGGCACAGGTTCAAGTCCCAGCCTCATCCAACATTTGCATGTAGGCTTCCCTCAGTTAGTTCTGCAGCTCTGTGTGGAGCCAAGTCATTGGGGGGAGGGAAAATCTGGAAGAAGTTGGGCCTAAGGTCACAGTTCAGCCATTCTCTCCTCTTTTTCTGGGTGGCTTGAAATAGCATTAGTAGAGGAGATGGAGACATCTGTGGTTGCTATGAGTTTGAGCTGCATGGCCAAGGAAAACACAATGGGGAGAAAGTCCAAAAAAAAATTGAAATTGTCCTGTGAAGTTAATAGGACCAAAATTCATGTCTTTGCTAATCATTAATGAATAAATAGGCATAAGTAGAATGTGCAAGAATATAATTCATTTACTCAAATCTTACTTTTTTGCCGAAATTGGCAAATTGAATTTTGGCCCTAATGTTACTGTCTAATTTTAGTGGTCATAGAATCATCATAGAAATTTACGGCACAGAAGAAGGCCATTCGGCCCACTGTATCTGTGCTGGCCAAAAAAGAGCTATCCAGCCTAACCCTGTTTTCCAGCTCTTGGTCCGTAGCCTCGTAGATTACAGCACTTCAAGTGCATATCCAAGTAGTTTTTAAATGCATGAGGGTTTCTGCCTCTACAACCCTTTCAGGCACTTAATCCCAGAACCCCAACACCCTCTGGGTGAAAAAATTTCTCCTCAACTCCCCTCTAATCCTTCTACCAATTACTTTAAATCTATATCTGGTTATTGACACCTCTGCTAAGGGAAATAGGTCCTTCCTAACCACTCTATCCAGGCCCCTCATAATTTTATACACCTCAGTTAAATCTCCCCACAGCCTCCTCTGTTCCAAAGAAAAAAAACCCAGCCTATCCAATCTTTCCTCATAGCTAAAATCCTCCAGTCCTGGCAACATCCTCATAAATCTCCTCTGTAACCTCTCTAGTGCAATCACATTTTTCCTGTAATGTGGTGACCAGAACTGTACACAGTAATCTAGCTGTGGGCTAACTAGTGTTTTATACAGTTCTAGCATAACCTCCCTGCTCTTATATTCTATTGTAAACAATTTTACAACACCAAGTTATAGTCCAGCAATTTTATTTTAAATTCACAAGCTTTCGGAGACTTCCTCCTTCCTCAGGTAAATGTTTCAGGAGCTCCTTGAAGCCTACGCATTTATACATATAGAACAATACATGGTGTTTACAGACTGCCCCTGCAACTGCCCGTTGCCAAGGCAATCACCGTGTTCAGACAGAGAGGTGTCACCTGCAGAACCCCCGAATACACATTCAACAAAAAAACAAACAGGGAAAAAAAACAGAGAAAAAAAACAGAGAGAGGCAGAAACATCCGGAAGGCAGAGAGAGCCAGCAAATGACCCATTATATTAAAAACAGATAACATTTGTTCGCTGGTGGGGTAACGTGTAGCGTGACATGAACCCAAGATCCCGGTTGAGGCCGTCCTCATGGGTGCGGAACTTGGCTATCAATTTCTGCTCGACGATTTTGCGTTGTCATGTGTCTCGAAGGCCGCCTTGGAGTACGCTTACCCGAAGGTCGGTGGATGAATGTCCATGACTGCTGAAGTGTTCCCCGACTGGGAGGGAACCCTCCTGTTTGGCGATTGTTGCGCGGTGTCCGTTCATCCGTTGTCGCAGCGTCTGCATGGTCTCGCCAATGTACCATGCTCTGGGGCATCCTTTCCTGCAACGTATGAGGTAGACAACGTTGGCCGAGTCACAGGAGTATGAACCATGCACCTGGTGGGTGGTGTCCTCTCGTGTGATGGTGGTATCTGTGTCGATGATCTGGCATGTCTTGCAGAGGTTACCATGGCAGGGTTGTGTGGCGTCGTGGACGCTGTTCTCTTGAAAGCTAGGTAATTTGCTGCGAACGATGGTCTGTTTGAGGTTGGGTGGCTGTTTAAAGGCGAGTAGTGGAGGTGTGGGGATGGCCATAGCGAGGTGTTTGTCCTCATTGATGACATGTTGAAGGCTGCGGAGAACATGGCGTAGTTTCTCCGCTCCGGGGAAGTACTGGACGACAAAGGGTACTCTGTTGGTTGCGTCCCGTGTTAGTCTCCTGAGGAGGTCTACGCGATTTTTTGCTGTGGCCCGTCGGAACTGTCGATCGATGAGTCGAGCGTCATATCCCGTTCTTACTAGGGCGTCTTTCAGCGTCTGTAGGTGTCCATCGCGTTCCTCCTCGTCTGAGCAGACCCTGTGTATTCGCAGGGCCTGTCCATAGGGGATGGCCTCTTTGACGTGGTTAGGGTGGAAGCTGGAAAAGTGGAGCATCGTGAGGTTGTCCGTGGGCTTGCGGTAGAGTGAGGTGCTGAGGTGCCCGTCTTTGATGGAGATTCGTGTGTCCAAGAAAGAAACTGATTCTGAGGAGTAGTCCATGGTGAGCTTGATGGTGGGATGGAACTTGTTGATGTTATCGTGTAGTCTCTTTAGTGATTCCTTGCCGTGGGTCCATAGAAAGAAAATGTCGTCGATGTATCTGGTGTATAGTGTTGGTTGGAGGTCTTGTGCAGTGAAGAAGTCCTGCTCGAACTTGTGCATGAAAATGTTGGCGTATTGGGGTGCGAATTTGGTCCCCATGGCTGTTCCGTGTGTTTGGGTAAAGAACTGGTTATCGAAGGTGAAGACATTGTGATCCAGGATGAAGCGGATGAGTTGTAGGATGGCTTCCGGAGATTGGCTGTTGTTGGTGTTGAGTATTGATGCTGTCGCAGCGATGCCGTCATCGTGGGGGATACTGGTGTATAGTGCCGAGACGTCCATCGTGGTGAGAAGTGTTCCTGGTTCAACTGGTCCGTGGGTACTGAGTTTTTGTAGGAAGTCTGTAGTGTCGCGACAGAAGCTGGGGGTTCCCTGTACGATGGGTTTCAGGATGCCCTCGATGTATCCAGAGAGGTTCTCACACAGGGTTCCGTTGCCTGATACGATGGGACGTCCGGGTGTGTTGGCTTTGTGTATCTTTGGGAGGCAGTAGAAGTCTCCCACGCGGGGATTACGTGGGATGAGAGTGCGTAGGATGCTTTGAAGGTCTGGATCGAAGGTCTTGATCAGTTTGTTGAGCTGGTGGGTGTGTTCTTTGGTCGGATCTGCGGGTAACCGTCTGTAGTGTTCCTGGTTGTCCAGTTGTCGGTATGCTTCTTTGCAATAGTCTGTTCTGTTCTGTATGACTATGGCTCCTCCTTTGTCCGCTGGTTTGATGACGATGTTGCGGTTGGTCTTGAGAGTGTTGATGGCGTTGCGTTGTGCTCGGGTGACATTCTGGACTGTCTTCTGAGTGCGGCTGATGAATCTGGCATTGACGCATTTCCTGACAGCTTGAGCATCCATGTCCAGCTGAGGGCAGCGACCCTCCGGAGGAGTCCAGTTTGACTCTTTCCTCTTCGGTTGCTGTACCGCGGATCCCTCTGTCTGCTGTTCCGGATCGTCGATTGTCTCATTGGGTTCGCTGCTGCAATCTTGGGGTTTGTGGTAGAATTCCCGGAGCCTCATTCTCCTGATGAATTCCTCTGTGTCCGCCGCGAGACTAGTGGGGTCCATTTTGGTAGTGGGGCAGAAATTGAGCCCTCGGCTGAGAACTTCGATTTCGTCTGGTTGAAGGGTGTGGTCGGATAAATTGACAATAGACTTCCCTGTGGTTGCAACCGTGGTACCAGGGGAAGCTTGGTCGTTGCTGGTGGTGATGCCGAGTTTCTCAAGCTTCCTGCTCTTGGTTTTCATGTCGGCAGCGTAGTTCCGTTGCCTCGTCTATGTGGCATATTCTATGCCACATTTAATAAAGGAAAGTATCCAGTATGCCTTCTTAACCACCTTATCTACCTGTCCTGCTACCTTCAGGGATCTATGGACATAAGAACATAAGAAATAGGAGCAGGAGTCGGCCATCCGGCCCCTTGAGCCTGCACCGCCATTCAATAAGATCATGGCTGATCTTCGACCTCAACGTCACTTTCCTGCACCATCCCCATATCCCTTGATGCCTTTAATATCTAGAAATCAGTCAATTGCTGTTTTGAATGTACTCAATGGAGTCAATTTTCAGGTGGCTGAGCGGGTGCGTTTGTGGTGGGGGGGCTCCTAAAATTGGGGATTCCTGGAGCGGGACCGGAGCCCGGCTCCAACCCGCCCACTTCCGGGTTCCCCAATGACGCGAATCGGTGCGTGCGCAGCCCCCGCACGCGGGACTCCCACCGGCAATCAAAGCCGGCGGGATCCCACTTAAGATCATTATCTGGATACTTGAGGTCATTTACAGACCTCATTAGTTGGAGATTTTAGGAGGATTCGGATTTTGGACTACCCAGAGCGTGTTTCCCATGCTGGGGGAAACACTCCCTGTTTAAACAGATGTGTTACAGCCAGTGGCAGCTGCAAAAGTCCATTTAACAGATGCGGGGTAAACCCTCATTCATTGCCGCAGGGCACTCTGTCACATCAGACAAAGTTTTGCCTGCTGCACCGTTGTCTCCATGGTCCAAATTATTAAATCATACCCTAAACTCTGCTGTCCAAACACATTTACCTACTTTCTGGACCCCCTCACACTCACACCGTCAGGATGGGGTGGGTGGGGGGGTCCATTGCTGCATTCATCACTCCATTGGAGGACAAGCAACATCACCAGCCTCGCCAGGCATGCCGTCCACCTCCGCCACGTGGAGCTGCACAACACAGTGCTGCGCAACAGGCACCTGCACAAAGTAGTCGTGCAACTACACATGCACCCACTGTAGGGTGATCCAATGGGTGGCATCAAGGGTGTTCATGGAGAACCTCATGAAAGGGCCTTAATGCACAAGCCAGTTAAGAATGGCCAAGACGTGGCAGTAGAGGTGACAATATAATATGTGATGTGAGTTGATCAGAAATCAAATATAAGTAAAAACCATGACAAACCCTCAAACACTCTTGTGCATCCTCTTCATGCTCACAACACATTTGCCTTACGCTTCCTACTGCACATATGTGATGCATGCCCTGTGGCTGCAGCACAGGTAGTGGCAGGTTGAGTGAGGCTGACCGTGAAAGAGATGCATGAGAGGGTGAGTATGAGACAGAGCTATGAGATTGTATGAGGATTGGGTAGAGTGGTAGTGGTGGTATGAGTACTGGCGAGGTGAGTAAGTGCAGGTAAGATGAGGATGAGCTTTGAGTGGGTGTGAGGAGTGATGTGACAGAGTAGTGTTGGCAGTGCAGAAGAAGATGTGGGGTGGGGGCAGTGATGTGGCAGACGGAGTGTAGGGGAATGAGTAAGTGTACTCACTTCGGCTAACCTACTCAGGTCATTGAAGCGCCTCTCGCACTGTATTCAGGTGCATGATATGTTGGTGGTGCAGGTGACCTCCTCTGCCACCTCGAGCCAGGCCTTCGTGGTGGCAGAGGCAGGCCACTTCCTCCCGTCTACCAGGGAGAAGATCTCTGTCCTCCCCCTCCTCCTCACCCCATCCAGTCGGACCTGGGGTGAGCCATCATTAAACCTGGGAGCAGCCTTCCCCGTGGGCTGCTCCATGCTGTAATTTTGGCTCCTGTCAGTGGAGGACTGCCCCTTTAAATAGGGCTCCTCCAGCTGACAGCCTATGATGCGGGTGCGCAGTCCGCCTGCTGCGCAGCTTTCCAGCGCGAAACCCGGAAGCCAAGATAAGTGGCTTCAATTTACTTACGATCACGTGGGGAACCCACCGATTTTACTGGGCGGGTTACCCATGCGCCCAGTCAACCCCCCGCTGGCAACCTGCTTCCCTCCTAATATGGGGCCCAATGACTGAGCCTCCACAGCCCTCTGGGGTAGAGAATTCCAAAGATTCATCACCCTCTGAGTGAAGAAATTTCTCCTCATCTCAGTCCTAAATGGCTTACCCCTTATTCTGAGACTGTGGTCCCTGGTTCTAGATTCCCCAGCCAGGGGAAACATCCTCCTTGCATCTACCCTGTCGAGCCCTGTAGGAATTTTGTATGTTTCAGTGAGTTCACCTCTCATTTTTCTAAACTCTAGAGAATACAGGCCTAGTATACTCAAACTCTCCTCATACGACAATCCCGCCATCCCAGGAATCAGTCTGGTGAACCTTTGTTGCACTCCCTCTATGGCAAGTATATCCTTTCTTAGGTAAGGAGACCAAAATTGTACACAATACTTCAGGTGCGGTCTCACCAAGGCCCTATATAATTGCAGTAAGACACCTTTACTCCTGTACTCAAATCCTCTTGTAATAAAGGCCAACATACCATTTACCTTCCTAATTGCTTGCTGCACCTGCATGTTAGCTTTCAGTGACTCATGTACAAGGACACCCAGGTCCCTTTGAACATCAACATTTCCCAATCTCTCACCATTTTAAAAAATACTCTGCATTTCTGTTTTTCCACATTATATTCCATCTGCCATGTTCTTGACCACTCATTTAGCCTGTCTATATCCCCTTGAAGACTCTTTGCATCCTCCTCACAACTCACATTCTCACCCAGTTTTATGACATCAGCAAACTTGGAAATTATACATTTGGTCCCCTCATCCAAATCATTGATATAGATTATGAATGGTTGGGGCCTAAGCACCGATCCCTGCGGTACCCCACACCAAGGTCCCTCACTTCCTCTACACTTCTCAGTATCCTCCCATTTATTGTGTATTCCTTTTCCTTGTTTGCCCTCCCTAAATGCATTACTTTACATTTCTCTGGATTGAATTCCAGTTGCCACTTTCCTGCCCACCTGACCAGTCCATTGATATCTTCTTGCAGTCTACAGCTTTCTTCCTCACTATCAGCCACATAGCCAACCTTTGTATCATTTGCAAACTTCGTAATCATGCCCCCTACATTTAAGTCTAAATCATTGATATATACCACAAAAAGCAAGGGACTGAGTACTGAGCCCTGTGGAACCCCACTGGAAACAGCCTTCCAGTCATAAAACCACCTGTCGACCATTAACCTTTGCTTCCTGCCACTGAGCCTATTTTGGATCCAACTTGCCACTTTCCCCTCGAGCCTGCTCCATCATTCAATCAGATCATGGCTGATCTTCAACCTCAATTCCACTTTCCCACCCGATCCCCATATCCCTTGATTCCCCTAGAGTCCAAAAATCTATCTATCTCTGCCTTGAATATACTCAACGACTCAGCATCCACAGCCTTCTGGGGCAGAGAATTACGAAGATTCATAACCCACTGAGTGAAGAAATTCCTCCTCATCTCAGTCTTAAATGGACGAAGCTTTATCTTGCGACTATGCCCTCTAGTTCTAGACTCTCCAGCCAGGGAAAACACCCTCTCAGCATCTACCCTGTCAAGCCCCCTCAGAATATTATATGTCTCAATGAGATTACCTCTCATTCTTCTAAACTCCAGAGTGTATAGGCACATTCTAGTTAATCTCTCCTCATAGGACAACCCTCTCATCCCAGGAATCAATCTAGTGAATCTTCATTGCACCCCTTCTAAGGCAAGTATATCCTTCCTTAGATAAGGAGATCAAAACTGCACACAGTACTCCAGGTGAGGTCTCACCAAAGCCCTGTACAATTGTAGTAAGACTTCCTTACTCTTGTACTCCAACCCCCTTGCAATAAAGGCCAACACGCCATTTGCCTTCCTAATTGCTTGCTGTACCTACATTCTAACTTTTTGTGTTTCTTATACGAGGACACCCAGATCTCTCTGAACACCAACATTTAATAGTTTCTCACCATTTAAAAAAATATTCTGTTTTTCTATTCTTCCTACCAAAGTGAATAACATCACATTTCCCCAAGTTATATTCCATCTGCCACCTTCTTGCCCACTCACTTAACCTGTCTATATCCCTTTGCAGACTCTTTGTGTCCTCCTCACAGCTTACTTTCCCACTTAGCTTTGTATCATCAGCAAACTTGGATACATTACACTCGGTCCCTTCATCTCAGTCATTAATATAGATTGTAAATAGCTGAGGCCCAACCACCGATCCTTGCGGCACCCCACTAGTTACAGCCTGCCAACCTGAGAATTATCCTTACTCTCTGTTTTCTGTCCGTTAACCAATCCTCTATCCATGCTAATATGTTACCCCCAACCCCATGAGCCCTTACCTTGTGTAACAACCTTTTATGTGGCATCTTATCTAAAGCCTTTTGAAAATCCACATATACTACATCCACTGGTTCTCCTTTATCTACCCTGCTAGTTGCATCCTCATAAAACTCTAATAAATTTGTCAAACACGATTTCCCTTTCATAAAGCCATGTTGACTCTGCCTAATCATATTATGATTTTCTAAGTGCCCTGTTACCACTTCCTCAATAATAGATTCCAGCATTTTCCCGGTGACTGATGTCAGGCTAACTGGTCTATAGTTCCCTGTTTTCTCTATCCCTCCTTTCTTGAATAGCAGTGTTACATTTGCTACTTCCAATCCGCTAGGACCGTTCTAGAATCTAGGGAATTTTTAAAGATCATAACCAATTATTTCACCTTTTTTAGCACCTTAGGATGTAGGCCATCAGGTCCAGGGGATCCAACTTGCCACTTTCCCTTGGACCCCATGGGCTTTTACTTTTCTGACCAGTCTGTCATGTGGGACCTTGTCAAAAGCCTTGCTAAAATCATTGTAGACTACATCAAACATGCTACCCTCATTGACCCTCCTTGTTACCACCTCAAAAAATTCAATCAAGTTAGTCGGACACGACCTTCCCTTAACAAATCTATGCTGACTTTCCTTGATTAATCCAAGCCTTTCTAAATGATGATTTATACCGTCCCTCCAAATTGTTTCCAATAATTTGCCCACCACCGAGGTAAATCTGACTGGCCCATAATTACTCGGTCTATCCTTTTCTCCCTTTTTAAACAACGGTACAACATTAGCAGTCCTCCAGTCATCCGGCACCACGCTTGTAGCCAGAGAGGATTGGAAAACGATAGTCAGAGCCTCCACTATTTCCTCCCTTTCTTCTCTTAACAGCCTGGGATACATTTCATCTGGGCCTGATGATTTACCTACTTTCAAAGATGCTAAACCTCTTAATATTTCCTCTCTCATTTCCTACTTTGTGTGATTAAAGACAAATTTGCATTTTTCACAGTGAATTAAGAACACTCCTAATGTATTACTGTACACAATGACTAAACCATCAATCAAGTGAGATATTAGGGCAAATTTGATTAAAATTAGCTAACCAACCATTTACCGCACTAGCGTGTGCGCTAGAAGCATAGAGCGGGCCTCCCACTATGATAAGACAAATGTTTGGTCACAATTCTGTCATATATATATTGCTAATAGAGCAGGGGACTTCAAGTACCCTAATATAGACTGGGAAAAAAAACAGGATATAAGGGCAAGGAGGGTGAAGAGTTCCTAAAATGTGTAAAGGTGAACTTCCTTAAACAGTATGTTTCTAGCTCAATGAGGAAGGAAGCAGTGCTGGGTCTAATTCTGGGAATGAATTCGGGCAAGTGGAGTGTGTTTCATCAGGAGAACATTTGGATAATAGTGATCATAATATAATTAGGTTTAAAGTAGTTATGGAAATGGACAAAGAAAAATCAAAGGGGAAAATACCCAACTGGAAAAGAGCCAATTTTAGTAATTTGAGAAGGGATCTAACATAGGTGGACTGGAAATGAAGATTGGCCAGGAAAACAGTAAATGAGCAATGGCAGGCCTTCAGGGCGGAGATAGTTCGGGTACAAACCAAGCAACCAACCAAGAAGAAGAAAAGATGGGGCATCCAAAGCTAGAGCTCCCTGGATGACAAAGGAAATAGAGGTTAAAATAAATCAGAAAAAGAAGGTTTATGACAAAGGTCAGGACAGTATACAGTCAAAAACCAAGCATAATACAGAGAGTGCAGGGGGACATTGAAAAAGGATATAAGAAGGGCAAAGAGAGAGAATGAGAAAAGATTAGCGGGTAACATAAAAGGGAAGGCAAAAATCTTTTATAAACATATATAAAGTAAAAGGAGAGTTAAAGGAATGGTGGAGTCAGTTAAGGACAAAAAAGGAAATCTTCTTGTGGTGGCAGAGGACATGACTGAAGTATAGAATGAATACTTTGCATTTGTCTTCAAAAAAGAGGATGAAGTTAATATCACAGGAGAGGAGGGGGGAGTAAGATATTGGATAGGATGAAAATAGATAGAAAGGAGGTGCTAAATAGGTTGGCATCACTCAAAGTTAACAAGTCACCCTGTTCAGATGAGATGCATCCAAGGTTGCTGAGGGAAATAAGGGTGGAGATAGCAGAAGCTCTGACCACAATCTTTCAATCCTCCTTGGATATGGGAGTGGTGCCAGAGGACTGGAGGATTGCAAATGTTACACCCCTATTCAAAAAAGGGGAGAGGGATAAACCTGGTAACTACAGGCCAATCAGTCTAACTTCAGTGGTGACAAAATTAATTCTCACTTGGAGAAGTATGGGTTAATAAGGGACAGCCAGCACGGATTTGTTAAAGGCAAATCGTGTCTGACGAACGTGATTGAGTTCTTTGATGAAGTAATAGAGCGGGTTGATGAAAGCAGTGCAGTAGATGTTGTGTATATGGACTTTCAAAAGGCATTTGATAAAGTAGCACATAACAGACTTATTCGGAAAATAGAAGCACGTGGGATAAAAGGGATGGTGGAAACTTGGGTACGTAATTGGTTAAGGGCTAGGAGGCAGAGAGTAGTGTGACCTGATGGTTTTTCTGACTGGAGAGAAGTATGCAGTGGACCATTGCTATTCTTGTCATATATAAATGACATGGACATAGGTATAGGGAGTACAATTTTGAAGTTTGCAGATGATACACAATTTGGCAAAGTAATAAATAGTGAGCAGGATAGTAGCAGACTTCAGGAGGACATAAACAGACTGGTGAAATGGGCAGACACATGGCAGATACTGGGTACGGTAGCATAGTGGTTATGTTACTGGACTAGTAATCCATGAGGCCTGGACTAATAATCGGGAGTCATGAGTTCAAATCCTGCCACAGCAGCTGGGGAATTTAAATTCAATTAATTAAATAAAATCCAGAATTGAAATACTAGTATCAGTAATGGTGGCCATGAAACTACTGGATTGTCGTAAAAATCCATCTGGTTCACTAATGTTCTTTAGGGGAGGAAACCTGCCGTCCTTAACCGGTCTGGTCCATATGAGACTCCAGACCCACAGCAATGTGGTTGATTCTTAATTGCCCTCTGAAATGGCCTGGCAAGCCACTCAGTTGTAAAATCTCGCTTTAAAAAAATCATAAAATCACCAAGCTGGCCGAATCCTGAAGGACATAGCTGCCAGACTGGGCCTGCGGCAGGTGGTGAGCGAACCAACACGAGAGAAAAACTCACTTAACCTCGTCCTCACCAATCTACCAATGCATCTGTCCATGACAGTATTGGTAGGAGTGACCAATACTGTCATGGACAGATGCACAGTCCTCTTGGAGACGATGTCCTGCCTTCGTCCACTGAGGACACCATCCAACGTGTTGTGTGGCACTATCACCGTGGTAAATGGGATAGATTCAGAACAGATCTAGCAGCTCAAAACTGGGCATCCATGAGGCGCTGTGGGCCATCAACAGCAGCAGAATTGTATTCCAGCACAATCTATAACCTCATGGCCCGGCATATTCCTCACTCTACCATTACCAACAAGCCAGGGGATTAACCCTGGTTCAATGAGGAGTGTAGAAGAGCATGCCAGGAGCAGCACCAGGTGTACCTAAAAATGAGGTGCCAACCTGGTGAAGCTACAACATAGGATTACATGCATACTAAACAGCGGAAGCAGCATGCTATAGACAGAGCTAAGCGATTCCACAACCAACAGATCAGATCAAATCTCTGCAGTTCTGCCACATCCAATCGTGAATGGTGGTGGACAATTAAACAACTAACGGGAGGAGGAGGCTCTGTAAATATCCCCATCCTCAATGATGGCAGAGTCCAACAGGTGAGTACAAAAGACAAGGCTGAAGCGTTTGCAACCATCTTCAGCCAGAAGTGCCGAGTGGATGATCCATCTCGGCCTCCTCCCAATATCCCCACCATCACAGAAGCCAGTCTTCAGCCAATTCGATTCACTCCACGTGATATCAAGAAACGGCTGAGTGCACTGGATACAGCAAAGGCTATGGGCCCCGACAACATCCCGGCTGTAGTGCTGAAGACTTATGCTCCAGAACTAGCTGCGCCTCTAGCCAAGCTGTTCCAGTACAGCTACAACACTGGCATCTACCCGACAATGTGGAAAATTGCCCAGGTATGTACAGTCCACGAAAAGCAGGACAAATCCAATCCGGCAATGACCGTCCCATCAGTCTACTCTCCATCATCAGCAAAGTGATGGAAGGTGTTGTCGACAGTGCTATCAAGCAGCACTTATTCACCAATAACCTGCTCACTGATGCTCAGTTTGGGTTCCGCCAGGACCACTCTGCTCCAGACCTCATTACAGCCTTGGTCCAAACATGGACAAAAGAGCTGAATTCCAGAGGTGAGGTGAGAGTGACTGCCCTTGATATCAAGGCAGCATTTGACCGAGTGTGGTACCAAGAAGCTCTAGTAAAATTGAAGTCAATGGGAATCAGGGGGAAATCTCTCCAGTGGCTGGAGTCATACCTAGCACAAAGGAAGATGGTAGTGGTTGTTGGAGGCCAATCATCTCAGCCCCAGGACATTGCTGAGGGAGTTCCTCAGGGCAGTGTCCTAGGCCCAACCATCTTCAGCTGCTTCATCAATGGCCTTCCCTCCATCATAAGGTCAGAAATGGGGATGTTCGCTGATGATTGCACAGTGTTCAGTTCCATTCGCAACCCCTCAGATAATGAAGCAGTCCGAGCCCGCATGCAGCAAGACCTGGACAACATCCAGGCTTGAGCTGATAAGTGGCAAGTAACATTCGCGCCAGACAAGTGCCAGGCAATGACCATCTCCAACAAGAGAGAGTCTAACCACCTCCCCTTGACATTCAACGGTATTACCATCGCTGAATCCCCCACCATCAACATCCTGCGGGTCACCATTGACCAGAAACTTAACTGGACCAGCCATATAAATACTGTGGCTACAAGAGCAGGTCAGAGGCTGGGTATTCTGCGGCGAGTGACTCACCTCCTGACTCCCCAAAGCCTTTCCACCATCTTCAAGGTACAAGTCAGGAGTGTGATGGAATACTCTCCACTTGCCTGGATGAGTGCAGCTCCAACAACACTCAAGAAGCTTGACACCATCCAGGACAAAGCAGCCCGCTTGATTGGCACCCCATCCACCACCCTAAACATTCAATCCCTTCACCACTGACGCACCGTGGCTGCAGTGTGTACCATCCACAGGATGCTCTGCAGCAATTCGCCAATGCTTCTTCGACGGCACCTCCCAAACCCACTACCTCTACCACCTAGAAGGACAAGAGCAGCAGGCACATGGGAACAACACCACCTGCATGTTCCCCTCCAAGTCACACACCATCCCGACTTGGAAATATATTGCTGTTCCTTCATCATCGTTGGGTCAAAATTCTGGAACCCCCTTCCTAACAGCATTGTGGGAGAACCTTCACCACACGGACTGCAGCGGTTCAAGAAGGCGGCTCACCACCACCTACTCGAGGGCAATTAGGGATGGGCAATAAATGCTGGCCTCGCCAGCGACGCCCACATCCCATGAACGAATAAAAAAAAGATGCAATTTAATGCGGATAAGTGTGAAGTGATGCACTTTGGAGGAACAACATGGTAAGGCAGTATAATCTAAATGGTACTCTTTTGTCGGGGGTGCAAGAGCAGAGCGACCAATGGATGCAGATTCATAAATTTTTTAAGGTGGCAAGGCAAGTTAATAAGGCAGTTCAGAAAGCGTATGGAATACTTGGCTCTGTAAATAGGGGCATTGAGTACAAAAACAAGGAAGTCATGCTAAACCTTTACAAATCACTGGTTTGGTCTCAGCTGGAGTATTGTGTACAATCCTGGGCACCACACTTTAGGAAGGATGTCAAGGTGTTTCAGAAGATACAGAGGAGGTTTACCAGGATGATACCAGAGATGAGGGACTTCAGTTATATGGAGAGATTGGAGAATCTGGGATTGTTCTCCTTAGAGCAGAGAAGGTTAAGGGGTGACCTAATAGAGGTATTCAAAATAATGAGGGGAGTTGATAGAGTAAGTAGGGAGAAACTGTTTCCTCTGGCAAGTGGGTCGGTTACCAAAGGTCATAGATTTTAAAATAATTGGCGAAAGAACTAGAGGGGAAGTGAGTAGAAATGTTTTCACACAGAGGGTTGTTAAGATTTGGAACGCACTATCTTTAAGGGTGGTGGAATCAGATTCCATAGGAACTTTCAAAAGGCAATTGTTCATGTTACTTGAAGAGGACTAATTTGCAGGGTTATGGTGGAAAAGCTAGGGTAAGGGACTAAATTGGACAGCTCTTTCAAAGAGGCACATGTGTGACTGGCTGAATGGGCTCCTTCTATGATTCTATATTTGAACTGCTGTGATTTATAGAACTACTGGAATTTATTGTCAATAACTGTGATATAATCAGAGAAGAGTTTTAGGCTTCTTACCTGATGCATAATTTTTATAAACTGGCTACAATGATTATGGCTGGGAATTTCCTCAGAGCTGCTCCTGCTCTAATGCCTTAACTTCACTGGAAATGTGGCGGAGTTTCCTGGTCTATGTTAACTTTTTGGGATTGTAACAAATATGACAAAAATGAAAGATGTGTTCTATCCAGGTGTTTAATGCATAACCTGGCCAAAGGCAAGGGTTAAACATTAAACAACTGTAACAGCACATCCTCTGACTGCATATAATAAATTACTATGGGCCTAGAAATAAATGTAAGGAATCTTACAACACCAGGTTTAGCAGAATACATCAGAAAAACACAGGATCTCCTCCCAGCACTGAGAGCACAATATATTTATATTCAATTTGGAAAGAATAATGGGGTAGATTATTACTTTGTGCGTTTGTGTAAAACGGGTGATAGTGAACCTGCAAACCATTTTACATCTCTCCCGATTTTCCATTAATTGGGTGAGATGTAAAATGGGCTGCCGACTTGCAATCACCCCTACAAAGTCAAGAACTACCCCAATATGTTTTTCACTGTAACATTGGGGGTGGGAGAAGGGGGGGGGGTGGTGGCAGTGGTGAGGGGCAGCGACAAAGACAGAAACAGATGCAAATTGATGAAAAATAATTTTATGTTTACCAAGCTTTCAGGTGATACAGTATTTCCTACAGCCAAAAAAAGTTGTACTTGCCTTCACTATTGATTATCTTTCTGGAAAACTGTAAATATTAATTTGACGTTGAACTTTAGGATGAGCCATCACTACAAGGAACCTTTACAAGGTCCATTTCTGAGAGCAAGCCACAGTGACATAAGGTTGCTGGCTGTTACAGAACTCTAGGGAAATTTGATTAGTGACATTCCTGAACATGGAGGAACCTGACAGAATTATAATAGAACCAACCTGTTCAGCTAATTGTATCCTAATAGCTAATGTGTCAGCTTGGCTCAGTGGTGGCATTCTCACCTCTCAGTTAGAAGGTTGTGGATTCAAGCCCCATTACAGACTTGAACACATAATCTAGGATGACACTTCAGTGCAGTGCTGAGGGAATGCTACATTGTTGGAAATGCCGTCTGTTAGATGAAAGCTTAATGTGACCTGTTCAGATGAACATAAATATTCCATAGTACAATTTGAAAAAGGGATGGGGAGTTCTCCCTGTGTCCTAGCTAACACATATCCCCCCATCTAATGGCACCAAAAACAGTTGGTCATTTGTTATTTGTGAGACCTTGCTATGTGCAAATTGGCTGCTGTGTTTGCCTACATAACAATAGTGACTGCACTTCAAAAGTAATAGTTGGTTGTGAAGTGCTTTGGGATGTCCTGAGGATGTGGAAGGTGTTATATAAATACAAACTGTTTCTTAATGTGACGCAGTGTCTCTATGCCATTGGTGGAGGCTGATCTACACAGCATCAAGTACATTGTTGGTACCCTGAGCTCTTATGAATTCCCTGCAGTTGGCAGTGGGGTGGGAGTCCAGGACCAACCCTTAATTCCTATTAGAGATATGCCTTGATTTATTCCATTTCTTTGTGACCCTGTAGGAGATCCTGCAAATGAGATGTCATCCTCCGTGTTTTCTTCTTTGTTGCTGTGCCCTGCCCTTTGGATGTGCAATAACATTCCATGGTGCCATTGGCGTTTACTCACTCCCTTTTTGTCCACTTCATCCTCGTTCATCAGGTTAGGTTTCCGCTCCTAGCACCCATGGGGGGGGGGGGCGGGGGGGGAGGGGAGGGGAGGGGGGAATGGGGTTGGTATTAAAAGAAGCAGAAAACCAAGAAAAAAAACGTTGGCAATGTACACTACTGGCTTTGTCATTATTTTGAGTTTTCTGCCCTGTGGGAAAAAAAACTTATTACTGCCAACATTCTGTCATTATTTTAATGCTGACTACTTCGTAATGCCAATTAAACATTTGTTCTCCATTCATTGCCACAAATTGTCCATTGGTGACTGTTATTTTGCCAGGATAGATAAATATGCTGGTGAATATTACAGTTGTAATAAGTGCTGATTTGCATTATCTCAGGAGACAGAGAAGAGAGTGATTGAAAGCTTCATGGAGCACTCATGTCCATCCGCAGCCACCAGCTAGCTTCTAGGGTCAACAGGGATTTTATGGGAGTGAGCCGCTATTCAGTCCACAAAGCCTTTGAACATGTGATAGATGCCCTGTTTCACCATCCATACCATTACACCAACTTTGGCATGGAACAATACCTACAACTGATGCTAGTCCTCACAGCCCCTCGCATTTAGTCCTTTTGCTGAACAGAATTCCCCATGGAGCTAACTTAAGCAGATGCCCCATGCACATGGTTCAGCATCCTCTACTCAAAGGGGTCTACTGAGACATATACTTCCTCAGACATGTCTGCAGATGGTTTGAATTAATGAGCCTCTGTTGACAACCACTCACCAATAGTTCTATTATCTTTCTCATGTGAATTTTATGGTACCATCGTATCCAGTGAATTAGATGCTTCTGTGTTGCTGAAATGGTAGCTGGCAACTGTCAGCAAATGGGCTTCTTGACATCTGTGGGGAATGCAATGGGACGTCTGAGATCATATTAATGGTATTGTTGTCATGCCAGTAAATCGGTGCGAATGTCTTTCTTTAATGGCTGCATGCTGTGATACTTGACACAGTCTTATGCTTAGCACATAACACATTTGTAGGCATGCACATACCTTAATGTGATACTAAGTCATAGGATCATGACCTTTGATAGGGTCCTTTACTTTCAGAGGCCTACTTCTAGAAGGGTCTCAAGGTAGGACTTCCAGGATGGCAGGGCCTTCTTCCAGAACCATCTTTCTCCGGTGTCACTGCTGACTCTGCTACTGCAAACCAGCTTGGCCTACATGAAACAACATATTGGGGGGGAATTTTAACTCTCCCCACCTTTGTTTTTCTCATTAAGTATTAATTTTGTCGAATATTTATGACTTTAGAAGCTTCTCTACTAAGCAATGTTAGCTTGAATTATTTATAGTTACCCAATTTATTCCTTTTTCCCTTCTTGAACCAAGGTGTTACTTTGGTAAACCTCCAACGCAACTTCCATATCCGAGGATGTTTGAAAGAGTGTGGTCAGGCCTTCTACTATTTCCTCTCTGACTTCTCTTATGCCAACAGGGTAAGTCAAGATAGCAGTTGTGAATCTGAGGACAACATATGCCATTCAGGCTTGCTGTGCCAAATCATGCATGGGGGCGTACCAATTCATTCACGCCATTTCAAACACAAGATGTGAATGACAGTAAGCATAAAAATCTTTTCCTCCACAATACCCGATACCTCCCTCTCTACTTCTAAGGAGTTACCTGTCCTTATTGGGCACTCCATCCTTTTGTCACAAATATGATTTACAATAGCAGCCAGATTGAGTTTTCCCCACAGGTAATGGACTGCAGTATTTGTAGCCCATTACACATTAATTTCAAATGTCATACCATATTTGTTTCATGTTGTGATGGCAATCGCACATTTAGATTCCAAGCAGCTTGCCATAAATGGCCTCACAGACCATATCTGTCCATTAACCCTTCATTTATGTATTAGTATTGGCTTATCTTTATATTTTTGTACAAGCTGTTGAATTTCTTCCTGACTGCATCCACTGTTCAGGGTCAGGGCACAGCGTTCATCCTTTAGCAACTTACTCGCAGACACTACACTAGTCTTGGCAGTGTTGACATTTGCTGACCCAAAAAAAGCCTGTATCCTCCCCAGCACTGCATTTATTTGAACAGACAGGGACTTATTCATGAAGTATGCATTTCTTGTGCATGGCTGAGACTTAGTCACCTTGGAATTAGGTTCTCTGCAGAAGGGTTAACATTGGCACGTGCTTTATGTACTACTTAAGTGGCTGTTAATTAATCTATAAAGTATGAAACCAGCATTTTCAGAGTTGGGAATGGATAAGTGGCCTGAAAACCCATGACCCATCTGTTGCATGCCCATTGTAACTCCAGCGGCAGTACAACAATGGGCTGGAAATTAAGCTGGGACCTGGATATGCTGGGTTCTGGTCTGATATCAGGGATTCCAACAGGCTTTGTAGGGGGTAAAGCCTCTTACAAGGCCAGTGGTGTAGAACGGGGAGGGGCCAGGTGCCGGGATTCCCAATGGCAGGAGTTCCTGAGTCCTTGGCCTCACAGGAACCCTGAAATATATGTGGGTTCCATCTGGACACCCTGTTACAAAGGAGGCCAATGGGGACACTTTCAATTGCTTACTGAGGGGAGGACTCACCATTCTCCCCTCTCCCGGTCTGAGCACAGGACAGCTGATTCTCCAGCCTCTGGGGCAGGCGGGTGCCCTTGATTTGCTCCTAGTGCTGTAGGGACCTTCCATTTGGATGCAAATCAAGGGACTTTGCCCTGAATCTGCGCTTTTGGCAGAGGTCCTGGTGGGCACGTCCTGGCATATATGCCAGGACGTGCTCCCTCCAGATTTTTGGTCCTAGGTTTCCAGCATTAACATGAACATCAAGATAGTGGAATATTGCTGCCAATGGAAAACATGGGGATTTCACATAGAAGAACATTCGTACTAATAATCCCAAAATATAAGGATACTAAGCGGACATATAGATGGCCGCTTCTTCCAAAGAAAAGATGATTATTCTATGTAGATGTTCAAGTGCGACTGATGAACAAATGCACATGGTTTTGAATTATCTATCGCCTAAGGAAACATTGTCTTTCTTTTTTAAGACTGATACATCTGACCTTGATCTATATACTTACTAAACTTTATGAAATGCATTTTTATGTGGAAAATTGACATTCCAATAGTGTTTTCAGAATCTTACTCAAGTCTTACTGATATCCATTTCCTACTAGCTGACATTCATCAATATTCTTGAAAAGTGACTGATGTGATGCAATACCACAGATTACCAGAATCAGTGCTGCCCTCACCCATCTCATAACCTCAGACTCTTTCCAGAGTCTCCATGGTAAGAAATTCAGCCATTCTCTCCTCTGAGAGGTGGGTGTATGTGTGTGTGGGGGGAAATCAGTGGTCTCAGGGCACAAGACCTTATATTAGCACCTCTTCAAGCTTGCTTGTTGAATGAGATCACTTTTTTTGGCAGCCTTCTTGACATTTGTGTCCTTTTCTGGTATTCCTGCCAAATGTTTTAGTTATGATAGAATACGCTCAACTACTTAGCAAACACACATTTGGCCCATTAATAAAGGAAAATAGGAGCTTTTAATCATTTGTACTTTGCTTATTCCTGTAAGCCAACCTTCTTTGTAATATCACAGCTAACAATTCTATCTACTTTTTGTAATATTCTTCCATTCCTGAAAGTACATAAGTAATAATTGCAAACATATCACTCCAAAAGTTATAGAAGTTATAGAAATGACCTAAGATAAACAATCCAATAATCAATGCTGAAGCTAGTGCTGGTGGTATATAATCCAACATTTTAGTTTCGATGAGTCTCAATATGTTATGGATATGTTTGGCAAACTGCTAAAAGGATTTTTGCTAACCAACCTTAATGCTGTTCCATGCATAAAATAATAACAATGTATCAGAATTAATGAGAATCCGTGTACTAAAGGTGGAACAGTCCATAAAACCTTAAACAAGACTTGGGTACAGAATTGGAATAATGAAGTTACCAAACATTGCATTTGTGATGTGATCTGTTCTAGAGATTAAATTAATTTTTCTAGTTAAGATTGAAAACTATAACTCACGGAACGTTATGGATTGCTCTGACGTAAATCCTGTGGTGTTATTCCTATTTGTCTGGGTGGCAGGAAGCAACATCAAAGATTCCACACTATGTCAGGGTAACTTACATACACACACATAAAAACACAGACATAAACACACATTACAGTCCTGAAATTTTATTATATTTCTGGTAAATCCATTATTTCAATTCTGTTCTTTAAACCCATATATGAGACTTTTTTAACATTTGGACTTCATTTCCTCCTGCATCCAACCATCCAATTATCCAATGAAGAGGTTAACAGTACAATAGCAAGAGTTTTCATCTGAAACATAACTGCATGTTTAGTCAGGTGACCTATATGCTGCATTTGATACACTTGCAATAAATGAAAAACTGTCTACATCAACTGAAAGTTTTCAGTCATATTTCAAACTAAATAGCAACTAAATTTCAGTTTAAGTGGGTTCTGGTAACTAAATCGTTGAATAAATACTTTTGAGGGAAACCCTATAGAGGAAACTGCTGCTTGATAAATACGTTCTTTTATGTAAGGGTTGATTTTTAATGCGTGCTGAACCATTAGTGATTATTCTGGTAGATACTGTGATATATTGCTGACTGAAAGCAGACATTACGCTAGCTCAGAGGTTGTTTGCATTACCGTCAGTCGACTGTATCATGATAGGTCAAAGATTACATTTACTAAATGCAGCTGACACTCTTGTAACCAAAGATAAAAATTGACAAACATGTTTATAGAAACATAAGTATTTAAAAACTTAAATGTGTGAAGAACACTGATTGCTGCTTTGTGTTACTGTCATAATTTTATGCTAAAGTAACTCTATTAAAGTTTTCAATTATCAAACTGCTAAATAACTATCTTTTTGTTAATTTGCACTGATATATTAGTGAGAAAAATTAAATCTGAATTTGAACTGACTGTATACATTGTCGTATTAAAATGTTAATGTAGTTTCTTTTAGAATTTACTTTTTCTGTTACAAATTGCCATGAAATCATCAGTGATGGTGTTTGTATGTGGTTGTACTCTTATCTCCTTTGACTCTTGTTCAAAGATTATGAGAACTAAAATAAAAGAGAATGTTCTGTACCTTAGGTAGAATGTTCAGAATGATTCGGGGTGTTGTCATGAGTGTCAGTATTTTTATATGACGTATTGACATTGACGCATCTAAATTGGTGTTAGGTCTGTTATTTTATTTGCAATCTAAGAAAATGAGTATATTGTCCAGTGAATGGAATAAGCCAGATAAAATAAATTAAATAAAAACAGAAAATGGTGGAAACACTCAGCAGGTCAGGCAGCATCTGTGGAGAAAGAAACAGAGTTAACATTTCAGGTCAATAACCTTTCATCAGAACTGGAACATATTGGAGATGAACAGCTTTTAAGCAAGTACAGAGCCAGGAAATAGAGAAAATCAACCTGAAATGTTAAATGTTTCTCTCTACAGATGCTGCCTGAACTGCTGAGTGTTTCCAGCATTTCCTATTCTTATTTCAGATTTCCAGCATCCGCAGTATTTTGCTTTTTGTTCAGATAAAATAGATGTATTGGCCCGACAAGGAAACCTTGGGCCTCCCCTGCCATGGGCTCCCCCACTGCCCCTTGACTGGGATTTCCCTCCGAGAGCACTAATCTTGTGCTGGGGACTGTTCCCTTGGGTCCCTGGCAGCGGCCTCCTGCCACCCAATTTTAACAGCCAGGCAGCCGCTTCCCGCCTACATTCTGGGTCTTTTGATTGGGAACGTGGCAAGCTAATGAGACCCGGTCATTAAGATTGGCTGGACCTGCCTGCTGCCACTCCAGGACGGGCATGCCATTCACCATGTTCCTGCCTGGGAGTTAAAATCGATCCTGTTGGCTCTTGACATCAGGCTGCAACAGAAATTATTCTAAATGTCTAACATGAGTTTGTACCTTTAACATTTCAAAGACATGATGGCCCAGCCAAACAAACTTGACCTGAATAGTTTCTAATCAGAAAGCAAACACCAAAACAATAGCTGGCTGGTTCCCCATGAAATTAACAGCAAATTTTAGATAATTTTGTTGCACTGTTTGGCACTCCAGAGCATCATCCCCAGAAGACAGCATTGCGACATGCCTGGCAGGAGGTGGCAGCCAAGATCATTGCAGTGTACACACCTCCAGGACCTGGAAACAGGTGTAAAAGAGGAGCAGCGCAGCAATATAATGAGGCACACATGATTGCTAGGATCATGGTTGAAAATACTGTGGGAATGTTAAAATAAAGTTTCAGATAAAGATTGTGCAGTATAACTCCACCAAGATCTCAAATATTTTGGTAGATTTTCCTTTTTGCATGGCTTTGCCATTCAAAAAGGTGTTATGATGAATCAGATGGAAGAGGAGGCCTAGGAGCCAGTATTGGCAGAAGAAGACATCGAGACTGAGCCTGAAGACATGTCTGCTAGACCCCAGACTATAATGACAAGACTTTCACTTAAGTATCTGTTCCACCCAATGCACAAACTGTCAAGTCCACATGTGTCCAATAAAGTGGACCAGTCATTATCCGCAACATTGCCCTCTGCATTAACTCAACTACCATGGATGCCAATATATTTCTTTGCTACTATCTTATTCTTCCCCAATTCAGGACATAAATGAAACCTATTTTATTCTCTCTAACACTGTAAGGTCCATGTATGTTTGGTCATGAATCTTAGGAATTCTTTACCCCAAAAGCTGTGGAGGCTGAGTCATTAAATACATTCAAGGCTGAGTTAGACAAATTTTTGATCAGCAAGGGAGTCAGAGGATATGGGGAAAAGGTGGGAAAGTGAAATTGATGTAAAAATCAGATCAGCCATGATCTCATTAAATGACGGAGCAGGCTCAAAGCGCCAAATGGCCTACTCGTGCTCCTATCTCTTATGGTCTTACGGTCTTATGTTTTTGTGAAAGTGTAGGTGCTACATCTAATTCTGCAATGGCTGCCTGGTCCTGCATGCTATCGGCATTTGAGTAGGGTAGCATGGTGGGATGGATATGGTGTTGGCCTTAGAGGCAGCTTCATCATCGATGACAATTCCTGCCATTTTCCTGCTGCTGGGCAGTCCCTAAGCATGTCCAGTGATCTGTATAGGAGCAGACCACTGGGCAAGAATGAGTTCAATGAAATCCCACGTTATGGGTCTCTCAACCTGATCCCCCAGAATGTCAAAACTGGACAAGAGAGACTGTTTTATATGGGAGTTTAAGGTGTCTTTTGCACCATTCAGAGCATTTGTTAGAGAAACTACTGCTGGACATAGGACCTTGTTCATTGGGGGCGCTGCTGCAGCTAGTCCTGGAGTGATCATGCTCTCCAAGGTGACCCCATTGCCATGCATTCTATGCCTTCCCCACCCTTGCATTCTGCCTTCATCCCTTTCCCTCTTTCCCCCCCTTGCCCTCCCTTTGCATTCTCTATCCACTTGCTCCCCGAGTGCCATGGCTCATGCACTGGATAGGGCCAGCTTATCCTCTTCATGCACTCTCGTGCACCGCAGCCTCTAAATACTGGAAATGGGAGCTCCCGTCTCGTGGGAGCCCTGGCTTCATTATAAAGAGGTAGAAATCCGGTCTAGTAGCACTGGAACTGCACAAAGAGGGGGCAAAGCCTGTCTGGTGCATTATCCAATTGACTTGGGAGGTGCAGGATGGAGGGTGTAGTAAGGGTCCAATTTCACTGATTCGTGTCAGCAAACAATGTAGAAGGGGGGGCGTTCTTTTGAGGCAGGGGCCAAGGCACCTAGTCGGGGTAAAGTGTAGGGAGCTTTGCTTCACATCTGGCTGTGCTCTATCTGACCTGGGAGTGCTTGATGCTGACACTGGGTGCCTGAAAAGTGTTAAGTTCCTCAGCACTGACATCCCTCATCTTGATGAGCACAAAAAAAAGAGAAGAAAAAATTGCAGCGCTCAGAAATATCCAGAGTTGGAAAGTGCAGGTAAAAAAATTAGAAAGACTGTTCAGAAATAATAACTCACAGAATTCAAATCCAACAAGGTAAATTGCAGCACAAAAAACTCCAACACACCTTTAAGATAACAAACTCTCAAAAGGCCAGAATTTGCCTTCCCAGTCTTGCCCTTTTATATAGGTTCATAAAGCAGACAGCAAACTGTTGTTGAGGAAGCCAGGAAATCGTGCCTTCCAGGTATTTAAATTAATTTGCATAATTATCAGAACATAATGAAGCTCTCGTACATTTTATGCAAAGGCACTCTCAGGCCCCAAATCCTGCTGATCAGAAAATTGTGCTCCACAGGATCAGGCAATAAACAGACCTGAGGCCTGTTTATCTGATTCTCCATGCCATCCACCTCGCCTGATCCATGCCTGCACAACTGACAAGCAGAGCAGAGAATCTACCTTTAAGTGAAGCTATGGCTCCTTTTTGGGGTGATCACTTTAGGCCAGTCTGAAAAGCCCGCTGGAAAATTGCACTCATTACTAAAGTGATGCAGGGCTGGCCATATGAATCTAAGCCAGATTTTCCAGCCCCCCAGCACCTGTTCTGATTCAGCACCACCAGCGACTGGAAAAGCTACATATTTAAAATCAAAAAGTCACATCAAAAATTGTGCTTTTAGTGTGTTCAGTATTGAAGCTATTTACATTTTTCTCATAAAGTTGGTAAGTACCTTGAAATACAAGGCTTGCTTATAAATTGCACTGATGTGGATCCTGAGTTGATAGTTCCTAGATCCATGACTGTGAGAAATAAGCAGTGTAGGATCCATATTGGTGAGAAATATAAATTCTGTATTGAACTTGCTAATGACTCAGTTTTTGGCAAATCACTTTGCTTAATGTTGGATTTTGAAACCGCATGCAGTGGTTTGCGGGGCATTGAAGCTTTAATGGTCACCCACAGATCTACCCTTTATTGGCCATTATGAACACATGAGCTATATCTTTTGAGAGTCCTCTACAGGCATGAAATAGAACTCACAGTACAGATAATGATCTTTACATGTAACCACTAAGCACCACATCCGATTGCTGTAGCAGGATAAGTGCTGCTTGGCGAGGTCATTCGATGCTGAAATAGGATAGACGAGGTTCATGACTATTGAAGGCAGGCAGCCTTCAGCTGCAAATGTTCTTAAAACATGGATGGGGAATTCATTCACAGTTATCACATTTATAATGGTTGTACAGTAATTGTTGAGTGAACAGTGTATGAGGATGCCTGAGTAATGCTTGATGATTTAGGACTGTATTTCACAGCTGAGTACTGTTTTAGTTAGTATTTTGTATGTCTTGAATGGTTTTTGAAAAAAAGCATATACGTGAGAAATATTGATCACTATCATTTATATTTTCTCTCTTTTGTAAAATCTATTGCTTCTTCAATTGTACAATGGCAATTAATTACAGGAAGCAATTTAACTACTTTTACTTACAATTTCTTTGTGTAAAACAAAATAACATCAGAAGAGTATGTTGGTTCATCAAATAAAATAGCTTAATAGATCAGCATTAGTACAAAAGCCTTTTTCTCTTCCGCAACATAGCCTTTGCAAACTGCACAAAAATTCCTATTAGTGAGGGAGTCATAACCAAAGCATATTAAATCAGACAGAGCAATAAATATGCTGTATCTGAGAGCCTTATAAAGGTGGTTCAGTGTAAGCTATTTTTGAAAAATGGTAATGTGATAATCAACCAAAAGTTGTATTTTATATTGTACTTTTTCTAGACAGAGGTAATATAGATACCGAGCTGTGGAGAAATTAAATTGTAGCAAAATAGAATACAAGGTTGTTGGGATTGAGCTATAAGGGCTGATTTTTTCTACTCCCCCTTTGCCTAGGTGCTAGTCAGATTTAGAGCATCAACTTGTGCTCCTTCTGACATTACCATAGGCTCGACTTCCCCCAGCCCAGCTGTAGGCCCACTCCTTGGCAAAGGGCAGTGGCAAAAATCAGAGACAGAAATCTACCTGTTGATGCAGGCTCAAGAGCTGCAGCAATGATAATGGCTGTCGACTGCAGGACTCTGGCTGCAGTCAAAAAGAACAGCCAGAAGACCATCAGCTCAAACACCAATAGAGGACCTGCAATAAAATAAAAAGGTCACCTTATTGCCTGGCTTTTCAGCTCCTTTGATCTAAGGGGGGCTGAGTGCAAGGCCTAAGACCTCCTTTTGGGAGCCCTTGGATTTGGGCACACCTGCAGGAAAAAGGTCCCTCATGCCTCATTTGTATATCTCGCTACAAGCACTCTGCCATTCTTGCCAGGGGAAACCTTGAAAATGTCCAGGCAAAGCAAAGGGTGTGGCGACCCAGTGTCACATATCTCCACCTTTTTGTTCCTTCACTTTGCACCCAGCAACTGATTGTTCCCCAGGTGCATGGCAGAGGAATGTTGGCCCTATGATCTATCAGATATCCACCTTTACACTGTAATATACTGATAATGGAACAATTTCTTTTGATAAGATCAGTTCCCACCATTATGCCGAAACCATAGGTTGCAGTAGAGGTAAAGTGTGTGCTGAAGGATAGAAATGAGCAATAATAAAGTGTCATTCATTTTTAACAGGCTGAAGTTTGCTCTATATTGATATATAGCCACTGCCCAACCTCACAATTGTTTTTAGTGTAATTATTCCTTAGTGACAGTACATTGTTGCGCATTGTTTTCATGGTATACAGCTTACTTGGTGCAGTGTGACAGGAAGTGAGCTTTATTATGTAGCTTGCAGATGACGTTACTGTCTAGTTCTGGTAAGTGGTAATTATGTTGGATGTACTGCTGTGACTGCCCGCCATATTGATGTCTGTTGGACGTTTGGTTACACTGTCCTAGATTTGTGCATTTTTTCAGTTGGGTTAAAGCATGTCATTGTGCTGCTGATGTACTGGTCTAGTATTGAAACAAAATCTCACAAATTTTTACCAAAATTTTTACCAAAAAAATCTTCATTAAAAAAATAGCATCATCAATCGAATAAGTGGTTAGAAACACCATCGTATATATCGCTTTCGCTTGGCTTGGATCTATTTTGTCCCCTGCAGTATCTGGTCTTTATCAGTTGTTCTTTGGCAGGGACCCTTTATAAACAGGGTTTCTACTTAACTGGGATATTCAGGGTTATTCTGCAATATAAATATCTGTCGTGAATATGTCAAAGCATTTTGAGTTATCAGTTCCTGAAGATAAAATCTGTAGCACTGATGTTAACTGCTGTGTATTACTACAATTCATTTCATTTAACATTTGGGAGCATGTGAAGACTGAGCTAAATATTTCAATAACTGCTTCCCCACCCCCCCCCCCCCCCAACATATTATGTTAAGATCTTTTCATGAAAAAGGCTGTTGCACAACCTTTCCCAATTAACTTCAACAAGTGTAGTTGAGCTTTTTCCAGAACAACTCACATCTGGGTCACACAATTACGTTTTGCTGTGTGTGTTAGCTTGGCTCAGTTGGGAACACTTTTTGCCTCTGAAGCAGAAGGTTATGGGTTCAAGTCCCACTACTGGCTGAAGCACATAATCTAGGCTGATGCTTCAATGCAGTACTGAGGGTGTGTATACACACCAACCCGTCAACTTTTAATGATGACAACTTTTCAACCCATGTGTCAGCTTGTCAGCATTTCATGGACAAAGAATCAGTATTTTCACTGAGATTGGAGGTTGTTAATATGAACCAATCAGATCAGTTGGAAGAACTGAATGCTGTTAGAACCAATTTTTTCTCCCATTGCTGGTTGCAGAGAAACTTGAAGCAGAAAAGTTTTGAGATTAGATAAATGTTTTTTTGAAAGTTAGTTACTGGTGTTTGTAATTTAATGAAGACCCCATATGAGTTGTATATAACCTCGAAGCTGCTAAAATGCTCAAAGGAACTTTCAGGGACGTGCCCGGCTGTTGTCTTATATGAAGGTTTATTTTTCTCAAGACTAGTTACGACCACTTTTTTGGGATAAGGAGAATGCTTCCTGGTGTGAATGCATTAACTAGCTTTATTGGGCTTTCCTGTCACTTCACTGGTGGAATTACCAGGGTTTGGAAATAAAAATGGGGTAGAAATGGTGATGGGCTTTACTTAATTTAATCAAATTACACTGAGATTCCTATTTTGTGGATTGTTGGCTTGTTTGCCTGTGAGTCGCTGTTCCTGGTTATGATCTGTAACCCAGCTGCTTTCAGTTTGTTTACACACATATGGTTGAGATCCATTTATTACCATGGAGTAACTGGGGGAAGAGCCCACGCCATCCATATTAGTGTGGTCAACAGTCACAGAGAAATATGAGGAGTGACATTAATGTATAATAGGAGTGCAATAGATTGGAGGCAGTCATTCAAGTCCATTTAAAGGCATACTGTTCACCTATCCATGCCTGTACCCGGAAACTACATTTTTGTGCAACTTGCTTTTTTAATGATTGCTGTATGTAATCATTTTTATTTCAATAGAAGAAAATAAATCTTTTTGACAGGTTCAAAACAGCAACATAGCAATTACTGTCGTTGATAATAGTGGACGAATGCTTAATGCGTTCATATGACGTTCTTCTATCCATTATTTTAATTGGTGGTTGTTAACACCTTTATTTTGACTTCTTAAAGTCTCGACATCAACTTTTATATTCGTATTTAAAATATCTCCAACCCTTCCAGGAGAAATTATTTTGGCTTAGAAGGTAGAATTACACTCTGCACCAAATTATTTATCCAACAATATGGAAAATTGCCCAGTTATTTCTTATCCACAAAAACAAGATAAATCTAACCTGGCCAATTACTGCCCTATCGGCCTCCTCCAATTCATTAGTAAAGTGATGGAAGGGGTCATCAATAATTCCATCAAGCGACACCTACTCACCAATAAACTGCTCACTGATGCCAGAATCACAGCCTTGATATAGATCTGGACGCAGGAGCTGAATGCCAGAGGAGAGGTGAGAGTAGCTGCTCTTGACATCAAAACAGCACTAGACCCGAATAATATCCAGGCCTGGGCTGACAACTGATAGGTAACATTTGCACCACCTAGGTTTCAGGGAATAACCATCTAAAATAAAAGAAAGCCTTTCATTTCCTCTTGACCTTCAATGGCACTACCATCGTCAAGTCTCCTACCATCAACCTCTGAGGAGGTAATCATTGACCAGCAACTCAACCGGGCCAGCCATATCAACACCATGGCCACAAGAACAATGACGCATGGCTCACCTCCTGCTCCTCAAAACCTTAAATCTGGAGTGTGATGGAATGTTCACCACTTGCCTGGACGAGTGCAGCCGCAACAACACTCAAGAAGCTCGATGCCATCGAGGAACAATTCACGGAGCAGTTCACATAATCGGTGCCCCTGCCATTCAGCTCAATATCTACCACCGGTGTACTGTGGCTGCAATATGTAATGATCTACAGTATGCATTGAGGCAAACTCACCAAGGTTACTTCAACAGTTCCTCCCTCCCCAGCAACCTGTATCACTGAGAAGGACAGAGGGCAACATTATGGGTTCACTTCCAAGTCACACAATCCTGACTTAAAGGAAGAAAAGGACTTGCATTTATATAGCGCCTATCATGACCTCAGGATGTCCAAAAGTACTTTACAGCCACTTAGGTACTTTTGAAGTGTAGTCATTGTTGTAATGTAGAGAAACACGGTAGCCAATTTGCGCACTGCAAGGTCCCACAAACAGCAATGTGATACAATGCTCTTCTTTGAATAGTGCCATGGGATCTTTTACGTCCACCTGAGAGGGCAGACATTTACCTGAGTACTGGCGGGCGGCCAAGGGCCACCCAATACTCTGCAGCCCAGACGCTGCTTTCCATCCCCTTCCCATCTGTTCTGGGCAGGAAGCGGGAAGTCAGCCAGTGGCATGTCACTGAGGCTCGGTGGTTAAAATTGTCGTGGCTTCATTCTGCCACGGGCAGTTAGGAAATTAACTTGCCAGCATGGTTTTCCATTGGAAACCTGCTATGAGTTAAAATCCACTCCAATTTCTTTTACATCCAGCCTGGGTTTAATGTTTCTTTTGAACGATTGCACCTCCAACAATGCAGCATGCCCATATGTGCCAGCCTAAAAAACTAGCAAAAGCTGACTTATAGCTTCACAAAAGCTGACAGCTCAAAAATAGTGATGGGATTCGCAAAATTTCACATGTTCCCCCCCCCCCCCGCCACCGAAGATTTACTGGAGTTATTAAAGAAACCCTGGTGTGACTGTGTTTTAAAAAAATCCAGGGCCTCTCAAAATGGCTGCGGTCAGACACATGGCCAAAGGCCTGCAGCATTTGAAATTGGATTCTCTGACAGCTTGGCAGGCTCCGTGTTTAACATGTCTGCAAACACCTTTCCACAAGAGCAGACAGGGCTCTTTGAACAATGCAGTGAGGCAAGCACAGTTGCATTCACGCCCTGAGGCAAGCCATCAACATTGCCTGCCTACACAATCAAAGTTCGAGCAGAAGTAATCCCCGGACTAAGGTGACCCATTAAGGAACATTTGGAACAATGGAAAGCAGTTATGGAACCGATCAGTACAGGTACCGGCCATTAATGTAAATGGGCCAAGATCGGGGCCCTCTTGTCTTACGTTTTCGCGCCCAAATCGGACAATAGAGCAAACTGATGAGGCACGAAAATAACCTATTACCAGGAGGGTATAACTGGGGCATCCCAGAACCTCTATCTCTCTTCGCCTCGGCCCGGCGTCCTGCTTGCCTGCTAGCAACCAAGAATGAAGGCCGTCCAGTAAACATTGCAACCACGTGTCGACGGCAGCAGCAGGATACAGGGGCCAGGTCTTTTCATCTGTTTCATCGATGAGCATTATTTTTTTTCTGGCCGTCATAAGACAACCTAGCTAGGTGTAAGGGTGGGAGTTAAAGGGGTATTGCTAAAATTGTGATTTTAGAATTTTCCCTCGATGTGTCCGTTTCTTCCACCCCGTTAAGTGTAAGACTGTATTGCATCCATAGCGATTCCTTTTATCTTCTATATAATACTGTTTACCTTGTAGTTTTAGTTTTCTTATTAATAAACATTAGTTTTCCTTGCACCAATCCACTGGTCTGTTCGTTTGTCCTTATTACCGCTCGATAAGTCCTGAGCTCAGAATCAGGAAGGGGAAAGCGATTCAAAACCGCACAGCGGGCAGGACAGCTCAGGAAAACATAACTGACTGACCTACAATAAGCCCCGGAAACAAAACCCCTTACAATAGCTCTGAACTTATAACACATGAACCTTATGACACATGAAATGTGGGGTTTCACTGAATGTGCAGGGGACATGAGCACATGAAAACTTAAACAGTCAACATTTGATCACTTTTATAGGAGGGGGAAAAGGGAGCAACTTAAACATCTAAAAAAACATTTTTTTCCCATTTTAAAAAAAGTATTGGATCGCCTCCTCTTTAAGTCTCTTAAGGTCATGCACAATTCTTTTTCCTTTGTTCCAGCTATTGGGAGACATGCAAGAGAAGCTTGGGTGACTTTCTCTGATTTTCCTTTGCTTCCTGTGGGGAAATGCCTGGCTTTGGTTCTGTGCCCACTGTTGACGACATGCCCAAAACTGGAAAGTTACAGACATGAACCCTTCATCTCCATCCATGGCTCAGTGGCTTGGTGCATTTCAGAAATTTGAATCTATGATTTATCCTTTTAACTTATTTTTACTTACAGTGCTGGCCTTATGTTAGAACATATCACAGCTTTAGAAGGAACTCCACCCTTGATTATAATCATGAGTTATCTGAATATATACCACGTGGCCAGTATTTGCTACAATGCTGTTGGTGTGGAAAGTGCATGCAGACTAGTCATTTTCTTCAAAGGCTAGGGCAACACCCTACTGGCGTCTTCATCTGGTGTGCTGGTGTAATTGTGGGATTGAGTTTCCTCTTGTAGCCACTTTTCTTGTGCCAGGGACACCTAACCATGAACAATGTAGCAAGTGTTGCAACAGTAAGTTTCTGCACACAATTACATCCCCACATCTGAACAGAAGCCAAAAGGACTGCACCCTCTTCCTAATGAAAAACAGGTGGCCCATATGCAGCTTTCAGTTGTCAGCAGCATTGCAAGGCTAGGCAAGATGAATACTGACTATAAAGTTTCAGAATTATAAATGGAGTTTAGATTCTCTTTAAGCAGTGAATCCCAGTTTTGTTGAGTTATTAGGGTAGATTTTAGGAATTTGCACTCTTGTCGTAGAGCTTTGTGCCCCAGGAGTGTATATCCAGAATTTGAGTGGGAGGTCAGCAGGCCCGACTGGATTTCTGTCTAGAGTTTATTTTACTCTATTATCTTAGGCAGGGAGAAGTGGCAACTAGGAGAAACTTTCTCAAATGAGTCGAATGGCCTTTTATCCCTTCCATGCTTTCTTGCAAAAATTCATACCAATCATGTTTTTATACATAGTGCGTACTAACATTGGTGTTTTATTTTCTCTAATTTTCTTGTTACCCTCATAAATTTTCCCACTGTAACATGCCTTCTTTAAGACAAGATACCAAGCCATGCTATATACTTGTGCAAAATTAACCTCCAAAGTTAGTTTTTTTAAAATAGAAGTCCCATGTTTTTCCACTTCTGTATCTTATGATATGGAAGCATTGGCTGGTTATGCGGACCATAGATTTTCAGGGTAGAATTTCTGCTCTGTTTCCTCTGTTGCTTAAACCAAGATGTTCAAACTGCCTTTGTAGACAGGCTCTGTGAAATCTAAAGCCCTGGGATAAGCATCTAAAGGAACATTCAAGCTAGGCCTCTGGCCAGCAGGTGTGAGCTCCTCTGATGCTACCTCCATTTGCTTGTGCTCATTCAAGCTCTGGAATTCCCTTTCTAAGCCTCTATGCCTCTCTCCCTCTGTCTCCTCATTTAAGACACTCCTTAAAACCTACCTCTTTGACCAAGCTTTTGGTCACCTGTCCTAACACCTCATGTTTGTTAAAGGCAAATCGTGTTTATCTAACTTGATTGAGTTTTTTGATGAGGTAACAGAGAGAGTTGATGAGGGCAATGCGGTTGATGTTGTGTATATGGACTTTCAAAAGGCATTTGATAAAGTGCCACATAATAGGCTTGTCAGCAAAATTGAAGCCCATGGAATAAAAGGGGCAGTGGCAGCATGGATATGAAATTGGCTAATTGACAGGAAACAGAGAGTAGTGGTGAACGGTTGTTTTTCAGACTAGAGGAAGGTATACAGTGGTGTTCCCCAGGGATCGGCTCTAGGACCACTGTTTTTTTTGATATACATTAATGTCTTGGACTTGGGTGTAAGGGGCACAATTTCAAAATTTGCAGATGACACAAAACTTGGAAGTGTAGCAAACAGTGAGGAGGGGATAGTAATAGACTTCAAGGGGACATAGACAGGCTGGTGGAATGGACAGACACATGGCAGATGAAATTTAACGCAGAGAAGTGCGAAGTGATACATTTTGGCAGGAAGAATGAGGAGAGGCAATATAAACTAAATGGTACAATTCTAAAGGGGGTGCAGGAACAATGAGACCTGGGGGTATATGTGCACAAATCTTTGAAGGTGGCAGAACAGTTGAGAGAGTGGTTAAAAAAGCATACGGGATCCTGGGCTTTATAAATAGAGGCATAGAGTACAAAAGCAAGGAAGTTATGTTGAACCTTTATAAAACACTGGTTTGGCCACAGTATTGTGAGTATTGTGTCCAATTCTGGTCACTGCACTTTAGGGAGGATGTGAAGGCCTTCGAGAGGGTGTAGATAAAATTTACTAGAATGGTTCCAGGGATGCGGGGCTTCAGTTGCATGGATAGACTGGAGAAGCTGGGATTGTTTTCTTTAGAGCAGAGAAGTTGAGAGGAGATTTTATAGAAGTGTTCAAAATCATGAAGGGTTTAGATAAAGTAAATAAAGAGAAACTGTTCCCATTGGTGGAAGGGTTGAGAACCAGAGGACACAGATTTAAGGCAATTGGCAAAAGAACCAAAGGCGACATGAGGAAAAACTTTTTTACGCGGCGAGTAGTTATGATCTGGAATGCACTGCCTGAAAGGGTGGTGGAAGCAGATTCAGTCGTGGCTTTCAAAAAGGAATTAGATAAATATTTGAAGGGAAAAAATTTGCGGGGCTACAGGAAAAGAGCGGGCTGAGACTAACTGGATTGCTCTTACAAAGAGCTCGTGTGGGCTCGATGGGCCGAATGGCTTCCTTCTGTGCTGTAACCATTCTATGATTCTATGTGGCTCGGTATCAAATTTTGTTTGATAACGCATCTGTGAAGTGCCTTGGGACGTTTTACTACATTAAAAGCACTATATAAATGCAAGTAGTTGTTGTTGTTGTTGTTGTTGTTGTTGTTGTTGTGTTGGTTCACAGAGTGCTCCCTCCTGGAATTGAATGACAGAGCTTCCTGGAGTGCATGATTTTTACCTGAAGCTGAGAACAGAACAAGATGGTTTTCCAGATCAATATGTTAAGGAACCAACTAGGGAACAGGCTATTTTAGATCTAGTATTGGGCAATGAGAAAGGGTTAATTAATAATCTTGTTGTAAAGGAGCCCTTAGGGAAGAGTGACCATAATATGATAGAATTCTTCATTAAGTTTGAAAGTGATGTAGTTCAATCTGAAACTAGGGTGTTAAATCTAAACAAAGGAAACTGTGAAGGTATGAGGCGCAAGTTGGCTGTGGTTGATTGGGGAACTATATTAAAAGGTATGACAGTAGACAGGCAATGGCTAACATTTAAAGAATTAATGCATAATTTGCAACAAATATATATTCCTTTAAGGCACAAAAACCCAACTGGAAAAGTGGTCCAACTGTGGCTAACAAGAGAACTTAAAGGTAGTATTAAATCAAAGGAAGAGGCATATAAAGTTGCCAGAAAAAGCAGTAAGCCTGAGGATTGGGAGCATTTCAGAATTCAGCAAAGAAGGACCAAGAAATTGATAAAGAAAGGGAAAATAGAATGAGAGTAAACTAACGAGAAACATAAAAACAGACTGTAAAAGCTTATATAAGTATGTAAAAAGGAAAAGACTGGCGAAGGCAAATGTAGGTCCCTTACAGACAGAGATGGGAGAATTTATGATGGGCAATAAGGAAATGGCAGAGAAATTAAACAAATACTTTGTGCCTGTCTTCACAGAAGAAGACACAAAAAAACCCCCAGAAATACTAGAGAACCAGGGGTCTGGCGAGAATGAGGAACTGAAAGAAATTTGTATTAGTAAAAAAATAGTACTAGAGAAATTAATGGGACTGAAAGTCAATAAATCCCAAGGACCTGATGATCTACAGCCCAGGGTTTTGAAAGAGGTGGCTATAGATTTAGTGGATCCATTGGTTGTCATCTTCCAAAATTCTATGGATTCTGGAATGGTTCCTGCAGATTCGAGGGTAGCAAATGTAACCCCACTATTTAAGAAAGGAGGAAGAGAGAAAACAGGGAAATACAGACCTGTTAGGGAAAATGCTAGAATCTATTATAAAGGATGTGATAACAGGACACTTAGAAAATAATAATAGGATTTGGCAGAGCCAACATGGATTTATGAAAGGGAAATCATGTTTGACAAACCTATTGGAGTTCTTTGAGGATGTAACTAGTAGAATAGATAAGGGGGAACTAGTGGATGTGGTGTATTTGGATTTTCAGAAGGCTTTTGATACAGGAGGTTGGTGAAAAAAGTTAGAGCACATAGAATTGGGGGTAATATACTGGCTTGGATTGAGAATTGGTTAACAGACAGAAAACAGAGAGTAGGACTAAACGGGTCTTTTTCAGGTTGGCAGACTGTGACTAGTGGGGTACCGCAGGGATCGGTGCTTGGGCCCCAGCTATTCACAATCTATATCAATGATTTGGATGAGGGGACCAAATGTAATATTTCCAAATTTGCTGATGACACAAAACTAGGTGTGAATGTGAGTTGTGAGGAGGATGCAAAGAGGTGTCAAGGGGATATAGACAGGCTAGGTGAGTGGGCAAGAACATGGCAGATGGAATATAATGCGGAAAAATGTGAAGTTATCCACTTTGGTAGGAAAAACAGAAATGCAGAGTATTTTTTGAATGGTGAGAGATTGGGAAATGTTGATGTTCAACGGGACCTGGGTGTCCTTGTACATGAGTCACTGAAAGCTAACATGCAGGTGCAGCAAGCAGTTAGGAAGGCAAATAAGAACATAAGAACATAAGAAATTGGAGCAGGAGCAGGCCAATCGGCCCCTCGAGCCCGCTCCGCCATTCAATAAGATCATGGCTGATCTGATCCCAACCACAAATCTAAAGAACACAATCTATGTGGCAGGACCCGGCCACATAGCCCCTGGGCCCTCTCCGCCACCCACAGGGCATTGACCGATCCGAACTCAGCTTCATGTCCAATTTCCTGCCCGCTCCCCATAACCCCTAATTCCCTTTACTTCTAGGAAACTGTCTATTTCTGTTTTAAATTTATCTAATGATGTAGCTTCCACAGCTTCCTGGGGCAGCAAATTCCACAGACCTACCACCCTCTGAGTGAAGAAGTTTCTCTTCATCTCAGTTTTGAAAGAGCAGCCCCTTATTCTAAGATTATGCCCCCTAGTTCTAGTTTCACCCATCTTTGGGAACATCCTTACTGCATCCACCCGATCAAGACCCTTCACAATCTTATATGTTTCAATAAGATCGCCTCTCATTCTTCTGAACTCCAATGAGTAGAGTCCCAATCTACTCAACCTCTCCTCATATGTCCGCCCCCTCATCCCCGGGATTAACCGAGTGAACCTTCTTTGTACTGCCTCGAGAGCAAGTATGTCTTTTCTTAAGTATGGAGACCAAAACTGTATGCAGTATTCCAGGTGCGGTCTCACCAATACCTTATATAACTGCAGCAATACCTCCTTGTTTTTATATTCTATCCCCCTAGCAATAAAAGCCAACATTCCGTTGGCTTTCTTGATCACCTGCTGCACCTGCATACCAACTTTTTGATTTTCTTGCACTAGGACCCCCAGATCCCTTTGTACTGCAGTACTTTCCAGTCTCTCGCCATTAAGAAAATAACTTGCTCTCTGATTTTTCCTGCCAAAGTGCATAACCTCACATTTTCCAATATTATATTGCATCTGCCAAATCTCCGCCCACTCACCCAGCCTGTCTATATCCCCTTGCAGGTTTTTTATGTCCTCCTCACTCTCTACTTTCCCTCCCATCTTTGTATCATCTGCAAATTTTGATATGTTGCACTCGGTCCCCTCCTCCAAATCGTTAATATAGATTGTAAAGAGTTGGGGACCCAGCACCGACCCCTGTGGAACACCACTGGTTACTGGTTGCCAGTCCGAAAATGAACCATTTATCCCAACTCTCTGCTTCCTGTTCGATAACCAATCCTCCACCCATGCCAGAATATTACCCCCAATCCCGTGATTTTTTATCTTAAGTAATAATCTTTTATGTGGCACCTTGTCGAATGCCTTCTGGAAGTCTAAATACACTATGTCCACTGGTTCCCCTTTATCCACCCTATACGTTATATCCTCGAAGAACTCAAGCAAATTTGTCAGACATGACTTCCCCTTCATAAAGCCATGCTGACTTTGTCCTATTAAATTATGCTTATCTAAATGTTCCGTTACTGTCTCCTTAATAATAGACTCCAAAATTTTACCCACCACAGATGTTAAGCTAACTGGCCTATAATTTCCAGCCTTCTGCCTACTACCCTTTTTAAATAACGGTGTTACATTAGCAGTTTTCCAATCTGCCGGGACCTCTCCTGAGTCCAGGGAATTTTGGAAAACTATCACCAAAGCATCCACAATCCCTACTGCCACTTCCCTCAAGACCCTAGGATGGAAGCCATCAGGTTCCAGGGGATTTATCCGCCTTGAGTCCCATTATTTTACTGAGTACCATCTCCTGAGTGATTTTAATCGTATTTAGCTCCTCCCCCCCGAGAGTCCCCTGTTTGTCCAGTGTTGGGATATTCTTAGTGTCCTCTACTGTAAAGACTGAAACAAAATATTTGTTCAGCATTTTTGCCATCTCCATGTTTCCCACCATTAATTTCCCGGTCTCATCCTCTAAGGGACCTATGTTTGCCTTAGCCACCCTTTTTCTTTTTATATAACTATAGAAACTCTTGCTATCTGTTTTTATATTTTTTGCTAATTTCTTTTCATAATCTAACTTCCCTTTCTTAATCAATCCTTTAGTTACTTTTTGCTGTCTTTTGAAGAATTCCCAATCTTCTATCCTCCCACTAAGTTTGGCTACCTTATATGTCCTTGTTTTTAGTCGGATACTATCCTTGATTTCTTTACTTAGCCACGGATGGCTGTCATTTCTTTTACACCCTTTTTTCCTCAGTGGAATATATTTATTTTGAAAGTTGTAAAATAACTCCCTAAATGAACACCACTGCTCATGTACCGTCTTACCCTTTAATCTATTTTCCCAGTCCACTTTAATCAATTCCGCTCTCATACCATCATAGTCTCCTTTATTCAAGCTCAGTACGCTTGTTTGAGAATCAACCTTCTCACCCTCTAATTGGATATGGAATTCAACCATGTTGTGGTCGCTCGTTCCAAGGGGATCCTTAACTAGGACATTATTAATTAATCCTGACTCATTACACAGGACCAGGTCCAAGGTTGCCTGCCCCCTTGTAGGATCAGTTACATACTGCTCAAGAAATCCATCCCTGATGCACTCAATGAACTCGTCCTCAAGGCTGCTCTGCCCAATTTGATTTGTCCAGTTAATATGATAATTAAAATCCCCCATAATTATGGCTGTTCCCTTATTACATGCCCCGACTATCTCCTGATTAATACTTCTTCCAGCAGAGTTGCAACTATTAGGAGGCCTATATACTACGCCCACTAATGTTTTTTTTCCCTTATTATTCCTTATCTCCACCCAAACTGTTTCATTATCTTGATGCTTTGTCCCAATATCATTTCTCTGTATTACAGTGATTCCTTCCTTTATTAACATAGCCACCCCACCTCCCCTTCCTTCCTGCCTGTCCTTCCTGATTGTTAAATACCCTGGCATATTTAATTCCCAGTCGTTGTCACCCTGCAGCCATGTTTCTGTAATGGCCACAAGATCATACCCATACGTAGTTATTTGTGCCGTTAACTCGTCCATTTTATTACGAATGCTACGTGCATTCAGATAAAGAACTTTCAAATCTGTTTTGTGACGCTTAGTTCCTGCTTTTTCCTTTTTTAACACTTTACCTATTACTCCATACCTTCTGTCCCTTCCTGTTACGCTTTCCTCTCTCTCCCTGCTCAGGTTCCCAACCCCCTGCCACTTTAGTTTAAACCCTCCCCAACAGCACTAGCAAACACTCCTCCTAGGACAGCGGTCCCGGCCCTGCCCAGGTGCAGACCGTCCGGTTTGTACTGGTCCCACCTCCCCCAGAACCGTTTCCAGTGTCCCAGGAATTTGAATCCCTCCCCCTTGCACCATTCCTCTAGCCACGTATTCATTTGAAATATCCTCCTATTTCTACTCTGACTAGCACGTGGCACTGGCAGCAATCCTGAGATTACTACCTTTGAGGTCCTATTTTTTAATTTACCTCCTAACTCCCTATATTCTGCTTTTAGGACCTCATCCCCTTTTTTACCTATATCGTTGGTGCCTATGTGCACCACGACAGCTGGCTGTTCGCCCTCCCCCTCCAAAATGTTCTGTAGCCGCTCCGAGACATCCTTGCACCAGGGAGGCAACACACCATCCTGGAGTCTCGGTTGCGGCCGCAGAAACGCCTGTCTATTCCCCTTACAATTGAGTCCCCTATCACTATAGCTCTGCCACTCTTTTTCCTCCCAGCCTGTGCAGCAGAGCTACCCGTGGTGCCAGGAAGTTGGCTGCTGCTGCCTTCCCCTGATAAGTCATCCCCCCCAACAGCATCCAAAGTGGCATATCTGTTTGAGAGGGGGATGGCCACAGGGGACCCCTGCACTACCTGCCTGCATCTCTTACTCTTCCTGGTGGTCACCCATTCACTTCCTGCCTGTATACCCTTTACCTGCGGTGTGACCAACTCGCTAAACGTGCTATCCACGAGTTTCTCTGCATCGCGAATGCTCCACAGTGAGTCCACCCGCAGCTCCAGCTCCGAGATACGATCGGTCAGTAGCTGCAGGTGGTATGTTGGCCTTTATTACAAGAGGATTTGAGTACAGGAGTAAAGATGTCTTACTGCAATTATATAGGGCCTTGGTGAGACTGCACCTGGAGTATTGTGTACAATTTTGGTCACCTTACCTAAGAAAGGATATACTTGCCATAGAGGGAGTGCAACGAAGGTTCACCAGACTGATTCCTGGGATGGCGGGATTGTCGTATGAGGAGAGATTGAGTATACTAGGCCTGTATTCTCTAACGTTTAGAAGAATGAGAGGTGATCTCATTGAAACATACAAAATTCTTACAGGGCTCGACAGGGTAAAAGCAAGGAGGATGTTTCCCCTGGCTGCGGAGTCTAGAACCAGGGGTCACAGTCTCAGAATAAGGGGTTGGCCATTTAGGACTTAAATAAGGAGAAATTTCTTCACTCAGGGGGTGGTGAATCTTTGGAATTCTCTACCCCATAGGACTGTGGAGGCTCAGTCATTGAGTACATTCAAAACAGAGATCAATAGATTTCTAGATTTTAAAGGCATCAAGAGATTATGGGGATAGTAAGAGATTATGGGGATAGTGCAGGAAAATGACGTTGAGGTAGAAGATCAGCCATGATCTTATTGAATGGCGGAGCAGGCTCGAAGGGCCAGATGGCCTACTCCTGCTCCTATTTCTTATGTTCTTATGTTCTCATGTGGAACGGGTAGATTTTTGCGTGGGAAACCCGGAAGTGATGTGAGCGTGTCGGAATCTGCGATCCGAACTTAATTGAAGGCAATTATTTTTGCTTTTGGGTTTCGTGTCTCCAAGTTGCGCAATGCACTGCACACCCGCATGACACAATCTGAAGTCCTCTGATTAAGGGGCCAATGTAAAAATGGATTTTGGAGGAGAAAGGAGGAAATAAAGCTATGGATTCAAACAGCGCAAGGGCAATACCCAGGTTCACGGATGCTTCACTTGAAGTACTGCTGGGTGCAGTGAGAACCAGGAAGGAGCTATTTTACCCAAGCAATGGGAAGAAGAAACCTGGTTCTGCTCCCAAAAAGGCGTGGCTGGAGGTGGCTGATGAGGTGAGCAGCAGAAGCATAGTACCCCGGTTTTGGATGCAGTGCAGGAAGAGCTTCGATGAGGTCAGGAAAAGTGAGTACAGTTGCTGATTCACCTATATCCTGTGGTGTATAACAATCCCCCCCCCCTTCTCACTCTGTCTTGGTAAGCCTATTCCATCACATCATTCCTCACACCCGCTTAAGTTTCAGCAGCAACCATCCTTCACTTTCTACGCACTTCCTCATCTCCCCCTTCATCCACCCACCACTACCACTCACCCCAATCCTTATGCAATGTGATCCATATGTCCCCTAGTCACCCTCACCCAATGCACTGCATCCATCAGGTGAATACGTCACCTTCAATCACTCACAGGTCTGAACTTTCGTCCCTTGTAGGAGAAGAGAACGCAAAACACAAGGGAGAGTGCAAGGACTGGAGGTGGTCCTCCACAAATTGTCCAGGTGACACATGCAGAGAAGGAGGCCATGGAGAGAACAACAACAACAATTTGCATTTATATAGTGCCATTAATGTAGTAAAATGTCTCAAGGTGTTTCACAGGAGCGTTATCAAACAGAATTTGATACCAAGCCACATAAGCAGATATTGGGACAGGTGACCAAAAGCTTGGTCAAAGATGTAGGTTCTAACAAGCAACTTAAAGGAGGAGAGAGGGGTAGAGATGCGGAGAGGTTTAATGAGGGAGACAGTACTTGAGGAGAGGGAACTGTTAACAATATCAGCTAACATGGGGAAGGAAAGTTGGGTGGTCAGCAGTTTGGTGGGAATAGGGTCGAGAGAGCAGGCGGTGGATCTCATGATCAAGATGAGCTCGCACACTCTCCATAATAGCGGAGAGGATGCAGGAGTCCAACTCCAACACTAGTGGAATGATGGAGCTTCAAGCACGGCTCTCAAATGAGTCTGTGCAGGCCATGACCACGGCCATGCATACCTCGGAAGTCAGCATGTCCGACGCCTTAAACAGGATGACAGATACCTTATCCGTGGCCTTACAATGTATCACAGATGTGCACCAAGCTGCTGTTGAGCAGAATGGTGGAAGTGATGTGGCACTGTCCTGGGAGAGGAATGAAGGCAAAGGGGACATGGATGTGGGAACTCTACTCAAAGACTCCTGGCTTATATGGTGGTCCTTGGATTGCCACATGTGTGCAATCGATTGAGCCCTGCACCCATGGGAAACCAGCCAGAGAGGCGAAACCCACTGCCCGCTCATTCTGGCTATTGTCGTCGGGGAGAAGTTCACATAAGCAGATGCCTTGGCAAACAACCCATCCATCATCTGCCTTATACACTTATGTGCAAGTGACTGACGCACCCTGGAGATGTCATGTACTGGAAGGATCCAGAGGCAAAGAGATTGAGGACAGTGGTTACTTTCATTGCGACGGGCAATGCGTGGCTGCCAGGTCCAACATGGAGCAGCTCTTCCTTGAGGAGGCTGCAGATGTCTATGACCACCTACCAACTCAATCTGAGCCTGCGTAGGCACAGCTGCTCAGAGAGGTCCAGGAAGCTCAGCCTCTGCCTGTATACCCTCTCATGTGGGTAGTGCCTCCTGTGTCCTCGGACCCCTTGTTGCTCCCCTCTCTGCAGTTCTCCAGATTTTTGTTGCGCACCTCTCTCTTGTGCGCCTACAGATCCCAATACAGCATGAAGTGGCTGCTGTGGATGGTCATTTTCCTCCTCCTCAGATATACTGTCGAATATATTCGTTGCACCCCATCCTGATCTTGTCAGTTTGAAAGGCTTCAAAGTTTTGCTAAAGCTGTCTCAGCCCAAGAATTCCCAGTCTCAACCTAAGAACTCCCAGTCTCAACCCAAGAACTCCCAGTCTCAACCCAAGAACTCCCAGTCTCAACCCAAGAACTCTCAGTCTCAACCCAAGAACTCCCAGTCTCAACCCAAGAACTCCCAGTCTCAACTCAAGAATTCACAGTCTCAACCCAAGAATTCCCAGTCTCAACCCAAGAACTCCCAGTCTCAACCCAAGAACTCCCAGTCTCAACCCAAGAACTCTCAGTCTCAACCCAAGAACTCTCAGTCTCAACACAAGAACTCTCAGTCTCAACCCAAGAACTCTCAGTCTCAACCCAAGAACTCCCAGTCTCAACCCAAGAACTCCCAGTCTCAACCCAAGAACTCTCAGTCTCAACCCAAGAACTCCCAGTCTCAACCCAAGAACTCTCAGTCTCAATATAAGAACTCTCAGTCTCAATATAAGAACTCTCAGTCTCAATATAAGAACTCCCAGTCTCAACCCAAGAACTCCCAGTCTCAACCCAAGAACTCCCAGTCTCAACTCAAGAATTCCCAGTCTCAACCCAAGAACTCCCAGTCTCAACCCAAGAACTCTCAGTCTCAACCCAAGAACTCTCAGTCTCAACCCAAGAACTCCCAGTCTCAACCCAAGAACTCCCAGTCTCAACCCAAGAACTCCCAGTCTCAACCCAAGAACTCTCAGTCTCAACCCAAGAACTCTCAGTCTCAACCCAAAAACTCTCAGTCTCAACCCAAGAACTCCCAGTCTCAACCCAAGAACTCCCAGTCTCAACCCAAGAACTCCCAGTCTCAATATAAGAACTTTCAGTCAAATGTTGCCTGAGAGACTAGCTGCAATAACTGACCTTCTATTCAGATGGGGCAATCACAGGTTTAAAAACCCAAATTAACTGCAGTTGAACCTCACCTCCGTGAAACCTGTGCTGGAGACGTTAATTGGAATTAGTTTCAGAATCAATTTAAAAAAAACCTTCCTCAAGTATCTCAACGATGTTAATAGCCCCACTAACGATTCGCCCCCCCGGCAGTTATTGGGGAAGCGACATATGTGAATTGGCTGCACGCGCACATCTAAATGTGCCCACATTAAACCCGGAAGTGGACATGTTGGAGCCGGGTTGGGGTTGAGTTTGCAAGAACTAATATTTTCACCTCTCACCTGACTCCAACCATCCGTTCTTGGGGGTTAAAATCCCCCCCCCCCACCATATATCTGTGCTGGTGCTTGCCAGGGTTAGCTTGAGTGACATTGGCTCCTGCAAAGTGCTGGTGAAAGAGAGGATAGAGGTCTCTCCGTGTGGGCACCTGGAGGATCAAAAGAGTAAAGTTATTTTGTAATATTTTCAGGATGTCAGCCCTTCAAACATAGCTTACATGCTAAGATATTTTGTGTTGTGCTGCTATAGTGCAGCATACGTGAATAAGTGGGTAAGAGGATGAAGAATAAAATGCAAAGGATTGATGAGCTTTGAGGAGGCTTTCTCCGACTCTTCTCTTCCCTTCCTCGACTTCTCTGTCTCCATTTCTGGGAATAGGCTGTCAATCAATGTCTATTATAAGCCCACCGACTCCCACAGCTACCTTGATTACACTTCCTCCCACCCCATTTCCTGTAAGGACTCTATTCCCTACTCCCAGTTTCCCCATCTTCGCCGCATCTGTTCTAACAATGCCACCTTCCACACCAGTGCTTCTGATATGTCTTCCTTTTTCCTCAACCGAGGATTCCCCTCCATTGTAGTTGACAGGGCCCTCGACTTATCTGTCTTATTTCCCGCACTTCTGCCCTCACCCCTTCCCTCCCCTCTCAGAAACATGATAGGGTCCCCCTTGTCCTCACCTTCCACCCCACCAGCCTCCACTTTCAATGTATCATCCTTTGCCATTTCCGCCACCTCCAGCGCGATCCCACCATCAAACACATCTTCCCCTCCCCTCCCCTTTCAGCATTCTGAAGGGACTGCTCCCTCCGCGACACCCTAGTCCACTCTTCCAACACCCACGCTCCTCCCCAAGGCACCTTGCCGTGTGAGTACAGGAGATGCAACACCTGCCCCTTCACCTCCTCCGTTCCCACCATCCAGGGCCCCAAACACTCGTTCCAGGTGAAACAGCAGTTTACTTATACTTCTTTCAATTTAGTATATTGTATTCGCTGCTCAAAATGCGGTCTCCACACATTGGGGAGGTCAAACGCAGATTGGGTGATCGCTTTGCTGAACACCTCTGCTCAGTTCACAGGCATGACCTTGACTGCTGCTCGCTTGCCATTTTAATTCCCCTTCCCACTCCCACTCTGACCTCTCTGTCCTCAGCCTCTTACACTGTTCCAATGATGCCCAACGTAAGCTCGAGGAACAGCACCTCATCTTTCGTTTAGGCACTTTACAACCTTCCAGACTCAACATTGATTTCAGTAACTTCAGATCATAACCATTGCTCCTATTTTTTTGGACAATTGCTGGTAATGGTTCTGCTGTTGCCATTTACAGCTAATCTAGACCAATCTTTTGTTTCTTAACTTGTCCCATTACCACCCTCCCTACCTTGCGCCATCATCCCTATCACAGACCTTCCCTTTTGTCCTAGCCTCCCCTCCCCTCCATCCCCCTCTTTCATTGGCTCTGTACTTGCTTAAAACTCTTTAACATCTTCCAGTTCTGCGAAAGGTCTTTGACCTGAAATGGTAACTCTATTTCTTTCTTCACAGATGCTGCCTCATTTGCTGAGTTTTTCCAACATTTTCTGTTTTTATTTCCTGAAAACCTATTCCTCATTTGCCGCAATATTCTGTGCAAATATGATACTGTATTCATGTGCCATGCCACTTCCACAAGGCATTGCACGTATTGGTGAGGAATGGAGGCTGCCCTGAGCAGCCGCCATCTCATGGAGCAAGACCTCCTGTAAAAGGAGCCATGCTGTTCCTTACCCATCTTCCTGCCATGATAGATAATTGCAGGAGAAAATTGGTGGCACATCACAATGCAGGACAGTTTTAACACATCCTGCTCATTGGCACACGTGTGCTTCTGTGTAGGGATAGTTGTGTAATGTTTAAATGACCTGACCTTGAGAACTGGTGCAAGAACAAATCTCTATACTAATGCCATGCAACATGCCTAAACTACAGCAGGATTGCAGAACTGGTCAAGTTTCCGCTTTGCATGGTTCCTTAGCCAACAGGATTTATTTCTAGAGGGAAATCACAAATAAGGAAGAACACGCATTTATACACAGTAACACCTCAGGATGTTTCAAAGTGGCTTATAATCAATGGAGAACTTTTGAAGTAATTGTTTGGACCGTTGTTATGTGGACAAACATAGCAGCCAATTTGCACACAGCAAGGTCCCACAAACAACACATGAAGGAATGACCAGATAATCAGTTTTTGTTGTTATTTTTTCAGGGAGAAACTCCTTGCTCTTTGTTGAATAGTACTGTGGGATCTTTAACATCCATCTGAGCTTGCTTCTCATCTAAAGAACAACATCTCCAACAATGCAGCATTGCCTCAGTATTTCACTGAGTGTCAGTCCAAACAAGTCCGCAATGGAGTTTGAACCCACAACCTTCTGACTCAAAGGCATGGTGTGCTATCAACTGAACCAAGCTGATAAACACATAAAATGAAAATGCTGGAAAAGCACAGCAGGTCAGTCAACATTTGAAGGCGAAAAATAGGTTAATGTTTCAGTGTAACTCTTCATCAGAAGTCTTGGAATTCTGTAGGGATACATCTACTTTGAAGTAGTCGTGAATCATTCTACCCTCTAATGCACAGACTTAAAGCAGTGACATGGGTCTCTGTTTATTATCCAATGTGTTAGAGAAGGCCAGCTACCTTCTTTTTTTTGAATCTTTTGTTCACATTTCACAGGCTGTGTGTGTTTCCTCAGATCTGGCACAACATGCACTGCTTGAGGCAGGACTTGCGGGGGTGAATGTTGTCTGCTCTCCAGATATCTTTAGTGCTGTGAAACACCTGAGAACTTTTTTTTTAACAACAGGAAACTGGGAGGATTTGTATAAAACCCCACATTGTTAGCAGAAGTTTGATCCTGCATTACAGGCTTCATCAATTAAGCTTTTAGGAAAAGAATGACCTTGCGATCTCTCGCTTATTACTGACACATGGCTGTAATTATCATCCATTTCCTACGTGATAATGTGCTCCCTATTTGGAATGTACAAAGGTTATAAAGGTATTTTAAGTCATACTATTTCTAAATTCTGTTCAAAACATCACAGACTAAATTTTCTAGGCCCAGCCTGGACAGCAGTATCAGCTCATCCTAGCTCGTACTAGATCTCTTCTTTTGCAGCTGGTCCCTGTTGTAGTATAGGCTTTGGTCTAACATTGTATAGTAATATTCTGAAAATACTACCTGCAACATGAATTTAAAACTATTCCAATAAAGTTCAAAACCTTTTTGAGATCGGCCTCAAAGAGCAAAATTAAATATGTTTGTAAGAAAAATGGAAAATCGATCTCCGTGACTAGTGGTTGGTGATGCAAGCTTAAATTTTCTGAATACACCCCGGTTGCCTGTTGCCAAGGCATATTAAAAATTGCAGGCATGATTTTCTGATATGCGCTGGTGTGCTAGGGTAATGATCCCCACTGCCACTGTGTATTCAGAAAATGATCCTAGTGGTGTAAGTTTTAAACACTGCGGGCTTTGAAATTCCTGGGAAGGCCTTTGAGAGTGGAACCTCTGCCTGACTGCTACCAATGTTTTTGACCCTGTCCGATATTCTGGGCTCAGGAACATTTAAATGTTCCTGCACAGTATCTGGTACAGCTGGGATGTCTGGCCAAGCAGGGGGTAGGAATTTCACCGTGGCTCCTGGTCTCAGCATTAGTGGGCCTGTGGCCCTGGCCCTGGAAAGCACAGAAAACATCTTAAATTGGTTTCTTCTGATAGTTTCGGCAAAGGAATTGATTCCTCTGTCATCGACTGTGTAACTGAAACCGGCCTTTGAATTTTTAAATAAGCTCACCGCCCCCCCCACTCACCCACCACCACTGCAGGTCCTTGCAATGTTAGTCAGGAGCTTATAGATGTCCCTGGCTTTCAGTGTTGCTAAGGGTGTAAATGAAGGTCAGGGGTCCACACCAAATTCTGACCTCCCCCAAGAATTTTGGGCCTGGGTGTATAATACTTATGGCTCTTTTACAATGCTGTCATTGACAGAGCTCTAACTTCAGAGTTGGTGTTATAACATAGAGGCAGTGGTTATGTTCAGACACCCCTCTCCCCAAAGGAGGTGATTTGTTTTTTCTGATGCCTCCAGAGGCAGCAGTTTTATTGGTGGCAAATATAATTGCTGTCTCTGGAGGCAGAGGCTACCCTTTTTTTTCTATCTACTGGTGAAGGCTCAATGGCCAGTAATGTAAAGCATAGTTCATTATTCTGGTGAAGAATCCAAGATGAGAAATACAAAGAGGCTATTCCACAGCAGCCAGGAGCCTGAGATATCACAGAACAGCTTCTACTCAAAGTGATACTACAATAAAAAGAAAGCCTTTAAACCCTGGAAATTTAAAATAAAAGCAAGCTGTAACCACTGCAAACTGATTTTAACACAATACAATGTGCAAAAGAAAAAAAAGCTCTTTAGTTATTTGCTACTGATTTGACTGAATTTTATTATGTTCATAAATGGATTGAACCTAATCTAAAGAAATTCATGATAAAGGAAATTGTTATTACTAATACCAGTATCTTCACAATATAAGTTGCCAGTTTTGGTATAGCCATTTTTGCTGATATTCATTCCTTACATACTACCTTCCCAAGCCTGGTGAGACAATTAGCATTGCCATCTAATGCTAGGTCCAAAGTCAGAGAGGGGGTGGGAGATGGCTAGTGATTGGGATCATCGCCTGAGTTCCATTATTTGTTTTGCTACTGATAAAAATTCTTTCAAAATTTTCAACTTCACATTTAAAGACACAGAATTAGAATAAATGCGCCAACTCCAGTCCATTTATTCCACTGCTATGTCTTATAATATTTTAAAAATCCTACTGTTGAGGGCTGGTTTTATGATGTATCTTACTGGCAGGACTGGAAATCATATCAAACAAAGTCAGGCTAGTAGGCCTTAGGCACCCGGAAATGCACAGCCTGCCTTTTTTAATTTGGGCCACACCAATAGCGATAGAGGCTCTCACTAACAAAAGCCTCATTAATCATAGAATCATAGAATGATACAGCACAGAAGGAGGCCATTCGGCCCATCATGCCTGTGTTGGCTCTTTGAAAGAGCTATCCAATTAGTCCCATTTCCCTGCCCTTTCTCCAAAGCCCTGCAAATTTTTCCTTCAAGTATTTATCCAATTCCCTTTTGAAAGTTATTATTGAATCTGCTTCCACCACCCTTTCAGGCAGTACATTCCAGATCATAACAATTCACTGCGTAAAAAAAAAGTCTCCTCATCTTGCCTCTGATTCTTTTGCCAATTATTTTATCTGTGTCCTCTGGTTACCTACCCTTCTGCCACTGGAAACAGTTTTTCCTTATTAACTCTATCAAAATCATTCATGATTTTGAACACCTGTATTAAATCTTCCCGTAACCTTCTCTACTCCAAGGAGATCAACCCCAGATTCTCCTGTCTCTTCACATAACTGAAGTCCCGCATCCCTGGTACCATTCTAATAAATCTCCTCTGCACCCTCTCTCTTTAAGGCCTTGGCATCTTACCTAAAACGTGGTGCCCAGAATTGCACACGATAGTCCAGCTGGGGCCTAACCAGTGATTTATAAAGGTTTAGCATAACTTCCTTGCTTTTATACTCTATGCCTCTATTTATAAAGCCAAGGATCCCGTAAGCTTTTTTATTAGCCTTCTCAACTTGTCCTGCCACCTTTAAAGATTTGTGTATGTACACCTTCAGGCCTCTCTGTTCCTGCACCCCCTTTAAAATTGCATCATTTAGTTTATATTGCGTTTTCTCATTCTTCCTACCAAAATGCATCACTTTACACTCTTCCATGTTAATTTGCATCTGCCACGTGTCTGCCCATTTATATCCTCCTGAAGTCTGTTCCTATCATCTTCACTGATTACTACATTTTCTTGTAATCTGAGAACTTTGAAATTATGCCCTGTATACCTAAGTCCAGGTCATTAATATATATCAAAAAAAGCAATGGTCCTTACATCGACCCCTGGGGGACATCACTGTATACCTCCTTTCAGTCTGAAAAACAACCGTTCACTACTACTCTCTGCTTTCTATCTCTTAGCCAAATTTGTATCCATGCTGCCACTGCCTCTTTAATCCCATAGGCTTCCATTTTGCTAACAAGTCTATTATGTGGTACTTTATCAAACGCCTTTTGAAAGTCCATATACACAATATCAACTTCCTTTATCAACCCGCTCCGTTACTTTATCAAAGAAGATTAAACCTTCAGAAGATATTTTAATTAATTAAAATTGGCTCCTGGCATGCGTTACTGATGTTTGCTTGAGAAATGTGCAAAATTACTTCTATGCCCATATAAAATGTATGCATCTGACAAATCGTGTGCCTTTGGTAATTAAAGGTAAATTCTGCATTCATCCATTCCCAGGAGGGAGGTGTGCTCAAAATAGTGCATGTTAGAAAATTGGGGCTACAATGTTGTTGCATTCTCTCTGAGCTGTACTCTCTTTGAGAGCAGCCTCCCCACTGGGCGCACAGAACCCCTGAATTAGTTTCTTAAAGATGTGGGGGCAGATTTCTGGTTCCTGTGCCTAGAGCTATTGAATTGCTTGGACCTGAACAAATACAGGAAAATAGGACAGGGAGGATTGCATGCCGGTAAGGGAGTCTATCCAATCTTCTGTCACCTATTTAGGTAGATATAGAAGATCTCATGGCACCATTCAAAGAAGAGCATGGAGCTCTCCTGGTGTTTTGGCCAACATTCATCCCTCAACCAACACCACCAAAGCAGATTAACTGGTTATTCATTTATTTTGCCGCTTACGGGACCTTACTAGGCACAAAATGGCTGCCACATTTGCCTACAAAGCAACAGTGACTACATTTCAAAAGAGCTCCATTGGCTGTGAAGCATTTTGGGAAGTCCCAAGGATGTAAAAGACATTTTTCTCTTTCTTCTTTGCAACCATGGACCTGGAGTTGGGTTCTGCGCTGTTCTATCACTTGTCCACAGATTCAGTTTTGTGCCTCCACAATGGGGTTCATTTTATTTCATTTTTGCTTGGCACTTCTTCTCCCACCCCTTCAGCCTCCACAAAGTTGGTTGAGATGCATTTTGGGCCTTTCTAAAGGGTTTAAGAATTTTGCCCTCAACGCCGCCACATACCTTGTGGCTTTATTCCTTTAAATTTAGATATGGTGTGATTTTCTGGTTCGGTCTTCCCTTACCAAATTAGATTAGCTCCCTGCTCAGGGTTTGAACTGCACAGGTAGATCAGAATAATTATGCAAATAAGTTGATGGGAGAAAATTGCAGGCTGTCAGCTTGTTGCATTTTTGGCTAGTTTTGCACTAGGATCTACATTTGGCTGGGAAGGGAAAATCTACCCTTTGCTTGTCTGTTTTCCATTTAAAAAATTTCCAGAAGCCCGCTCAAAAACCAAATTGACCAATGTAAAACTGGAGAGGGGGGGTAACCCTATAAACAGTATCATGGCCTGGCACGATCTAGCCAGCGAATGTTGTGACCCGAGTACTAGTGCCTGGAAAGCAAACAAGTTTTTTCAGTCTACTTGGGCAATTTCAAGGTTCAAATATTAGTACCATCGTCCAGATACTGAGGAAAATCAAGTCATACTGGAGCAGGAGAAATTTTATTTAGAAAGTTTGACGTAAGTATGTTGTATTTGATTTTACATGCATAAATATCTTCAAGTTCCAAATACAAAAACATATGTTCCTGCAGTACAATCATTTCTGAAACGATAACCAAAAGCTGGCATGCGCATACATTCCTATTAAATGCCAGAATAGAGTACATGATATTGCACTGATGTCAGTTGTTGATTATAATGCTGCTGTATTATTTTACCATTTAAGATAATAATCTGGTTCTGATCATAGAATTCCAAATGTTGTGTTCTATTATTCACTTCTATATAATTTTTTATTTTTATGTCATGCTTGTAGCTGTTTAATGTTATAATCTTCTTAAAGGCTAAAGTACCTCACTAACCACAAGTAACCTGATTTTAATCTGTAAATATACCTAAAGATTTTCACACCTGGTAGTGGGAGTTGCTCTGTCATTAGCTCTGTGAACACATTAGAATGTGATTAATAGTGTGTTAATCCTTTAATCCCATCAAACCAACTTCACAGCACTTCTGCAATTCGCTTATAATCCCACCCCCCACCATCACATATAGTACATCTGTTCTTATTGTTCTGTGATTTTTCTTTACTTCATTTGAATCCTGTTTCGGTCCTTTTTCAATTATGTTTCAGCAGCCTGCTCAATGTCATACGTTTGGCTGGCAAACAGCATATGATAATAAGAAAGATCCACTGTATAATATTTGTACTTCACACATTTTTAATTGCAATATGTACAAATTGGTGTCAGTTTATCAGCAACAGAAACCCCAGCTGGAGGCTGCTTAGATCTAAGGTAACTGAAACCTTATACTGACCTGAACCCCATTCCTAAGCACAAGTCAGTGATTAGTTAGCAAATTTGTCACCTTATAAGTTTCAAAGCCTATGAGTTTTAGTCATGCAGTCTGGAAGGTCAGAAATTTCTGGAACAAACAATACAACAATATGCCAACATTTCTTTTTAGTGTTAATGTTAAATTGCACACGGGGCTGTCATGGCTTGTACTCACATCAAAAGGCCTTTTGAAGACAATTCTTGACCCAATTTTATTAGATGCTCAGCATGCCATATTCATATTCATTGTAATATGTTTAAGTTGCAAAAATGGCTTAGATAAATAAATCACTGAGTAACCTTGGGCTTATTAACTCACGTGTTATATCCCAAATTTATAAAGTTGTTTGACATTCAATGGTAACTTTCATGAATCTGCATTTCTGGTACAGAGCTCTGCCCACCAGGAGTGCATAGGATTTTCCATCCAATAGTGACCCCTCCAGCATACCTCTTCAGTGTCAGCAGCAAACACTCTCTGGTCAAATATAGCAAGTGGAAATGCAGAGCAAAGCACCCTTGCCCCTGCTCTCCCCCCCAAAAAAAAATATCATTTCAAATAAGGATGAGCTATGACCATGAATATTTTTCCTATTTATGTACCATAATATGAGAAAGGCTAACCTGACAAAAGCATCAGAAGAGCACCTCCCAGTGATATTTCCATTCTCCATAGTATTTCAGTGGAACTCTTGATTTGAGATTGCTAATTTAAAGGTGCACCATATTCACGAAAATGTATTTGCCAAAATGCTTTTTGCTTATTTGCAAACACAAAATGCAACAATATAAGTTGTGTCAAGCAGCATCATCACGTTACTTCAGTGATAGCATCACAACAAAAATGACATGTCTTATTGGCTCTTTTCCTTCCCCAGATAAAAATAGGTCTTCCAAACATTTGAGAGAGATTGAAGGAAGTCAGTTGACAGAATAATAGGAATAAAAGGGATAGTGTGATAGGGAAAAGAAACAGGGGAATGATCCACAGAAGACATGATGCACTGGTAGAAGAGGTGTCAGAGATTGGATGGAAAGGCTGGAGCAGTAGGAGAGAGATGCTTGAATGACAACGTTTATCTTCTGGCATGTAATGTCTGTGATTAATGCTGTTGAGTGACAGGGGCAGAATTTTCCCATGCTTGAGAAGTACAAATTCAATGGCATTAAAAATTCACAGAAAGGATTTCTACCCTCCCCCTCACTGAAATAAAATGGAAAGGGAGAAAACCAAAATCAAAATAAAACACGGTTACCATAGTGAAAACAAAATGGAACACAATTTGAAACATCTACAATTAAACTCGAGAACGTGCCCTCCATCGCAACTAACAGCACTGGCCTGGTTTGGAGCAAAGACATGATGTAGTAGAGTTCATTGCAAGATAGACTTCGATTACACGTGAATGTTTGAACTATTAAAAGTGTTAGTGTTCAAGTGCTTGTTCATCAGTGTGAAAAGTGCCTAGGCTGTTCTCGGAGACATGTTGAGGGACAGGCATCCGGTAACTAGTAATTATAACCAAGGAGCAATTATCAGCAATTATAAACACATAGCAATTACATGTAGCAATTATCTTATCACCAAAAATGCTGTGGCATCCCTATTACTGATTTTTTTCGTTGCATTTGTGTTTGCAGCTTGTACGGTAACAACAGAGTTTAACCACACACTAAATTTAGCAGCTGTGTTTAACACTATATTCACAGGCAGGCTCATATGTGATTGGGGTTTTCTTTGTAGTCCCGGATATGGAGTGTGGCTTTAGGCTTACGTGTCTGACATGAACTGTGTCATTTTATTTTAAAATATGTCTGTGAACACTTCCTATCCAGTGCGCTTATTAAAAAAACAAATGCCTTCGTCAGATTAACCTTTCTCGTATTATGGTGCACGCACAGGAAATGTATTCATGGTCGTAACTTAACAAATACGTTTTTATTTGTGGATGGCCTAGTGATGCAGTGGGCTGAAGCGCTAAAACACTGCACCGCAGAATGGTCAGACACAGCTTTATAGTTTTACCTGGGCCTTCAGGGACAAAGAACAAAGACCAGTTATTATCCTCTGAGTGAAACAGATTCAATCATGGCTACCAGCAGCTGGATCCAGAGCAGCATTGACAGAGTCTTGGTATCAGCTTCTGGATAGGGCATTGACAGAGACCTGCTGGTATCAGCTTCTGGATTAGGCATTGGTGCATTGTCCCAGAAGCAAGGGATAAAAAAGAACTAAGTGTGCTACATTTCAGTTGTTTCTTTCTCTGTTGAATTAATGGCAAAAGTTCAACCTCCAATTTACATTTGATTATTTTCAATGTTTAAAATGATTTTCACTTTGAAATGAGAAAGTGATCACACTACACAAATTTATATTTTTTTTCCTGAAAAATTTGGTTGCTTGCAACACCCAAGTTGAGCTGCCCCTCTCACATTATTGCAGCAGTTTATTTTGAAAAACAAAACTAAGTATTAATTCAGACTTTTTTTCTTTTACAGAGGAACTCTGTCTTCATGAAAAAAAAGATTTTGGTAAATCTGTTTTAGTTTAGGGAGAGATAAAAGCCAAAGAGTCATGTGCCATTCTCAATGCAATGAGGACATGCATGAGTGATGCAAAGACGCGTAATGGTAAACAAATGTGAAAAGCCTAGCCCTATTAACAAAATTATGCAAATATATACTTGTTCATTTTATGTTTGAAATGTATCAATGTGAGAATCATCCAAAGTCGCTGAGAACTGAATTTTAAAAAAAATGTTGCATCACTTCTTTATTGAACAGAGAAAATAATTCAAAAAATTGAAATTAATCACATTTTAGAATATAAAATGGATGTTGAATTTTAACCATTGAAAAGGACAATTGAATTCAATATTAGGATATTTTAATAATATATTTTCATACTGCTTTCTGTTTTTAACAAAATTTATTCAATAACTGAATATAAAAAAGTGAGCTCTGTTCTTTGCTTTGCAAGTTGCACTGCAGCACGCACCATGAAACTTATGAGTGGTCACCTAGTCATGCATGTAGGGCCCTCGTCTAGTAATTTGAAAGGCTTTGTCTAATCTGATGATCTTTAAGCATTGATACTTATCACCAAATACCAATCTATATTTAAAAGTAGCGGCCCTTAAGACAGCTTGCAAAATGGAGGTAAAAAGAAGAAAAAGTGTACTCATTCATGGTATTTCTAAATTTATAATATTGCATTTCCCACTCTAATTCGTTCTTTCCCAGGATCTCAAAACTGTGGAACTCTTAACCTCCCTGAGTTTGGCCTTCCCCGCACAGTCTACAGGCTTTAAGAAACCAAGCATTGTGCCATCCAACCAATGCTTCTTGATTTACTTCCTTTTCTTATCTCTTTCCCTTTTCAATGTTGATGGTGTCCTGCAATGTGAGCCTTAGCCCTTTACCTAGGTTTCTCACTAAACTGAATAATAAGCAGTTTCAGCTCTGGGCAGATGGTACAAAATTGGCCTCCCAATTTGGAGCTTCCCCTCCCTGGCCGTGCATATTGGCAATTCGGGTGCAGAGGTCAGCAGGCCCTGCAGGACTTTCCATCCATTAAAATGAAAAGATGGAAAATTCTGTGGTGTTCACAGTTCTGCCCTGAGAGTGTAACTTGTAAAGTTTCTCCAATGTAGTGAAAATACTGTTGTATACCAAAGACGATTGTATCCTTCTATTCTGCATCTGCTATAACCTTCCTGTAATTTGAAGACACGGGTAATTTTCATTTTGGGCGCAGGCGGAGAGCTGGCGATTGAGGATCGGCTGCCTGTTATGCACCCTGTCCGATTTTTCTTTCCATTGGGCTCAGTGGGGATAATTTTCACTTTCGGTGCGGGCTGTAAATTGACTTCAACGGAAAATAAAATTGGACGGGGTGTATATAATGGGCGACCAATCTGCAAACACCAGTTTTCTGTCTGCACCCAAACTGAAAATTATCCCCCTGTTGTAAGCAATGAAATCAAAATGTTCATTTTTTGAAAAAAGATCCTAACTGCCTGAGTCTTATTAATAAGATAGAACAGACATTCTTTCAGTGCAGATTTCATCTCTGTTAACTCTATAAATTCTAAATTTCTTTTCACTTTGCAAAACACATATCATTTTTCATCCTCTGACCCTGAAGAAAACTGACCTTGAATGAGTTTTCAGACCTTACTTTAAAATCCTCTAATGGGGGAACTGTTTCTATTGTTCTGGGAATGTGTACTGGTGATTATTTTATGTGGCAGTTTATGAGAGATTTATTTTTTAATTTTTTAAATTTGTAAGTTATTTTACATTTTCCATGTTTTTACTATACTACACAAAGTCCCAGCCAAGAGGACGGGAAGATTATTTGTTCAAGTAACGTTTAGGGAGGATGGCTAGGGGAAGTGATCAAAGGCATTGTTCAAAAAGTAGGTTTTGATGAGGCTTTTGAAAGTGGAGTGAGATATGACTTGAGAGAAGGCATTAAGAAGAGAGTTCCAGAGTTCATGGATAGAATGACTGAAGGCTCTGTCACCAAGGGGGAGATACACAGAAGGTCCGATTCAGAAAAGCAGAGGGAGCGAGTTGGGACATAGGCTGGAAGAGGACGGTAGGACAAAACCATGGAAGAATTTATCGACAAGGACAAGGATTTTGAAATTTATGAGGTGGGGGATAAAGAGCAGGTTGGTGGGGACTGGGGCCAAGTCTGGACATGTTGGAGTTTGTGTAGGGTGGAGCTAAGAGAGTGTTAGAAAGGTTGAGCCTGGAAATGATGAATGCATGGATGAAGGTTTCGGTGGAGGTGGGGGGCAAGTGCGGCCGAAGGTGGATAATATTGCAAATTATATTGTAGGCAGCCTTGCTGGACTGAAATGAAAATGAAAAAAATGCTTCCTGACTGGGATGCAACCACTGCGCCCTAGACCTGTCAAGCCTGACTTATCTTCACTGTTTTCTCATTTGTGAAAAAACCTAACCTTTTTCTTTGAGTTTTGCAATAGAAACATAACCTGGCTCTAATCAATTCAGTGAGTTTACCTCACTGTTTGTTTGTAAAAAATCTCACTGTATCCAATGGCATGACCTTGGCAATGCTGGGACCACTGGGAAGGTCTGCTGGAGAGGATAATCATATTTTGGATGAATAAAAACATATTTTACCTTTGAGTACCAGTTGTTACGCCAAAGTAATAGAGGTGCAAGGAAAACGAGGCACAAGGAAAGCTGTGGATCTGTCACATGTTAAAAATAACAAAGAACAAGCTAACATGCTAAACACTTCCCTTACCATAAGCCGTAACCAAATGTCAAACAGTAGATTGCAGCCACAAAGTGCCTTTTTCAGGGATTAAGGCCCTGTAATCAGAAAGCCTTGCAGCCCATGCTAATTTTACAGATCAAGCCCCTTCCTTTATAAATAAGATAAATCAAGGAAATTACCCATACTTTAAAATTATACGGTTCCATTGCTATAAAATTCACGAGAAATAGTTCTTTCTGATACTCATTAAAAAACAGTACTGACTGTCCTGGAGAATTAAAGTTTTTCTTTTTAAATGCTTGAAAATGTGGCACTTCTAGGTCAGGTATTGTGCAGATTAACAACAATGAACACAACTGCAGCCCTGCAGGACGAGTCCCCTGCTGCACCAGCATGATACTTCCATTCTCATCACTTGGAATTCTTAGTCTGTCAAAGCCAGAACTGCTGGGTTCAGTGCTGGATTCAAATAGCTTTACAGTGTTGACTTACGATCGCTCTATCTCAGTATCGCTATAACTCAATAAGAATATGTGGGGGGGGGGGGGGGGGAAGAAAAGAACAAAGAATTTCACTGGATCCTGCAATACAGGCTCATCATCAACCATTCCTGGACTGTACTTGAAGCCAGCTGTTTCTATACAAAGAAAACTGACCGAAGGCAATGTTTTAACCAGTTGTTCTACTAAATTTCATTTAACTCTTTGAACTCGTCACTAAATGGCTTTCTGGTGAAAGACTCCTAATGAGGGCAAAGGGTTAATATCTATAACAGCAAAATCTTTTGTGTGGTAATGAAGTTGTTCTGAATTCCTCTGTGAATCTCTTTAACAGCCTGGCTCACAAAGACGTTTTCCTAATACATTACATAATCATGTACTTATTACAAAATAATAAATGTTCCTTACTTTGCGAATTAATCACATTGAATACAGTCAAATTCCTCCCATGAGACAGAACATTAGGCTGAACAAATAAGTAAGCACCAGTAATCACAGTCACTAGTAGTTTATTGAAATATTCACATTTAGTTGAAATCATTCCTGTACTGACAAAATGGGGCTCCAGAGTGATTTGATTATTGAAATGGCATCAGGGGAATTCAGACAAATGATGAAAGCTAGAGTACATTCAGACCTTTCTTTTCCTTCTCTTCATCCAGGTCACACAGCATTCGGCTCCCTCCTTAAGCCAGGAGGGCAGACAATACAGGCTGCAAACTTTTCCGTGACCTCCATCAATACCGATCCTTTGTTAACTGAATAAATGAGCTGATCCATGTGCACCCCCCCCCCCCCCCCCCCACCCAACACCCTGAGATGGAACATCTCTCTTCCACCTGGTGCTCTATCTATAACTTGTGGAAAGTAGGACCTACAGTATCATAAATAACAATATGGTAGATCCTATGTTAGCCATTCAAAGCACTTTCAGATCCTACTTCATAAATTCCATACGTCATCCGATCCTACATCATAAAGCATTTTCAAATGGCAACAGAAGTGAAAACACAATACTGTAATAACCTGAAAAATCATCAAAAAGAAAATGATCAAACTTATATTTATTATAAACTAAAATGGATACCTCTCAGTCACTTTAAGGCAGTAATCCAACCTCACAATTCAGATGATAAATGTAGACCTTTCAAGCTTTGCTTTATGATTAATTGTTTGATATCTATAATTTACATTGCTGAGATAGAGAGATTTCAGTAGCAGCCAACCCCGAGACTTGAAAGTATAGCCACTTGGTAATCCCAGAAATTTAGAGCATGCACTCATTTTAATATTATAAGGCTGAAAATTACTATTAGCGATGCTAGCAGACAAACTCTTAACTTATTCATGTGACATTCTTCTGGCCACTATTTTGATAGACGGATTCATAGAATCATAGAAAGTTATGGCACAGAAGAAGGCCATTCGGCCCATCGTGTCCGTGCCGGCTGAGAAAGAGCTATCCAGCTTAATCCCACTTTCCAACACTTGGTCCAAAGCCCTGTAGGTTACTGCACTCCAAGTACTTTTTAAATGAGTTGAGGTATTCTGTCTCCACCACCCTTTCAGGCAGTGTGTTCCAGACCCCCACCACCCTCGGGTGAAAAAATTTCTCCTCAGCTCCCTTCTAATCCTTCTACCAATTACTTTAAATCTATGCTCCCTGGTCACTGACCCCTCTGCTAAGGGAAATAGGTCCTCCCTATCCATTCTATCTAGTCCTGTCATAATTTTATATACCTCTATTAAATCTCTCCTCAGCTTCCTTTGTTCCATAGAAAACAAAGCCTATCCAATGTTTTCTCATAGCTAAAATTCTCCAGCCCTGGCAACAGGTCAGGTAAATCTCCTCTGTACCCTCTCTAGTGCAATTACATCTTTCCTGTAATGTGGTGACCAGAACTGTACGCAGTACTCAAGCTGTGGCCTAACTAATGTTTTATTTGTTCTTGCACAACTTCCCTGCTCTTATATTCTATGCCTCGGCAAATAAAGGAAAGTATCCCGTATGCCTTTTTAACCACCTATTCTACCTGGCCTGCTACCTTCAGGGATCTGTGGACATGCACTCCAAGGTCCCTTTGTTCCTCCACACCTCTCAGTATCCTTCCATTTATTGTGTACTCCCTTGCCTTGTTTGCCCTCCCCAAAGGAATTACTTCACACTTCTCTGGATTGAATTCCATTTGCCACTTTTCTGTCCCCCTGACCAGTCCATTGATATCTTCCTGCAATCTACAGCTTTCCTCCTCACTATCAACCACACGGCCAATTTTTGTATCACTTGCAAACTTCTTGATCAAGACCCCCACATTCAAGTCCAAATCATTAATATATACCACAAAAAGCAAGGGACCTAGTACTGAGCTTTGAGGGACCCCACTGGAAACAGCCTTCCAGTCACAAAAATAACTGTCAACCCTTTGCTTCCTGCCACTGAGCAAATTTTGGATCCAACTAACCACTTTCCCTTGGATCCCACGGGCTTTTACTTTATTGACCAGTCTGCCATGTGGGACCTTGTTAAAAGCCTTGCTAAAATCCATGTACACTACATCAAATGCGTTACCCTCATCGACCCTCCTTGTTACCTGTTCAAAAAATTCAATCAAATTAGTCGGACACGAAAAACTTCCTTTAACAAATTCATGCTGACTGTCCTTGATTAACCCTTGCCTTTGTAAATGACAATTTATCCCATTTAAAATAAGTTTTTGTTACCAATTACTGTTGCCAACAGTAATTTCTAGCCTCTAGAATTTTCAGGAACAAAGATTATAATATTGACAAGACTGATGTAGAAGCACCACCAAAATAATTCTTGTAGTAGGTACATTTTCTCCTATAGGGGGTGCTATTGTCAGTTTTAATGATTCAGGCAAAGAATTGTGCTACAATCAGTGCTGGACGGTTTTAACATTGATTAACAAACCCTCATGTAAACATCAAAGTAGTGGTGAATTAGCAAAAATTCAACAAATATGGGAACATTTTGAGCACTAAATGCTGCGATTTACTGAATTATTGAAGTTTTACATGCATGAGTGCCTAATGATTTCTTTAAAATAGAAGAGCAGAGAAAGTGGAAGAGAATTATAAATATTCTCCTGCAGCTGGTCAGCAGGAAAAAGTTACTCTTATAGCCTCCAAGTTAATGGAATTTGTTCGATTAGATTACTGCTTTATAATTCATTGTTAGATACCCATAATGTTCGATGATACTGCTGAGATAGAAAGATTTCAGTAATAGACAAACCGAGACTGGAAGATATAACCACTTGCTACTCCCGGGCCACCTTTATTCTCACCAAGATCATATGAGATTTCTAAATGATTGTTTCATAGGGTGTTTCTTTCTATTATGATCTGCACAAATATTTCTAACATATAAATTAAAAGAAGTAGCTGAGGAGAATTGTTATGTGTGAAATTGGTAAGCATGTTTTGTTGGTAAATGTGCATGTAGGATGCATGTTTATCAGCGATCTGTAAAAGCCTATGATTCATATTCCCCACATGGGGATTTAATTTGAGTTACTGTACGGGCTAATTGTGCATTAATGGGTAGCAATTTTGTGATTTGTTGTTAATTGATTGGGAATTAACTTTTGTCCATGCTCCTAAACAACAACAACTTGCATTTATATAGCACCTTTAACATGGCAAAATGTTTTAAGGCGCTTCAAAGGAGAGTTATCAAACAAAATTTGACATTGAGCCACATAGGAGATATTAGGACAGGTGATCAAAAAAGATTGGTCAAAGAGGTAGGTTTTAAGGGACAACTTGAAGGAGGGTGTTCCACAGCTTAGGGCCTAGGCAGCTGTAGGCAAGGCCACCAATGGTGGAGCGATGGAAATTGGGGGTGCACAGGAGGCCAGAATTGGACGAGGACTGCTAGGACATAAACCTAACCACTGGGGCACACCGAGTTCCCATTCCAGTTATTTTTGGCATGGGCTCTCTTCCCCTGCTCCAAATCCCAGAAATGCTCCTGATGCCCTCACTACCCGCTCCATAGTTGCATTTCTGCCCTAGAAGTAATTATTTCTAACACATGGTAATGCACAAACCTGATATCATTGCTTTTTTTGCTCGTTAACAGCTTGTTAAGCAGCAATTAATGTGAAACATGCAAATTTAGTCAGGATTTAGTGATCTCCACTTTATGTTAATTTCTCCCATTTAGAGCTGGTGTTAAAGCACCAGTGGGAGTCGGCAAGTTTCCAGTGGTGAGCAGATCAGGAGGAATTGCCTAGAGGATGAACCTTTCAGTAAACTCTGAAGCACTGGTGTTAGAATGGGGCAGAAATTGCCTGCGAAGTAACGGTGAACTCAACAGCGCTCACCGTTGTTAGTGGTGAAATGGAGGAGCAAGATTCGACATTCGTACGTGCACAGTGAAATGGGGGAATCCGGAACTTGCTCCTCCTGGTTTGCCGGCAATATGACAGCTTCAAATTAAAGGCATATCGCCAGCTGCAATCAGGAAAATGATTGAAAAAGTGCCAACTTGCTTATTTTTTTTATTATTTGTTCATGGGATGTGGGCGTCGCTAGCAAGGCCAGCATTTATTGCCCATCCCTAATTGCCCTTGAGAAGGTGGTGGTGAGCCACCTTCTTGAACCGCTGCAGTCTGTGTGGTGAAGGTTCTCCCACAAAGCTGTTAGGTAGAGAGTTCCAGGATTTTGACCCAGCGACGATGAAGGAACGGCGATATATTTCCAAGTCGGGATGGTGTGTGACTTGGAGGGGAACGTGAAGGTGGTATTGTTCCCATGTGTCTGCTGCCCTTGTCCTTCTAGGTGGTAGAGGTCGCAGGTTTGGGAGGTGCTGTCGAAGAAGCCTTGGCGAGTTGCTGCAGTGCATCCTGTGGATGGTACACACTGCAGCCACAGTGCGTCAGTGATGAAGGGAGTGAATGTTTAGGGTGGTGGATGGGGTGCCAATCAAGCGGGCTGCTTTGTCCTGTATGGTGTCGAGCTTCTTGAGCGTTGTTGGAGCTGCACTCATCAAGGCAAGTGGAGAGTATTCCATCACACTCCTGACTTGTGCCTTGCAGATGGTGGAAAGACTTTGGAGAGTCAGGAGGTGAGTCACTTGCCACAGAATGCCCAGCCTCTGACCTGCTCCTGCAGCCACAGTATTTATATGGCTGGTCCAGTTAAGTTTGTGGTAAATGGTGACTCCCAGGATGTTGATGGTAGGGGATTTGGCGATGGTAATGCCGTTGAATGTCAAGGGGAGGTGGTTAGACTCTCTCTTGTTAGAGATGGTCATTGCCTGGCACTTGTCTGGTGCGAATGTTACTTGTCACTCATGATCCCAAGCCTGGATGTTGTCCAGGTCTTGCTGCATGCTGGCATGGACTGCTTCATTATCTGAGGGGTTGTGAATGGAATTGAACACTGTGCAATCATCAGCAAACATCCCCATTTCTGACATTATGATGGAGGGAAGGTCATTGATGAAGCAGCTGAAGATGGTTGGGCCTAGGACACTGCCCTGAGGAACTCCTGCAGCAATGTCCTGGGACTGAGATAATTGGCCTCCAACAACCACTACCATCTTCCTTTATGCTAGATATGACTCCAGCCACTGGAGAGTTTTCCCCCTGATTCCCATTGACTTCAATTTTAATAGGACTCCTTGGTGCCACATTCGGTCAAATGCTGCCTTGATGTCAAGGGCAGTCACTCTCACCTCACCTCTGGAATTCAGCTCTTTTGTCCATGTTTGGACCAAGGCTGTAATGAGTTCTGGAGCCGGGTGTTCCTGGCGGAACCCAAACTGAGCATCGGTGAGCAGGTTATAGGTGGGTAAGTGCCGCTTGATAGCACTGTCGACGACACCTTCCATCACTTTGCTGGTGATTAAGAGTAGACTGATGGGGCGGTAATTGGCCGGATTGGATTTGTCCTGCTTTCTGTGGACTGTACATACCTGGGCAATTTTCCACATTGTCGGGTAGATGCCACTGTTGTAGCTGTACTGGAACAGTTTGGCTAGAGGCGCGGCTAGTTCTGGAGCACAAGTCTTCAGCACTACAGCCGGGATGTTTTCGGGCCCCATCGCCTTTGCTGTGTCCAGTGCACTCAGCTGTTTCTTAATATCACGTGGAGTGAATCGAATAGGCTGAAGACTGGCTTCAGTGATGGTGGCGATATCGGGACGAGGCCGAGATGGATCATCCACTCGGCACTTCTGGCTGAAGATGGTTGCAAACGCTTCAGCCTTGTCTTTTGCTGGACTCCGCCATCATTGAGGATAGGGATGTTTACAGGGCCTCCTCCTTCTGTTAGTTGTTTAATTGTCCACCACCATTCACAACAGGATGAGGCAGGACTGCAGAGCTTTGATCTGATCTGTTGGTTATGGAATCGGTTAGCTCTGTCTATAGCATGTTGCTTCCGCTGTTTAGCATGCACGTAGTCCTGTGTTGTAGCTTCACCTGGTTGGCATCTCATTTTTAGGTACGCCTGGTGCTGCTCCTGGCATGCTCTTCTACACTCCTCATTGAACCAGGGTTGATTCCCTGGCTTGTTGGTAATGGTAGAGTGAGGAATATGCCAGGCCATGAGGTTACAGATTGTGCTGGAATACAATTCTGCTGCTGCTGATGGCCCACAGTGCCTCATAGATGCCCAGTTTTGAGCTGCTCGATCTGTTCTGAATCTATCCCATTTAGCACGGTGATAGTACCACACAACACGTTGGATGGTGTCCTCAGTGCGAAGATGGGACTTCGTCTCCACGAGGACAGTGAGGTGGTCACTCCTACCAATACTGTCATGGACAGATGCATCTGCGACAGGTAGATTGGTCGCAGATGCATCTGCTGAGCTGATTGCTGAGCTGGAAAGTAAAACTACGCCACAAAACAGGTATGCTTAAATGTACCAGGTCTAAACTAAGTTTTAACAGCACGGTAAGTCTTAATGACTGCCAAACAACTAAAAATTAACTTTTAAAAATGTGGAGTCTCATTACTCCTTATTTTAATGGTTTTTGGTCATTAAAATTTTTTTTTAATTAAAATATTTTTTTCCCTTCTGTCTCTTTTATTTAATTCAATTATTTCTTACCTTCTCTTTTTTCACTGTCCATATCTGTTTTTACAATGATTTTAATGTTGTACCCTTCGTTTCCTGGTTTTAATGTTCCAAGCCTCCAGAGAGCTATGCAACTTGTCAAAAATGCTGCAATCTGATTGATCAAGGGGAGAGCGTGAACCTCTCGCTTCTCCCAAGGTCCTAGCTTTGCTTGAACTAACGCTGGGCTCTTCTCCGCTTCCTCTTCGAGGAAATGCCTGAAGAAAAGACCGTGGTAAGTTAATGGGTTAGTATAAATCTATGGAGCGGTGAGCACTGTTGGTTCACCACTCTGAGAAATTTCTCCCCCATTAATTCTGTTGATGCTCAAGAGGGAAACCATGACCTGGAAAGTTGGGGGTCATAGGAAGCAGATTTGCAGACTTGCTACGACTTGATGCAGTGTGGGTACCAAGACATGTCACCTACTTGGACCTGTGCCTTGGAGGCTGTGCCTTGACAGTGACATAATCTCAGATTAGTATCAGCTTCTGAAACCAGATCTATAGCTGAGGACCAACATCCAGACTGCAGTCCAGTAGAACCTCAATGGAACTGAGTGTTTCCAGTCATCAACAGGAGTTAGTACTTCGGTCAGCTAGTATGGAGTACACTGCCTCATCACGGAGGTAAGAGAAATGTGTCATCATGTACTACCCGCTGGTAAGGCAGGTTCAATTTACCAGTCATGTGGCATTTCTAGAGTAAAGGTACCATTGATTTCACTCACATTGCTATTCATGCATGTGAGGGCAGTGTCCTTCCTTTTACTAACAGAAACAGTTGCTGCTCCCTCAACGTTCAGATGGTATGTGACTACTGGCCAAAAATTGTGCAAGTTAATACTTGCTTTCTGGGGAGTGCTCACAATACACATCTTGTAGGAATAAAGGGTTCCTTAACTGTTTGATGGGACAGACAAAATGAAAAGTTGGCTTCTGGGAGATGGGTTTATCCACTCCAAAACTGGCAGGTGACACCTCTGCAGTAATCTCAGACCCTGAAGGAACAGAAATATTGGGACCTTTGGGGCTGGCTTTTCCCCCATGATCCTGCCCAAAGAAATGACGGCAGAAATGGCAGGAAAATGGGGTAGTGAGGACTCCTGCTACCTCCCTGGCCCAACCTCGACTTTCCTTCCTCTGTCCCTGCTGGGAACACCACCACAGTCACTTCAGTGCTTGCCGAATGTAAATGCCACTGGGGAGGAGCAGGGTTCCCGATGGATTTCCTCCTATCCACCCATTTTACCTGAGCTCCCTGGGACCACCTAGTGGAAGATGGCAGTAGGTTCAGAGTAGAGGTGGTAATGGCTCAGCTGATATACACCTAAAGGAACAGAGAAAAAAAAAGACCAACATTACATTATATACAGCAGAATAGTAACACTGCAACATTAACAAGTATAAGTAAAATAACTTGCACTTATATATCACAATGAAATATCCCACAGAGTTTCACAGGAGGAACAGACACTAAGCAAAGGTTAGCAGAAGAGATAGGATAGTTGGAGGTTACCAACAGCATGATAGATTTTCAGGAAGCTTTTGAAGGTGGGAAGGGAAGTAACATGATTAATGGGCTAGGAAAGAGTTCCACACTGCAGGGTATGACAATTGAAGGGTATGCTACCAATTGTGGAGCAGAGGGAGATGCACAATAGGCTAGAATCAGAGGAACTGAGGGTTCTGACTGGGAGATAGGCTGGAGAAAGTTGCAGAGATTGGGTGGGCCAACAGAGACACTGCCCAAGACACTAAGGGGGTCTTCTTTTTCTCTTTTCCTTTAGATGTATATCAGTTGAGACCGAGGCCTAATAAGGTAAGTCAAATTGGGCCAAAATGGAGGGACAAGACGCCTCTACTAGGTCCTTTTTCTCCATCATCTATTCAATTCCTTATAAATAGCCCAAAATGTAAGTGGATAATTAGCATGGCATTAGTGACCCAGGAGTGATCTGCATCTCCAGATAAGGAAAAACTGAGCCAGTCCAACAAAATAAAAGGCTAAAGCTTTAGTCATAATGTTGAATACAGTTCAGTATACATGGAAGTGAGAACTGGAGGCTGTAGATATATAACACAACATTGTCCACATATTTTATGATACTTCCCCAACTATCTAATCCTTCAAATGCTTGGAATAGCATGAATGCTGTCAGCCAGTGGCTCAATAGCCAAAGCAAAGGGGTGGAAATTGGTTATGGCTCGAGAGCCCCAATTGGATGGCCAGAAAGGGCCCAAAATCCATCGGGCCTCATTAACATTTTATCAACAAGTTGCTGGCTCCTATTGCGCCTCCACAGGCAACTCACTCACTTTGCTAAGATAAATATTGCGGCGCTTGCCTCATGGGCAGCGGCCTGAAGGTAAGTCCCAAGTGGGGCGGGGGGGGGGGGTGGGGGTTGCAGTTGGAGCAGCAACGAGGGAGGGGGAGGCTGATCGCAAGGACTGTGAAGTCCGGGGAGCACTCCTGCTCCTCCTAGCTCCACAGCAATGATTTTTGAATTAAAAAACAACTTATCTTTCGTTGGTGGCTGCAGGAGCCGCTGAAGAATCCTGAGCGGAGCAGGTCTGTCTCCTGCTTTACTCATTGCCAACCAATTTCGGCAAGGGGACTTAAAACAGGCTCCTCACTGTAAGATGCTTAACGCCTGTTTCAGGAATGCCTGCAAAATGAGCCCGACAAATTTAGTAGTGGCTTGAAGGTACGCACAGATTAGGTGCAGGCTGTCCCACTGCTAAATTTGTCATGGTTTCACCCATTTTACATCCAAAGAACATGCATTAATAATGCCAATTTCTACCCCAAAATGTTGAAAGCAGAGGGCACCTTGCTGAGTGCCTTGCAACAATTCAAACAAAGAAGATGCAATTCCATCAGAGAAAACTGATGAGCAGCGGTGGGATTATAACAAGGAGATCCACCAGTTGAGGATTCCTCCAAACCCTATGATCTGTAGTACGCCTTGTAAGAAAGGCCATTCCACTCTGTCAAAGACTTTCTCAGGACTTAAAGAAAGGAGTAGATTTATCTGACACATTTGCAGAATATATTTTGTGGAGAAGCTGCCAGATAATATCATAATGATACCTCTCTCAAACAAATCCTGGCTGATCAGGGTGAATTAATTTGGAAACTAGAGGACAGAAATAACTGTAAATGCTATTAGCAATTAATTGCTTAATGCCCTGGTAGGACATTTCTGTGTCTGCTATTTTAACAGAAGTATTGATCTGCTTATTTTAAATGTGTTAAGCTTTCATCTGCTAAGATGGCTCAAACTATTTAGTTGAGTTGAAGAATTTTTGTAAAAAATGTTGGAGTCACATTTCAAGAGAGAAAAAAGCTGATAGGAAAACATTTTCAACAATCCATGCCCTTTTTTAGCATATAAGTAAGATTAAACCATTCTCCAATTGGGGATGGTTTGGCTTCAGAGCCAGTATGAATAATTGTATGAACCACTTTAGGGGGTAGTAGAGAAAATGTAGGAGCCACCTTTTGTAAAATTCATTGGGAAAAGCTATCTGAGACAGGGGCCGCATTAGCCTGAAGAAACTTTATAGCTTTCATCCAGATCAATGCTGCATACAAAGCTGTGCAGTCCATTTCATCTAGTTGCATCAAAGGGAGTCTGCATACAGTCCAGAATAGCATCTGGGGATGCTTTGGCTTCAGAGTCATACACATCAGAATAAAACCCCTGGTTAACATCCTCAGAACTAGTGACAACCTGGCCACTTCCAGAGTGCATCATTGGGATGGCTTGTCTATTTTGCTGCTTCATCTGAGCATATGCTAATAAATGAGTTTATCCCCATGTTCATAGAAAAGAGTATTGGTAAGCCAAATTAGAGAGACTGTAATTCACTCTGACATCCTAAAGGGCAAAAAAGACTTCTGGTAACATGCGGACAGAGTTCAACACTCAAATCTGCTTCTCCAATTGAAGCTGGGAATCCTGTGCTTCCTTTTCATTGGAGATACAGGTGATAATAAAACTGCCTTGGTCAATTTCCAAAACAGAGGAAGCAATGACCTGGGGATATTGTTGTGTTGTAAAAACCATTTCCAAATGTTCCTGAAGCTGAGATAGAAAATTATGGGTCACTGAGGAGGGAGACGTGAAGGCACCATCTGCCTGACCTCCTCGTGAACCCTGGCACTGTTAAGATTAAAATCACTGAAACACGATGTAAGAGTCCAATTATTTTTATAAGTCTTAAGCCCAAAATTCAGTGGTTCAGGAGTAAAAATAATCAATCAGCTGAACAGAATCTGCCACACATCCGCTAGCGCAGTCCCTCACATGCAAAGCACAAGGCCAGTGAGAGTGGAGGCCCTAATTGCTGAGCAGCTTATCCACTGGAGGTTTAAGAACAAAATTAAAGCCCACACCTATAATTGTAACAGGATACATGTAGAGTCAGAGCAAGAAAAGAAATAAAAGTGGGAGCGTTGATGTTAGGGGCATATTGATGTGCTGTTAGCACCAAGTCATAAAGAACCTTTGCTAGACAGCTTGCAGCCTACTCTCCTAATGAAATAACTTAACAGTCAAGCTCTAAAGGCTAAATGAAGAAAAATGTTTTAAAAATGTATTTAACTAAATAATCAGGAAAATAAATGTGCATCCTGAGCATTTTATAACATTGGATTTTCCTCTGAGCTTCAACCAGAAAATGTAACATTCATTATTTCCCTTTGATTTTTCACCTGGCTTTTTTAAAAAACCTGAACAAAAATAAAAAGTAGAAATGAAGAATCCTAAAAATCTTGCATGGTATTAAAAGTCTAATTATGTCATGATTATTATCCCTTTCAATCAAGTGCATGATAGAGTTTAATCAAAATTGTAATTTTTCAAATATCACCCAGTGCTTAAACTACTTAAAATGCATTAGACATAGTATCTAGTGAGAAATAATGATGCCATATATTTGTGTGAATCATTGCAGTTTCAGATTTGTGCAAAACAGGAGATATATGTAACCAAGTACAAGACAGATGAACCCTACCTCTAATTTGATTCAGATAGCACATTTTCAGCATCCCCAAATAAATGGAAAGATGCTGGTCTGGCTTATTCGAATCCGATTCATCCCCCAACAACTGTATTAATTAATGCTCTGGACAACATCCAGTATTCCATTAAAGCGGCAGTTAGTTTTATGCGGAAAATGCAAAGTCGTTGGTAATTATTGTAAGTATTGGATTATTGTCAATTCCAATTAGCATTAAATGTATAATAATGTTATCCCATCAGGCACTAGTGTGGAATTTGGCTACAAACTAATGGAATATTAATAGATGAAAAATCGTGGGCTGTGCACGTGCAGTTTCCCAGCGAGCACTCCTGGCAGGTGAGCTCCATGTTGAGAGTGCACAATTGGGATAGCTGATAGTGAAGAGGATAGCTGTAGACTCCAAGAAGATATCATTGGGTTGGTGGAGTGGGCGGAAAAGTGGCAAATGGAGTTCAACCCAGAGAAGTGTGAGGTAATGCACTTAGGGAGGGCAAACAGTAAAAGGGAATATGCAGTAAATGGGAATATATTGAGATGGGTAGAGGAAGTGAGAGACCTTGGAGTGCATGTGCACAGGTCCCTGAAGGTGGCAGTACAGGTAGATAAGGTTGTGAAGAAGGCATACGGAATGCTCTCCGTTATTAGCCAAGGTTTAGAATACAAAAGCAGGGATGTAATGATGGAACTGTATAAAACGCTGGTAAGGCCACAGCTGGAGTATTGTGCGCAGATCTGGTCACCACATTACAGGAAGGACGTAATTGCTGTGGAGAGAGTGCGGAGAACATTTACAAGAATGTTGCCAGGGCTTGAAAATTGCAGCTACGAGGAGAGATTGGATAGGCTGGGGTTGTTTTCCTTGGAGCAGAGGAGGCTGAAGGGAGACTTGATTGAAGTGTACAAAATTATGAGGGGCCCAGATAGAGTAGACAGGAAGTATCTGTTTTCCCTAGCAGAGAGTTCAAGAACTAGAGGACATTGGTTTAAGCTGATTGGCGGAAGGATTAGAGGGGACATGAGGAAAAACTTTTTTACCTAGAGGGCGGTGGGTGTATGGAATTTGCTGCCCGAATTGGTGGTAGAGGCAGGGACCCTCAACTCTTTTAAAAAGTACATGGACCTGCACCTAAAGTGCTGTAAGCTGCAGGGCTGTGGACCGGGTGCTGGAGGTGGGATTACAACGGGCACCTAGTTGTTCTTCGAGCCGGTGCGGACACGATGGGCCAAATGGCCCCCTTCTGTGCTGTATCTTTTCTATGGTTCTATGGTTCTATCAAGTAATTACAGGCCAGTCAGTCTAACCTCAGTAGTGGGCAAATTATTGGAATCAATTCTGAGGGACAGGATAAGTCATCACTTAGAAAGGCAAGGAGTAATCAAGGACAGTCAGCACGGATTTATTAAGGGAAGGTCGTATCTGACTAACTTGATGGAATTTTTTGAGGAGGTAACAAGGAGGGTCAATGTGGGTAATGCATTTGATGTAGTCTACATGGATATTAGCAGGGCTTTTGACAAGGTCCCACATGGCAGACTGGTTAAAAAAGTACAAGCCCAGGCAATCCAAGGGAGAGTGGCAAGTTGGATCCAAAGTTGGCTCAGTAGCAGGAAGCAAAGGGTAGTGGTCGACGGTTTTTTTTGTGACTGGAAGGCTGTTTCCATTGGGGTTCCACAAGGCTCAGTACTAGGTCCCTTGCTTTTTGTGATATATATTAATGATTTGGACTTAAATGTAGGGGGCATGATTAAGAAGGTTGCAGATGATACAAAAATTGGCCGTGTGTTCGATAGTGAGGAGGAAAGCTGCAGACTGCAGGAAAGTCTGGTCAGGTGGGCAAAAAAGTGGCAAATGGAATTCAGTCCGGAGAAGTGTGAGGTAATGCATTTGGAGAGGGCAAACAACGCATGGGAGTACACAATAATTGGGAGGATGCTGAATGGTGTAGAGGAAGTGAGGGACCTTGGAGTGCATGTCCACAGATCCCTGAAGGTAGCAGGACAGGTAGATAAGGTGGTTAAGAAGGCATATGGAATACTTTCCTTTATTAGCCAAGGCATAGAATATAAGAGCAGAGAGGTTATCCTAGAACTGTATAAAACACTGGTTAGGCCACAACTTGAGTACTGCGTACAGTTCTGGTCACCACATTACAGGAAGGATGTGATTGCACTAGAGAGGTTACAGAGGAGATTTACCTGACCTATTGCCAGGACTGGAGAATTTTAGCTGTGAGGAAAGTGTGGATAGGCTGGGGTTGTTCTCTTTGGAACAGAGGAGGCTGAGGGGTGATTTAATTGAGGTGTACACAATTATGAGGGGCCTAGATAGAGTGGATAGGAAGGACCTAGTTCCCTTAGCAGAGAGGTCAATAACCGGGGGGCATAGATTTAAAGTGATTGGTAGAAGGATTAGAGGGGAGCTGAGGAATTTTTATTTCACCCAGAGGGTGGTAGGGGTCTGGAACTCACAGCCGGAAGGGGTTGTCAAGGCAGAAACTCTCAACTCATTTAAAAAGTACCTGGATGTGCACCTGAAGTGCCGTAACCTACAAGGCTAGGACCAAGTGCAGGAAAGTGGGATTCGGCTGGGAGGCTCATTTTCGGCTGGCGCGGACATGATGGGCTGAACGGCTTCCTTCTGTGCCATAAATTTTCTATGATTCTACGATTTTATGGAAAGTTTACCCTTAAATGTTTTGAGCACTTGTGGTTAAAAGACCAAAATGACATTGCAGACGTATAGAAATGAGATCTAATTAGTTCATAAGTTTTGATCATTTAACTGTTCCACCGCACTGATACGTTTACCATGTAAGGAGTATTTCCATTGTTCATTCCCAAAAAGTATTACCTCACATTTTCCGTGATAAACTGCATCTGCCTCTTATCTGCCCATTCTCTTAGCCTGTTTATGGCTTCCTATAACTGCTGCACTCTCTCTGGCAGTTTGCTGCTCTTCCCAGTTAGATATCTTAAACAAATAGCCATCCTTTATGTCTAATTTATGTCTAAGACTATATATACTGTATATATGTAGGGAGAGAGAAACAAAAATGGTTCTAACGCTGATGCGTGGGACACCCCCACTAGCCATCATCTGCCGGTCTGAGAAACATCCATTTACTGCAACATTTTGCTGATTGCCTTTCAACCATTTCTTTGTCCATACTACCACTTTCTGTTTTATGCAATGGATCCTAATTTTCTGAACTTTATTTTCGGTCAAATGCTTTCTGCAAATTCAATTCCACTGTTACGTTCCATAAACTAGATCTCTCACATCTCCCCGTGTATACTTTCTTTTATTCTCTCAAAATATTCTCTAGATTAGTCAAGCACGCCCTACCCCTCACAACTCCATGTTGACTATTTCTGATCAGTCTATTTTCTAAGTATTTATTATATCTCTAATTATTAGGGCAGATTGAGAGGAGTTTGCTATAGAAGTCCACAAAGCATTGTGGGTGCTTTTTACTGAACACTGGAACTTGGGAAAGCCCGCAACGCTGTAAAATTGGACGACCATATCTCGCTGCTGCCTTCCTGTGATGCCAAAAGTGACGAATTCCCCAGTTTTCCTATAAAGTGCATTAGTCACCTGACAAATGCACGCCCCTACTGTAGCCTGGATACCAGAAAAAAGCCTGTGCCATAAAAGTTGAGTGTGGTTGCACCTTCATTTAGGGTTTATATTGAGAGGAACTGAATACAGAGAGACCGGTGCTGGCAGATAACCATGGCTGCAAATCATTATGCAATAGGTGGCAGAGCTGCTATATTTCCTCTTTGGTGAAGCACTCGCTTCATTGGCCTGTGTTACCTGTATACCTGGGTGGTGTTATATCTGATTGAATTATATCTGATGGCGTCCATCCTCAAGTGCCACCTGATTTTTCTTTGCTCCATCCATGCTGCGCCTCTTCCTTTTCCTCTTCATGTTAATGGCATGCAAGGTTTTGCGCATAGGGATTGCCATACCTGCTTCTGAGAAGTCCTCACTGTGACTGGGTGGGTTTGTGGGGGTGAAAATTTACTGGTAGTCTCACATTGTCAGAAACAGCGAGAAGCAAATTCAGTTCTATGTAATCAGAATGCCAAAAGAACAATTGCTGCAAAAAGTCGTTTCCAGTTGCAGAAATCATTGTTGAAACTCTCCATGTTGTTCAGGCTCACACATTCCTCACTTCTGCCTGTATCAGCTAATCCTGGCAACAGCTGCAACTTCTCAGTCTAACTTAAGTCACGTGCTTTGCAAATGTTAAACCAGAGCTGCAGTGCCACTGGCCCTCAATATAATATATGTAAATGAGTTCACTCGGCACTATGTGGCAGATTGCGGGTTAGGGCCAAAAAAACGTAAGAGAATTCATGGGATGGGGGGGGAGGATTAATTTGGGGTTGGAAAACTGGCTTCCAACCCATTTTGCTGCCAAAAAAGTTACTTGCTACAATTATACACTGAAACTATGCCAAAAGCAGTGTGGAATTTTTAGGCCAAGGTACTCACGTGTATGACACATTTGGTAATTTAAATCTGGTTGTACTGAAGTTGATGTATGTTACAAACAAGCTGAGAATTCATAGAGTGATTCATGTAGGTAGTGGCAATGTGTAATGAAATATGTAGTGCTGCATGATGCAATAGTAAGCTCCTGAACCTTTGGGAATCCTGCCATTTGGTAAAATTTCACAGCTCTCTCATGCTGCTGTTGGCTGTACATGGGGAAGGAGATAAATTGCTTTCTCAAGCAAACAAGCTACTTGTCACTTGCTTCATACATCTATATACTGAGGATTGACTGATGTGAATGATGCTGCCAGTGGCAACTTGAAATAATTCAGTGGCGTAGGAGTTAAGAGTTTTTGTGGTCTTTATTCCTATTAGCAGTTTTGTGCCTATGGATGAGTTTGGCTTCAGGTCACTTTGCAGCATGCAGTACAACTCAGCCATAGCCTTCCTTGTGAATCACACACTATTCAAGTACTGTTGCTTTGATAGATGGGGGTATAGGTAAATGCTTGTGTGGCTAGTGGTAAGTGGTTGTAAAGAGTTTCTAATGTAATGCCCTGCATCACAATTTTGCTCTTTCTCTCTTTCCTCCTAAAAACATAAGTACAGGGAGATTCCCATTCTGGTCCAGCCAACAACTCCAGCCAGTGTTTCCCATTATGTCAATTTCTTACGTGTAACTGATCAGAAAATCTAGGCTTAAGTCTCTTCCCGAACCTTCCCTAAAAGTGACTGTAATATCTTATTAACACCCAATACCTGTTCTTAAAAGATATCAATTCAGGTCCCTATCAAAGGTACCAATTGATGCTGAATTATTTACTTCCTCTGGGCGCCTTTTCTACATGTCCACTATTCTGTGTAAAACTTTCTTCCAATCTATAATCTTTCTCAAGGCTTGTACTCGTGTCTTCTAATCTTATTGGTCACTCTTCTCTTAAGTCCTTTCTACTATACTTGTATCATTTTTCAGGTAGGATGACCAAAACTGCAAGCAATACTCCAGAACTGGCCTCACCATTGATCTGTACAATGTCAATATAACTTGTTTTGACTTGTACTTCAGTGCTCTCTAGACGCACCCTAGTAACCTGATTTGCCTCATTAAGAATTGTTTCCCAAATTGTTTTCCTTTTCAGGCTCTGCCAGAAGATATACTTTTGTGTTCTACACAGGCGTCAGAAATTTCCTTGGGGTTTCTCCTGCTCTGCTGCCATAACTTTAGCAGAAACCTTCAAAAGGAACTGGATAAGTACTTGAAAGGAAAAAAAATTGCAGGGCTATGGGGAAAGGGCAAGGGAGTGGGATGAGCTAGATTGCTCTTGCATAGAGCCGGTGCGGACTCAATGGGCCGAATGGCCTCCTTCCATGCCTTTCTATGATTCTATGATTCTATGATTCTAATCCCATTTATTCCCGGTGATGTTTACTGTTACCTATTGCTGGGATGAATGCAGAGCAGGTACTGCCCACCATGTGACATCACTACTAACCTGCCGGTTTTTCCTCCTGGAACCTGCATAATCAATGCAGGTGGGGTTTGGAGTGGTATCATAGAATCATTTGGCCCATCATTTCCATGCCGGCTGAAAAAGAGCTATCCAGCTTACTTCCACTTTCCAGCACTTGGTCCATAGGTTACAGCACTTCAAGTGCTCATCCAAGTACTTTTTAAATGAGTTGAGGGTTTCTGCCTCTACCACCCTTTCAGGCAGTGAGTTCCAGACCCCCACCACCCTCTAGGTGAAACAATTTCTCCTCAGCTCCCCTCTAATCCTTCTACCAATTACTTTAAATCTATGCTCGCTGATCACTGACCCCTCTGCTAAGGGAAATAGGACCTCCCTATCCACTCTATATAGTCCTGTCATAATTTTATATTCCTCACTTAAATCTCCCCTCAGCCTCCTTTGTTCCAAAGAAAACAACACCAGCCTATCTAATCTTTTCTCTAGCTAAAATTCTCCAGCCCTGGCAACATCCTCATAAATCTCCTCTGTACCCTCTCTGGTGCAATCACATCTTTCCTGTAATGTGGTGACCAGAACTGTACGTTGTACTCAAACTGTTTTATACAGTTCTAGCACAACTTCCCTGCTCTTATATTCTATGCCTCAGCTAATAAAGGAAAGCATCCCGTATGCCTTTTTAACCACCTTAAAAACCTGTCCTGCTACCTTCAAGGATCTGTGGACATGCACTCAGAGGTCCCTTTGTTCCTTTACACCTCTCAGTATCCTCCCATTTATTGAGTACTTCCTTGCCTTGTTTGCCCTCCCCAAATACATTACCTCACACTTCTTTGAATTGAATTCCATTTGCCACTTTTCTGCCCACCTGACCAGTCCATTGATAGCTTCCTGCAATCTACAGCTTTCCTCCTCACTATCAACCACGCGGCCAATTTTTGTATCATTTGCTAACTTCTTGATCAAGCCCCCACATTCAAGTCCAAATCATTAATATATACCACAAAAGGAAGGGACCTAGTACTGAGCCTTGCGGGATCACACTGGAAACAGCCTTCCAGTCTCAAAAACACCCGGCAACCATTACCCTTTGCTTCTTGCCACTGAGCCAATTTTGGATCCAACTAGCCACTTTCACTTTTACTTTTTGACCAGTCTGCCGTGTGGGACCTTGTTAAAAGCCTTGCTAAAATCCATGCACTACATCAAACACGTTACCCTCATTGACCCCCCTTGTTACCGCTTCAAAAAATTCATTCAAGTTCGTCAGACACGACCTTCCCTTAACAAATCCACACTGACTGTCCTTGATTAACCCGTGCCTTTCTAAATGATGATTTATGCTGTCTGTTGGAATTGATTCCAATAATTTGCCACCACCGAGGTTAGACTGACTGGCCTACAATTACTTGATCTATCTTTTTCTCCCTTTTTAAATAATGGTACTACGTTAGCAGTCCTCCAATTCTCCAGCATTACGCCTGTAGCCAGGGAAGATTGGAAAATAATGGTCAGAGCCTTTGCTATTTCCTCCCTTGCTTCTCTTAACAGCCAGCGATACATTTCATCCGGGCCTGGCGATTTTTCTACTTTCAAAGATGCTTCTCAGATGGTAATACTGCTTCTCATTGGCTTATCGTCACTGGCAATTAAGGAAGTAGAGTACTGATGCAGTCTTGAACAGGCTGCAGCCACTGAAAGAGGGAACATCAGTTATTGAGCACCAGAAAACAGTCTCAAGAAGCAGCAGCCTCGGGGGCAGGTGGGCGGTCAGTAGCGGGAAGGGCTCCCAGATTCTTGGCTATTTTGATGGAGGCGTTGCTGGCTGAAGTTAGAGCCAAAAGAGAAGTTAGGGCCAGAAGGTATTAACTGTTGTGCATTGCGTGCAGGAAGCCCCGTAAGATGATGGTTCAGGCTGTTTGGAGGGATATAGCAGAGGCAGTCAGTTTTCCAGGTTTTTATCCAGATTTTGTTCTGTTTTTATTAGATTTTTTTAACTAGTATTGTGGGCTTTGCAGTAAAATGTCAAAACTGGATCATTTTGACATGTTTACTGATGACTTCAAAGTACTAGGATGTGGAATGAAGTTCAGTGCCACCAAGAAGAAGAGGGACAGTCAGTCTTGGCAAATATTGGGAGCTATAGAGTGAATGGCTTTTGATGAAGTGTGACATTGAGCAGGTGGAGTGGGACTCGCAGGAGGCACTCGAACAGCTGCGGTGTAGCTTCAGGGAGAAATGCGATGTGTTGGTGAAGCTAAAACCGGGCACTAGCAGAAGCATGTTCACTGACACATGAAGATCCAGAACATGTGGTCTGGTTTGCAGTCTAGAGCCGAGATCTGCTCCTTCAGACAGTGTTGAATTCATCCAACTCCCTCAGTCAGTTTGCTGGGTTAGGGCATGAGCATGAGAGACAGGATTAAAATAATTATAAAGCATAACATATGCTGCCTTCATATAGATGTAAGAACTAGGTTCAAAAGTAAAAATAAAAGCAAAAATTGTACAAAATAGTACAAATGCTCACCCATAATAGTCAGAGTGAATCCAGCAAAATAAAGATACGTACAGGAAATAAGTCTAAGGGGTAGATTTTACAAATTAACGCTCTCTGTGAAGAACACTGTGGAATGGGAGTGCAAATCACAAACTTGGAAGCAGAGATTTATTTTAATGAATGGAAAATCATGCAGGGCGTGCCAACCTCTGTACTCAAATTCCCGATCTGCGCTCCTGCCACATACCATACACTGGATTTTCTGAATTATTTTTGCACATTTTCAAGCAGTGTTATAGTGGGCAGATAATTGAATTTGGGTGGGGAGGTATTTTGGCAGCATGACAACATGTTTCCACTGGACGAGAACATGTTGGAAGTTACCGCCCACCTGCCCAAATATGGGCAGACGATTGTAAATGGTATGTTAATGACATTCTGATGTGGGATATCCCATTGTGCACTTCTTCCACTGTATTTTTGCTCATTGCTGAGGCTGACTGTACAGAACAGGTGTACAGTATTGCTAGGTGCCCAGATCAAGGAAGAAATCATTTTAAAGGGCCTTGACAGTTCCTGCAGAAGTACTACTAAATCTTTCTTTAAGAAATATTTCTCATAGTTTTTTTCACCATTTTGTCTCTGAATACTGCAGGATTGAGGGTCAGATTGGTGTGTCGCAATGTGGGATTCGAGATTCCCAGGAACCACTAACCATAGTTTACAATTTTTTTCCCCTTTGGGGATATCTTTGTATCTATTTTATTTGGAGGAAGATGAGGAGGATGCTGAGGAAAACCCATTGTCTGCAGCAACAGACATTAAGAGCAATCTTATTTGGAACACCTTCCTGTGACAACGCCCGCCCACAGCATCAACATTCCTGTCCTCATCTTCCCTTGTCAACCCAGAAATGTATTTATCTATACACATTTGACACAAAATATCAAGTTCCGTGTTTCCCATTCATGCCATCTGCTCAGAGACATTTGCACTTCTAAAACCAATATCTGAAGATTCAACCTGTAGCAGTCAAATATTTTTAATTTCCCACCCATGATGTGTGTTTCTCTAATCATTGTTCTTCCCTTTGGTGTCCCTAATGTTGTACCCTTACAACCTTAATCTATAGCTTCTCCTAGGTTCTCTATCTGTGAGGTGGTTGCCTGCTGCATTCCTCCATGAGCCCTCTAGGACTGAGACGGCCCTCCTCGCAGGGTAGCTGAGTCCAGAGAGGGTTCTGCTCTTAGCTGCGTATCCTGCGCTAATGCAAAGACAGCCTATCGCTGCCTGTTCACTTTCACAAGTGATTGGCTGATGAGTATTTTCCTGCTGAATTTGTCTAAGGTTAGAGTTTGTGGATTCTCTGGTCTCTGTTGTGTAGTGGGGGACTGCTGTTCAGCAAGGGCCCTTGAGTATACCTTTTTAATTGAAGTGAAATTGGTGGGATTCATTTAATTGGAATTAATTAGTTAAAGGGTAAGTCATGTCAGGACAGCCCAGCCCCGTGTTATGCTCTTCCTGCTCTATGTGGGAAATCAGGGACCCTTCCGGTGTCCCTGACGACCATGTGTGCGGGAAATGTATCCAGCTGCAGCTACTGACAAACCGCATTGCGGCACTGGAGCTGCGGATGGATTCATTAAGGAGCATTCGCGATGCTGAGAACGTCGTGGATAGCACGTTTAGTGAGATGGTCACACCGCAGGTAAAGGTTGTACAGGCAGGAAGTAATTGGGTGACCACCAGGCAGAGTAAGAAGAGCAGGCAGGCAGTGCAAGGGTCCCCTGTGGCCGTCCCCCTCTCAAACAAATATACCGCTTTGGATATTGTTGAGGGGGATGACTTATCAGGGGAAGGCAGCAGCAGCCAACTTCCTGGCACCAGGGGTAGCTCTGCTGCACAGGCTGGGAGGAAAAAGAGTGGAAGAGCTATAGTGGTAGGGGATTCTATCGTAAGGGGAACAGACAGGCGTTTCTGTGGCCGTAAACGTGACTCCAGGATGGTTTGTTGCCTCCCTGGTGCCAGGGTCATGGATGTCACTGAGCGGCTACAGGGCATTCTCAAGGGGGAGGGTGAGCAGGCAGAGGTTGTGGTCCACATTGGGACCAACGACATAGGTAGGAAGGGAGATGAGGTCCTGCATCAAGAATTTAGGGAGCTAGGTAGCAGATTAAAGAGCAGGACCTCAAAGGTTGTAATCTCTGGATTACTCCCAGTGCCACGGGCTAGTGAGTATAGAAATAGGAGGATAGAACAGATGAATGCGTGGCTAAAGAGTTGGTGCAGGAGGGAGGGTTTCAGTTTCCTGGATCACTGGGCCTGCTTCTGGGGAAGGTGGGACTTGTACAAGTTGGACGGGTTGCACCTGAACCAGAGCGGGACAAATATCCTTGCGGGGAGGTTTGCTAGCACTGTTGGGGGGGGTTTAAACTAACTTGGCAGGGGGATGGGATACAGAGTGGAGCTACAATAGGGGGTGATGTGCAGCCAAATATAGAGAAACAAACAAGTCAGCTTGGAAGACAGGGCAAATATGTGAGGGCAAGGCTGGATGGCATCTATTTTAATGCAAGGAGTCTTGCGAATAAGGTGGATGAACTGAAGGTGTTGATAAACACATGGGAGTATGATATTGTTGCTGTCACAGAGACATGGTTGAGGGAGGGGCAAGACTGGCAGCTCAATATTCCGGGGTACAGAATCTTCAGGCGAGACAGAGGGGGAGGTATAAGAGGAGGGGGGGTCGCAATATTAATTAAAGAATCAATTACTGCCATAAGGAGGGATGATATATTAGCAGGTTCCTCTAATGAGGCCATATGGGTGGAGCTTAAAAACAAAAAGGGGGCAAGCACTTTGATGGGAGTGTACTATAGGCCCCCAAACAGTCAGAGGGAGATAGAGGAACAGATATGTAGGCAAATCTCAGAAAATTGTGCAAATAATAGGGTAATAATAGTGGGGGATTTCAACTTCCCCAATATTAACTGGGATACTCAGAGTGTAAAAGGCTTAGAGGGTACAAAATTCTTAACGTGCATCCAGGAGAGCTTTTTGAGCCAGCATGTAGAAAGTCCTACAAGAGAGGGGGCGGTACTGGACCTAATTCTAGGGAATGTGGCCGGCCAAGTGGAAGAAGTGCTAGTAGGTGAGCACTTTGGTGACAGTGACCATAATTCGGTGAGATTTATGGTGGTCATGGAAAAGGATAGGGAGGGGCCGGAAATAAAGGTTCTAAATTGGGGGAAGGCTGATTTTAATAGGATAAGGCAGGATCTGGCCAAAATGGACTGGGATCAGCTGCTTGTAGGAAAATCCGCATCGGAGCAATGGGAGTCTTTCAGAAGGGAGATTGAGACCATACAATGGCAACATGTTCCCGTAAAGGTCAAGGGTGGTTCCAAGAACTCCAGGGAACCTTGGATGTCAGGGGATATACGAGAATGGATTAGGAAAAAAAGGAGGGCTTTTGGCAGATACAAAAGGCTAAAGACGGAGGAAGCCCTAGAGGAGTACAAAAAGTGCAGGGGGATACTTAAAAAAGAAATTAGGAGATCAAGGAGGGGCCATGAAATAACACTGGCGAGCAAAATAAAGGAAAATCCTAAGATGTTTTATAAGTATGTTAAGGGTAAGAGGATGACTAGGGAAAAAATAGGGCCCATTAGGGACAAAAATGGCAATCTGTGTGTGGAGCCGGCAGATGTAGGAGGGGTTCTAAATGAATTTTTTGCATCTGTTTTCACTATGGAGAAGGACGATGTAGACATAGAAATACGGCAGGGGGACTGTGATATACTCGAACATATTAACATCGAGCGGGAGGAGGTATTGGCGGTTTTAGCAGGCCTAAAAATGGATAAATCCCCAGGCCCGGACGA